>NC_072896.1:125723878-126037962 GCF_027943255.1 Anastrepha obliqua | reverse complement strand
TGGCGAGTCTATAAAAACTCACTGTGTTTTTTTTTTGGCATGTACAGGTAAGGTATTTGTGTTTATATAGAGTTTCGTGGAAAGAGAAAATTTCCTTTCTTCCTTCTCCATGGCATTGAACAAAGCCCATCACTAAACGACAGTGGAAGAGATTTGGTAGAAACTACTCTAGAGTGGAACAGTCAAAATCATTAATTAATTTTTCCCAATATGGGAAACCAGCATTACCCTAAAGGGGTAAAGTAAATATTGTAGTAAATATAATATGAATTTTGGAATGTATATAGAAAAATATCTAATAATAAAGTAATAATTCTGTAGAGAACACAAACTTGCCTAGGACGTGCTTCCTTTCTCATTTTTAAAGGGCTCTTTAAATAAGTCCTGCAAATAAGCGGACTCTTTAAGGGGTTACATGGGTTTCGTCGGGTAAAAAAAGGCCTATTTTCAATATTTTTTTTCTGTATAAAAAATTATTTATTTAATTCAAACTTTCTTCTGTCTTATAGATACATATTTAAAGAATAATTTCTGGAATTTTCAACAAAAAAAATTTAAACTCCTTCATTGTGACGTCATTTCCGGTGACCCCTCGAAAAAAAGGTGCGTCCGCGTTGTCAGCATAACTCTTGACAGGATTATCGAAAATAAAAAAACTAAAATAAGTGCTTTAGTTAAAACTATAAACTCGTGCTTGAACGAAGGAAAGAAAATAAAAGTAAAAATTGGAATTTTGGCAGACACTTTTCCAAAAAAATTAAAATTTCGGTCAAATTTGCTTGATATTTTTTTTTTTAATAGTTGTAATTGAAAAAAAAAACAAAATCCTTCATTCAAGCACGAGTAAATTGTATCTCGAACATCTGTGTAAAATTTCATCAAGATCGGTTGAGTAGTTTTCGAGAAAATTTGACAACCGGCTTTGAAAACACGGTTCCGAGAAAAACGCGTTTAAAGTTTTGAGTAACAATAAAAGTGGCTTGGAGCGCACACCTTCCAAAGGTTGTATCTCCGAAACTATTATTCGGATCGACTTGAAAATTTAGGATAATATTCTTGAGATGTTGTAGAAATTAATATGCGAAAAAAAAAGATTCCATTTTTTGAAGCCACGAAACCCATGTAACCCCTTAAGTACGTCCTACATGACACAAATGCAAGCAGAAACTTATTATATAGTATTATATTACCTGCCGCAGAGCGAGCCGCAGCAGACAATTTTATTATTTCGCTTTTTTTCCGCCGTACTTTTTTAGTTCAGGAATTTCTGGACATACAGAGCGAAGAAATGGCACATTCTGTGAATGCAATTTTCCAAGGCTTTTTTATGTAGATAATCAATATTATTACAGCGATTGGCCTGTAAAGTAACCAGTTAAAAGTCTTCAGTGGACTTTGCTGACCAAAAGTAGTTTATCATTAGGAACGGTTTCGCTTGTCGCTGCCCGATAAAACTTCGCCAGTGTTCAACGAATTTCTTCTCCTTCCACTTTCTGATAAATTCGTTAATGCGGCCTTTCGTAAGCCCACAGAAAAGCTCAGAACCAATTAGAAGCATGTTTTTGCCTTTTTTACTTAGATGATCAGCCATTTAATTTCCCTCATGTCCAGGAACCCAACCTACTTATAATAATGCTGAGTTGAAGTTCCCCAGCATGTTGAGAAGGTGCAGGCAGTTATTTACCATTTTTGCGATGATTACAGTGAATAGAAAGTAGTAAGATAATGCGGGTATGATAGTACATAAATGTGTGTTCCTCTTATTTTCCTACGGATACATTTCCTCACTTATATCTCATGGCATGTATTTCAGTCTGAAGATTGTTGAGTAAAAACCCATTGTAATCGATTGTTTTTTATTTTAGGCCCAATTAAAGCATATCTGGGAGCCAAGTTTGAAGGTGATATTGAGTGAGATTATTTCTCCAGGCCGTGCGTTCATTAATAAGAATTTGAAAGTTCCTGAATGTTGGCTATTTCTCACGAAAGTCTTGAATGATATTCCCTTTAGTTATCTGAATCGCGTTAAAATTATTGAAACTTATTATGAAAATGAGATTTTTTTGTATGGAAATAATAGTCCGAAATTTCAGATTTTTTTATGGAAATGGTAGTCCGAATGAATCGGCAATTCAAAAAGTGGTGAAAAAACTTGAAGAAGCTGGTTCTATCAAGGATATATAAAGAACTGGCGGACCAAAAACACTGGACGTTCTGTTGAGAATATTGCAGCTGTAGCGCAAACTGTTGCTGAACTACCTTCAACAGCGAAATCTCGACGTTCTCAACAATTAGACACTCGTGAATCGAAAGTTTGGGGAATTTTACCTGTGTACGCGCGGTGGAATTGGTGAACATTTAAATGATGTATTAGGAGTGCAACAAAGTTCCCGCTGTTTGTCAATAGATGCCGCCAGCAGTGTGTGCTAGTCGATTCTAACATAACCTAAACCAAGCTTAGACATATGGTAAACAAACTGCTTCGACACATTGGTGATTTTGTTTTGGTATTATATACTTTTGGTGTTGTGAAAATGTCTGATTTTGTGCCGAATAATCGACATTTGCGGGAAGTGTTGATTTTCCTCTTTCATGAAGCGCATCGAGAGCTACAAAAAGTTTATGAAGATGCTGCTTTAAGTGAAACAACGTGCAGAGATTGGTTCCCTCGCTTCAAAGACGGTGCTTTTAATGTTGACGACCGTCCGCGTGAAGGAAGACCAAAAACCTTCGAAGACGCTGAATTGGAGGTATTGCTCAATGAGGATCCGTGTCAAACGCAAGAAGAGCTTGGTTCAGTACGCTACGAGTATGTATTTGGTGGGACCAAGTTAGTGCCGCCGTGGCCGAATGGGTTGGTGCGTGATTATCATTCGGAATTCAGAGAGAGAACGTCGGTTCTAATCTCGGTAAAAGATCAAAAATTAAGGAAAAGCTTTTTCTAATAGCGGTCGCCCCTTGGCAGGCAATGGCAAACCTACGAGTGTATTTCTGCCATGAAAAAACTCCTCATAAAAATATATGCCGTTCGGAGTCGGCTTGAAACTATAGGTCCCTCCGTTTTGTGGAACAGCATCGAAACGCACACCACAAATAGGACGAGGAGCTCGGCCAAACACCCAAAAAGGGTGTACGTACCAATTATATATATATATATATATATAAGTTGGTGTTATATATTATGAACTGTTAAAACCAAGCGAAACCATCACTGGGGATCGGTATCGACTTCAATTGATGCGATTGAGCTAAGCACTGCGCGAGAAGCAGCCGCAATACGCGGAGAGGCTTGAAAAAGTGATTCTAAGCATGACAACGCTCGGCCTCACGTTACCAAACCCGTTAAAACCTACCTGGAAACACTGAAATGGGAAAATGGGAGGGATGGGCAATACTTTCAATGATTCACTTGGAACCATTTTTTCAGAATAAAATTTTATTTTCATGAAAATAACAGCGAGGACCTAATAATTTTTCACATTTAATTGCTAAAAGCCATATTCGAAATAAAAATAGTGAAACGTGCAAGAATCTAAACGTTTTGTTTTAAGACCACATCTAGGCGTGTTTTTTGAAAGGATGTTTATTTGAAAAAAGTTAATATTTTGGGGCATAACTCAACATTTCGTCACTCAATCGCTCATTTGATTGAATGCGATGGCAATATTTTAAGAGTGGAGTATGCCAGTACCTTGTGCTCTTACTTTTGATTGTTTGAAAACATTGCTTCATTTATACGATGAAAAATAAATAAGGGCGCCGAGGTTCTGGGTGAATCCTGTTTTGCAAGGGAGATGAAATGTACAATCTGGAAAACGAATGGTGCGAATGTTAGCGTCACAAAAAAATACCAACATGCAAAACAGCAGCTCATTGCTTCACAGATATTGACGATATGTGACTTAAAATATTTCATGGTGAGAATTGCGAACTTCTTTCAGTTTGCTGTCTCAATTGGATATTTCATTGCAACTTGTCATTGAAAGTAATTAAAAATCGAGTCGAAAAATGATGCCCCACATCTTAGTAAGAAATCATTCAAATAAGTTTAGGCAGTTTAAAATCATAGTTTTTCCAGTTTACCTTCATAGAAGTGAAGTCCTTTTTAAACAAAATATGTATGTATGGACGTAACTATTTATATCCCATACGAACGTAAATACCTCTTTGTTTAACCGCAAATTTATACCTTGCTTCCAAGTATCTGTATGCATACAAAATCACATAAATACACAAACAGCATTTAGCCACTACCTCGAACGATGCACTAGCAATACCGGCCCGAATGCTGGAATCAAAACAAAAACAATAATGCGAGTATTTTTTGTTTACTTGTCTCTCCCTTATCTTCTTCGTTGAGTTGCCAAAGGCCAAAAGACCTGCTCAAGTTTCGTTAGCTTAGCGCTCGCACGCTCTGCGGCTCTCAGCTGGGAGCGCCTCCACCGCCAGCGAATGACGTGCGGCTCGAATAGCAGCTCGCTAACGAGACTTTAGTAGCGAACGGTTTTTGTGAGATTATAGACGTATTTTAAACTGCTACGCGTTACCAAGCAAATAATATTGGTTTCATTAAATGTTGAAGAAAATACAAAATAGAAAACAAAAATCAAATGAATAAATTCATACCCGCGATAAGGCAATTTAGAATTTAATTATAGTAAAAAAAGTACGTGCGAGAACGTCCGAAAATGTTTCATTGGATTCAAGCAAAAATTTACGTTGAGATTTAAAAATGTGTTTTTCATACGATTGAAAAGTGAGTTCCAAAGGTGATAAATGGCTATGCAATTGCATTGTGAAAAAAAGTTAGAGCAACTTTGCAAATCATTTCACAAGTGAAAAATTTATGCATATTTTCAATTGAAATAGTAAACGAAATGTGGCTTGAGTGTGAAATTGACAAGCCTACACGCGTCAAGGTTACCCATGGATACTATAAGCGTATCTAAGTACCCGTACGTGTATTTGAATATGCAAGTACGCGTTTAGGAGTGTGCAACCGTCAGGATATGTGGAGTGGCCGTTTTTCCCGATTACTTGTTGTTGGTTCTCACTTGGGATGTTTTTATGAGTTTTTGCTTTTTTTAACACTCGAAGCTGTTCGTTTGAAATGCTAACCAACTTTTTAATTTTAAATAATGACGCCAACTGCTTTGCAGTTGATGACAGCTCAAGGAAAATTACAAGTTCGTAAGGACTGTGAAATGCAACAAGGGCACGTTTAAGGAAAATCAATAATTCTAATGCGAAATAATTTAAAAGAGCAAAGAATGTGCAGGAATTGAAATGAGTACTTGGATAAATTGAAGACGATAAAGGCAACTTTCGACAACTTTCGAAAAATAAATAAATAATTTCAATAAAATATATGATAAAAAATTTTAACATTCAAATTTAAATTTTTATGATACAAAAATATTTTTGTTATAAAAAATGTTGTATTATTTATTTAAATTTAAATGTTTATGATACAAAAAATGCTAAATTAAAATTAAAATTAAATTAAATTTAAATCAAATTAAAATTAAACTAAAATTAAAATTTTTATGACAAAAAAAAATTGTATGATAAAAACAAAATAGTATATTACTCAATCGGGAAGCTATGTTTTGTTCAAACATTTAAGACAGTAGTATAATTTACTACAAAATTTTAATTATAAAAAACTATTACTATTCACACGAGGAAAATTAAAAAAAAAAATTTGTAAATAATACTATTTTTTATGGCAACAGCAATTAAAAGAGGAATTGGTTTTTTACATATTTTTTTTTGCGAATACTCTCCTCGAAATGATATTTTTTTTTTTTGGTTTTTAATTACGATGTCTTGAAATCCCCCAATGAAAGCTGCATTGCGAAATCAATTTCCACAATAAAAATTCCATGTACTTTCAATGGAAAAATCTTTCTGTTCTTGTGCAAAATAATTTTTTAATGATATTGGCTGCGTTCTTAGTTGTCCAAAATTTGTAGCGCCCAACCTAGGCTGCGTCTGAGCGTTCGCAATAGATAACGAGCCCGTGCATAAGCGTCCCGTTCACGAGTCCCATCGTGAATCATACGAAAGATAACGGGCACTATAAATATTCCAATGAGAAGTAATGCTCAATTAACAACAACAACAAATTCGCAAACCAACAGCAAAAGTGCAAAGCAAAAACGAACTAATCTAAAGTGTCAAACAGTAAAATGAAAAATTCTAAAGATTATAAAACCAATAACAACAACAACAACTACTTTGTCGCACCATTTTCTTTGGTGATTAAAAAAATTTTCAGTCAACTATAACAAATAAATAAATTCTGAAATTCTACTTTTATTTTCAAGCTTGATTTGATTTGATTTTGTCTGTAATTTTTTTGTGTGAAAATTTTTATTTGTGATTCGTTGAAGAAATTCTATTCCAAATTTCATCCATTGCCATCAAATCGACAGCGGCAAGCCAGCAAAAGACGTAGGCGCAGCAACAACAATTGAAATTTAACCAACAAATTGAACTAAAGTAAATGCTGAAAATTAACAACAACAACAAGAGAATAATTATAAAAATGATCTATAAAATAATATAAAATGTGTGTGAAAAACTTGACCACATTTGTTAGTGTAAAATTTCGTGCAAAAAATTATATTTGTGTGTCTGCGTGCAAGAAAAAAATTATTGTTCTGTAAAAAGTGAACCGTCTAAAACGACAAAGCGATTCCGAAAACCAACATACGACGATTCACCATTTAAATCAAACTAATCTACTAACTAACCTAAAATTACTTAAAACTAAAAAGTGCTACGACATCGCAACCATGACTGAGGAGAACAACAACAACAACAACAACAACAACACTATTAAAAACAATCATAACAACACAAACAGCCAAAAGCTGGATGGCACAGGTGGCGGCGTCAGTGTCGACGATCGCCTTGGTGAGACCTGCACAGATGCCGTTACCATAAAATTCCACACAGATTTGGAAGTCAAGAAAAAACTCGTGCCCACTCTGACCATTAATTCCGATACCGAGGAGGGTTTTCTTTCCACCTCGCCGGACAGTAATAACGGTGAGCAACTGCCGCATAATAAATGCAACAGCGCCAGCGTTACACTAACAGCCGAGTCCACAATGGCCGCGCCGATGCCACCGCCCGTGTGCCTCTGCACGAATCCGGAGAGTTGTGTCACGTTGAAAAACATTTTGGATTCCTTCAAGTCACCACTCTCCGAAGAGCAGGCCTGGGCGCTGTTACACCAATTCATGCTGCTCTATCGGCGTGTGGCTGCCACTGGGCAGAGACATATTTTCAACGATCTGGAAATACCAGATGGCATTGAGAATTTGAATTTACATCGCGACGGTGCAGTGCATTGCTCGTGGGCGGATGAGGAGCGCAAAGTGAAGGAGCAGAAAATGCAGAGAGAAAAGGTGCTACAACAGCGGCAGGACAAAGAGTCCGGCAAGGAGGAGGCGAATGCGGAGCCACAAGGTGAGTGGGTATTGCAAATACAATTATTTTCTTAAAAACTCATTTAGTACTCTCAAACGTCTGCTGAACCATGAACAGACAGTTCTTACTATTTGAGCTTAGCCGGATCTGAAGAAATAAATCAATTTCTCTATTCGTCGCATACACCCACCAATTTGGCCATATACTGAAAAATAGTTGCGTGGTAGTTTTCCTTGAGATGACACCAGTTTCGCTTACGTGGTGCAGCCTGAGCCTTCTGAATTCGTTCCTACCCTATGCTGACTATCGTCTTGGCTTCCTTTGCTTATCCAAGTATATCGAATTGTAGGGCCGTAATCTAAAGGCATCGTATTCCTGAGCGCTTGTAATAATAGAGATTATGAAGCTTGCCAAGCTTGTCATCACATCCAGAACATATATGTATATATATATAATTGGCGCGTACACCCTTTCTTTGGGTGTTTGGCCGAGCTCCTCCTCCTATTTGTGGTGTGCGTCTTGATGTTGTTCCACAAATGGAGGGACCTGCAGTTTTAAGCCGACTCCGAACGGCAGATATTTCTATGAGGAGCTTTTTCATGGCAGAAATACACTCGGAGGTTTGCCATTGCCTGCCAAGGGGCGACCGCTATTAGAAAAATGTTTTTTTCTTCTTAAATTTGGTGTTTCACCGAGATTCGAACCGACGTTCTCTCTGTGAATTGCGAATGGTAGTCACGCACCAACCCATTCGGCTACGGCGGCCGCCAGTGCATACTTGCGTATAAAAACTTCCATTCATTTTACTAGTGCCTACTTATTTGGTTCGGCATCATCCAAATTTTTGCAGTTGGAAGTTTATGTTCTTCGAAAGAAGAATTTGGGTATTTTCGCGGCCAAACTCAAGGTAAGATATTTTCCTTTTATCCCCAAACTGATATTGTTGGTGGAAATAAAAAATGGAGGTAAGCATCACAGTCATGGGAATGTACTTCAAGCTGAAGATTTCTGTGTCCTGTTCCTTTCCTAGTACTTCATAAAAACCCAGTGCTTTCAGTGAATTCTGAGAGTTCGTTTGGTTGTGGTGAAAGTATTGTATGTACTCCTTCCTGGCTATACTCAGTCAAGGTGTTTCGCTTTTTTGAAGGTATGTAGGTTAGGGCGGGTCGATTTAAAAATCGCCCAATGCTCTGTGAAGATCGTATTCTAGGGATCAAAATAGTTAAGAAAGTTTGCCGAAGGAACCATACCTCTAAAACGAATTCTGATGTCCCCCAATTTGGGTCGAACGAAAAATCCAACTTTGACCCATTTAGAATGCTCCAATCGAGTCCAAATGTATGACCGACCCCCACTAACTTTGGACGGCCGATCCACCCATGCCAGTGGTACACCCCCTGGAACTCCCCTGGGGGGTTCCCCATACAATCATTTCAAAATATCACCATTTTTGGCCTTTACATGAGAAAAGAATCTAAAAAGTTCGACCCAAATTGGGGGACATCAGAATTTGTTTTAGAGGTATGGTTCCTTCGGCAAAGTTTCTTATTTTGATCCCTAGAATATGATTTTCACAGAGCAATGGGCGATTTTTTGCCTCCCCACCAAAGACACTAAAAGTTCGACCCAAATTGGGGGACATCAGAATTCGTTTTAGAGGTATGGTTCCTTCGGCAAAGTTTCTTATTTCGATCCCTAGAATATGATTTTCACAGAGCAATGGGCGATTTTTTTGGCTCCCCTCAAATCGACCTACCAATGTAGTTACTTTAGCTACATAAGTCACTGTTTCCCATCTTTTGGCTTTTACTCTTTTCAACTAATGGGTTTTTGTGCCATCCTGGTGCTTTAGGCTCTACGGGGTTGTATAACATGATTGATTTCGGGGGCGTTCATCTCTCATGAGACTCTCAGTCTTTTGAACTTCATTTATTTCTCGATGTCCTCGCCATTACACAGCTGCAGCAATTCTTCAGTACAGCGTATCCGGTAGATACCATCTTGCAGTCGTAGCGGACCACACACCCTTCACAGCACTTTTCCCTCGAATACTTTTAAATACGATTCATCTTTAAAAGTCATTGCCCAGCATTGACAGCCGTATGCAAGAACTGGCCATACAAGTATGTTACTTAAAAATACTTTATTTAGTCCTCGTTCACCGCTACTCCAACCTCCTTAAGCATGGAAAAGTGTCTGCGATCGCTGGGATGGTGAGGCTAATGATGTCAATATTCTAAGCATACGACAGAGCTGATTGATTAAATATGATGTTGTTCGCCGTTTTCCATAGCCTGGTCTCTTTGAAACCTCTTCGGAAGGGCTATCACCTTGGCATCACCAGAGCATGTAGAACTTGCCCCAATGCTACCATGAATACCGTTTTGCATTTACTTCCCACTAATTTTTACGTTATTTCCGCCGCTACTAAAAGGAGGATGGCTTCTGCAGGCAATCTCTCACGGGACATGGTATGACTTTTAGGCAGTTAAGTTATAGATAAGTATGAGCTTACGTACATGCAAGTTTACGTACTTCTGCATAGTGAAAAGTCATCGGTAGTGAAATAGAACTTTTTTTTCCTTGTTCACTCTTCTCTGGATCCTCGACAAGACTCTTCAATCGTACACGGTTCTGTGCTGTTGTTTTTGCACCGACTCATGAGATATCGGCATCTGCTACGAGGGGTGCCTTTTATTTGGCAGGATTTGGCAACCCTGGTGTTGCAATCTGGCAACTGACAGCTGTATCGCAAAGTTTGACATTTTTTGGCTTTTAAGTACTCAGAACGTTTTGAAATACCAGCGCTATTTGTGTTGTTTACAGAAACTTAAAAGATTCATCCCGGTCCAAAAATGGAATTAAATCGTGAACATTTTCGTGCCATTATTTTTTACAACTTTCGACGTGGATTAACTCAGCAACATTGCATGGATGAACTTAATTCATTTTTTTGCGATGAAGCTCCATGAAGGACCAGTGTTTATCGATGGTATGGTGAATTCAATCGTGGTCGTAGTTCACTCCAAGACGAATTTCGTGAAGGTCGTCCAAAATCAGTTGTTGTTCCGAAAACCATTGATGCTGTGCGCGAACTGATATTGCAAGATCGTCATGTGACCTATCGTGAGATTGAGACAATCTTTGGCATTAGTGGGACCAGCATACATTCAATATTGCATAAACATTTGGCTGTCAAAAAAATTTGTTCGCGTTGGCTCCCACACAATTTGTCAATCGTTCTAAAAAAGGCTCGTTTCGATTGGTCGAAGGAAATGCCTAAAAAAGACGTTCGCGGGGCTTCGAAACACGTCTATGACATCGTGACAGGTGATGAATCATGGATTTACGCGTATAAGCCCGAAAGTAAACAGCAGTCGACTGTATGGGTGTTTCAAGATGAGCCAAATCCAACAAAAGTTGTTCGCGCACGAAGCACTTCCAAGCAAATGGTCGCCTGTTTTTTCGGAAAAACTGGACATGTCGCAACCGTACCACTAGAACAACGCAGAACGGTAAATTCTGAGTGGTACACAACCATTTGTTTGCCAGTTGTCTTCCAAGAAATCAGGAAAACCAATCGCCAAAGACGGCCCACATGGGCTCAAACAACTGCATTTTCGAGCACCCAATACATCGAATTAATGGGTCATCCGCCGTATAGTCCTGACTTGGCACCGAATGACTTCTTTTTATTCCCGTACGTAAAAAACAAACTGAGAGGTCAACGTTTTTCGACACATGAAGAAGCGGTGCTTCAACAATTGGTTCAAACGCATGCAAAACTGTATAGATCTTCATGGAGAATATTTTGAAAAACCTTAAATTGATTTTCGATGATTAAAATTTGTTTTTGTTCTCTAATCCCGAAATATAAAAGGCGCCCCTCGCAGTTCGCGCAGCATCGACCTTCTCCAAGTGTTTTTTGGTCGACCGGTACCTCTGCTCTCTTGCAGCTTCTTGTCCAGTGCCATACTCCTGATGCTACCTGGTGATTTTCTAAATGTGTGACCTATCCATCGCCACTTTTTGCGTTTGATTTACCTCGTTCGTTAATCTCCACAGCGTGTCGTTGCTGATTGTGTTCGGCCAGAATATTGTATAGATGATGCGGACGCATTTGTTGATGAAGTACTGTAGCCTCTGAGATCTGCGAATTCCGCCATATTACTCGAATGCCGCCCTTGCTTTGTTAAGCCTGCAGTTGACATCTTCATCTGATCCACCATCTTCCGTGATGATGCAACTAAGGTAGCAGAAGCTTTCTACGAATTCCACCGGGCATCCGTCAACCAATATCTGCCTTGCGTTATTGTGGCTAACTCTCATGGCCTTAGTCTTGGCGATGTTCACCTCCAATCCGACAGTGCGTGCCAGCGCGTGTCCGCCTTCGCTTACATGTCAGAGAGTTTGTGAGTGAGGAGGCAGATGTCATCGGCGAAGTCCAGGTCCTCAAGATGTCTGATGAAACTCCATATGATGCCTTTTTTGTGCTGGGTTAGTTGGCTCATGACGTCATCAAGGACGATGGCGAAGAGAAGTGGCGACAGGGGACAGACAACCTTGCCTTACGCCTGCATTGGTAGTGAATGGATCGCTGATATCACCTTTGTGAAGCCCTGCCAGTTTGGAGTTCTCGTAGAGGGCTTTGATGAGACGGACTATCTTGGCGGGAACTCCCTTTCTACTCAGTAAATGGAACTTAAAGGTAAAAAATGTTCGGCACTTAAGTTGAAAATTTCTGAATTTAAACTGAAAATTTCTGAATTTAAATTGAAGATTTCTGAATTTGAAATGTAACTTCCTAAATTTAAATCGCTCTAAAAAACAGGTGCAATTTGTAAATGATTCATTTTCCTATTCCTGTTTTGTTATATTCGTGAGTTCATCTATGTTTCTAGCGGCTCCTTCAATCGGTTACCCTAAGTGTACCAATTCTTGGACCGGTTCTTATCGTTCTCCCACACATACATAGTTAAAGTTTCAGCATTTACGCAGTGTTCGGAGAATTGAAAACAAAAGAAATGGATCGAATTCTTTTTGTGTTTAATTTTTTGTAGTTATTCATTTTGTTTTCTATCACTGATCGTGTACAGCATCGTGTGCAACACGCTACGGTAACCAATTAATATTGAATATCTTCTATGACCGCCTATTTTCTAAGCTTTGGGCTTTGCTGGCTGTTTGATTCCCAAGACGTCTTGTTGCCGTTCAATTGCATTCGAAAAGAGAGAGTTTTCTTGCGCCGCGTGATGCATGAAATTTTGATAAAATACCAATGCCAATTGCCAGCTGTCAACTTCTCTATCTTTTAGTATTTTTATTTCCCCTCCGCGTTTTTTGGCCTTTTTCGTTGCCAAAGCTGGACGTCTTGTGACCAAAGTATGGTTAAGGTCATTAGTTTCTTCAGTGCCTCACCAGCTGGCGAACAAGAAGCGAAATGCCAAAAACCGTCAGCAACAACAAACAACTACTTGTTACTACTGACCCAGACACCTCAACAGCAAGTAAACAAATACAAACGAATGTAAGAAGAATTAAAAACCAAAAAAATCAGCAACAACAAGCGTTGCGACAGCTAAAGTCATCGTGGTCTATGCCAACCGCAGCAGCTTGGCAGCGCCTAATCCGCCGGACTGCAGTTTCACAGGCCCGCTTGAAAAGTCAACGCTTAAGCTAACATGGTCAGCAACAATAATAACAACATGTGTGTGAACACTTATTTGTAGATTTTGGTATTTACTGAATGCTTTGCGTTGCTCATTTGATTGCTATGAAAGGTATGCACGAAATGAGCTGGCCAATTTGTATACTGAAAAGCGGAAAAGGTTGACTGAGCAGTTACCCGCTCACAACTGCAGCACCGCTAACCACCACTGCTTCCTCGCAGCGCCTGCGCGCTTCACAGTCAACATATTTGTGCCGCCGTCTCACTTGTTTGTTAGCTGTTGCTTCTGAGTAGCTCGGCAATTGTTGTTGGTTTTGCGCGCTGCCTAGACGTCGTATGGTGATGTTGCTGGTGGTGCTGTTGGTGCTGGCGCCGGTGCTAGTTGACCTTTTGTGAGCATTAGTAGCATAGGTTAGTTATGGGGCGGTCTTGTTAACGGTTATTCGGTGGCGTGTTGACCACTTGTTTGTTTCGGGGCTAAGCTGTAATTGCTAGTTGCATGGATTTGGTTTTCCAAGCCTGGGTTTTATTTAGTGAAAATGAAAGCAGCGTTGCTTGTTTTCGATCTTTTAGAAAAACTTTGCTTTCAGTTACTTTGGCGATGATTGTCTTTGCTGTTGTTATTAAATGCTTGAAGTGAGTTCCATTTGCTTTTGCATTTATTTTTAATCGCACACACACCTACCTACAACTGCATATTTGTTTTTGTATTTGGTCATGTGTGCCCCAGCAGCTGATTTCTGTTTGATGTGAAGTCTATGCGAAAAATGTGAGCCGGAAAAGCGAAATTTGTTAAGCTCATTATGCTTGCCCAAAAACAAGTCTCATTTGGGTGCAAAGTTTTCTCTTTTCTTTGAGGAAACACCTATGGAAAAAGTTTGAAAATGTTTGTCATTGTGTGAGTGCGTATACAGTTTTTGTGCATAAATGGGAATCCATCTCCGCTGGCTTGGAAAGATATTTGATTAAGAAAGAGAATTAGCTGCAGTTCCGCTAGTCTTTACATATGTACGCGCATAGATATTTGACTGGAGCCGATCTTATGTAAACAATTAGGCATTTTATGCAACGAATTTATTGAATTAGATGGATGGGTAACAGTTTGTTACCTCAGACCCGTTATACTCGTAATTAGCTTCATTGTAAAGAATTGAGTAACTTTTACTCATCTTTAATAAAAATATGGATTTGAATACTTTAAATAGAAATTCAAATTCAAAATTACAGTACTATCAGGGTTGCAGGAACTCCTCGTTCGGGTGAATATCGAACTTTTATTGAGTACTTTGTGGAGTGAAAACATAATTTCTTTTGTGCTGAGTAGATGTGAACAAATACTAACAATTGTAAAAAAAACATGTTATAACGGTGTCCCAGCATGTCACAGCCTCTGCAAAGTTATTGAATGGGCCGAAGAAAACACGAATTTCCTTGATAATGTACTTATACTTCGGAATTTTAGAGATGAAGCCGTAAAGTAATACTCCTTTTAGAAGATCTCAGATCATTTGGGAAAATAATTATTTTAAATTAAAAAAATGTGAGTCTTTTTGGAAAAATGATTATATTAAATTAAAAAAAAAATGAATCTTTTTGGAAAAATAATTATTTTAAACTAAAAAAAAAATATGAATCTTTTGGGGAAAATAATTATTTTAAATTAAAAAAAATTAGAGTCTGTTTGGAAAAATAATTATTTTAAATTAAAAAAATTGAATCTTTTTGAGAAACTAATTATTTTAAATTCAAAAAAATGTGAATAATATAAATATGAAGGGTATTTCAATTCCTGATTTGACCCCTGTCAACAACCTGGATTGTGGGAACAGGCCTTGCACGAGTTGTTTCACTATACCCTGTATTTAGAACTTGTTGAATGCTCATTCGGTGCAAAGATCTATTAGTTTGGGGGAAAAATAAAAACATTATTTTCTGGGTCGATGGCTTTAGTGATCGATAGCTCGTAAAGTATTGATCAAACAATTTAAGGTTTATTCTCGTTGTTGGCATTTCACACTAAAAAATTTGAATGCTGTTCTTTGGTTTGTTTCATTAAATTGAGAGTTACAGGGAGCTATCAATGGAGGTCAGCAAAGAGAAAATCCGGCACATTTTACAATTTTTTTCATAAAGGCGAAAATGCGAGCCAGGCTGGCCATGCCGCTTAAATTATGAATGGCCGCTACTCTGACCAACAAATTTTGAAAAGCTCTATTACCTTATTTTTCTAGTAAAATAGAAGCCTACAAATTGAGAATTTTAAATAAAGGTGGAGATCCCTAAACGCACTGGAGCTACTAGAAATTCACTAAGGGTCACTTTTAGAAACAAATAGTTTGCCACAAATTTGTGTTAATTTTCAAAATGTAGTTACAAGAAAATATCGAAAAAAATTTAAACGCTTGGTCTCAGTAGTATTTTCTCTTTTGTTGCCTATTTTTTTTTTTTTTTTTTTTTTTTTGGTTTATGGGAAATAAGAAGACATCAAATTTGTATTTGTATCCATAAGATTTTCATTTTATGCCACCTCAAAGTTTACACTTCTGGAATATTATGACAAAAATCATATCTGAAATCATCCAAAACTACTTTATATATGTGCGACAAAACCGTTTTAAGAAATGTTTTTAATATATATATTATTAGGTTGGCGTGAAATTTTGGTTTTGTTGATTCCGTTCAGGTATTTTTGATATTAAAACAAATGTCGATAAAATCACAGAAATAATAGAACTTCACCGGGATTTTAGTAGTCGTAGCTTCGCCCAGAAGCTAAAGATCGAACCTTTTAATGTTTTGTTTCTGGGGAAAAAATATTTTTAAAAACAAATTTTATCTACTCACCCTTTTAAGTTTTTGGACAATTAACCCATTCACAACCCTTCTTTTTGGTAAAATTCTAAAACAATTAAATGTTTTTTTGCAAAAGATAGTTTTAAAAACTAATTCTATCTACTCTATTTTTTTACAATTAACATATTCACGAGCTTTGTTTTAAATGTTTTATTTTCTTTTTGTTTTTGGAACAAATATTTTTAGAAACTAATTTTATCTTTCCAACCGTTTAATTTTTTTAACAATTAACCCATTCACAACCCATATTTTTTGTGGTAAAATTTTAAAACAATTAAATTTTTTTTGGAAAACATATTTTTAAAAACTAAGTTTTCTTCTCACCCTTTTAAGGTTTTGGATAGTTAACCCACTAGCTGAACTTTTGGAACAATTTCAATTCTCTGTTTTAGAAAAAATATTTTTAAAAACTAATTTTATCTTTTCACCTTTTTAAATTAATCCATTCATGACCCATTTTTTTTTTTGTTTTTGGTAAAATTTTGAAACAGAATAAAATTTTTTTTTTTTGATATTTTTTTTTTAAACTAATTTTATCTTCTGACCTTTTTACATTTCTGAACAATTAACCATTGGCAACCCATTTTTTTTTTTTGTGGTAAAATTTTCGAACAATTAAATTCTTTTTTGGGAAAAAATATTTGTAAAAACTAATTTCATCTTCTCACCATTTCAAGTTTTTGGACAATGAACCCATTCACGACCAATTTTTTGTTTTGCAAAAATTATTTTGATTCCACTTATAAAATTTTTAATATTTAACGCAAATTAGATTAAATTCTTAAATTCTTCCATCTGTTCAGTTAATTTCTTCTGGAAAACATATTTTTTGAACATTTTAGTTTTGCGAAAACTCGATTTTCGGAGATATTTTGAAGTCGGCTCAGCTAACGTAAATCTTAATATTTTCTTGAAATATTTTATAGAATGTCTTGAAATATATGAAGTTTTATCATTTCGAGGGAAAAGCAGTACCAAATTTTTTTTTTTGGACTTTGCAAAGTGATGATTAAATCAATAAAAGTAAGAGCAACTTGCCGACTGGAACGAGAAAATATGCAGAGAAATGTTTTTTTAGTAGTTCCTTAGTTCTTCTTAAAAATGTCATCTAACAGAGTGTATATTTATTATGGCTGGATACTTGATAGATTCCTTATGAGGTTTGCACTTCGACTTCGTGGTCTTTTGTGCCCACTTGTATTGCCTTTTGCTACTTGTTGCTTGCTGCGTTACAAGCATAGAGACATCTTTAAAACTGTAGCACAGGCCCTTCAGACACAAGGATTACCAAAATAGCTCTATGGCTTAGTTACTAGATATTTTTGCAATTAATACTGCCGTTCACTGTATGACGATCGTAAATTGTTTGCAATGCAAAAATACTTTGCCTTTTGCCCTGTAACTCATTTCAGACGTCTTTAATTTTTAGTATGCATATAAAATACAGGGTGCGCCATATAGCGTTTGCTTTTTGAACCACCTATTTTTTTTGAGAATGGTAACACAAATGACATGTCAAATGTGTTCATAATTTACTTAAAGGTTTGACATTTACGAAATGGGGCGCTATACGCTTGAACAAAATTGGGAAATATTGAAAACCTATTTCCAAAGTGGGAGTCTTCTTCTTCTTCCGCAGCTACAGTAAATGGCGAGCGTTACCGTGACATGCTCAACGAGTTTTTGTTTCCAAAAATTGAAGAGGAGGACATGGACGACACATGGTTTCAACAGGACGGTGCAACTTGTCACACTGCCAAAGTTACACTCGAACTTTTGGCTACCGTTTTTGAATTCCGATATCAATTGGCCGCCTCGGAGCTGTGACTTAAGCCCGTTGGACTATTTTTTGTGGGGAGCCGTTAAGGACAAATGCTATGCGAACCATCGAGAGACGATTGATGCCTTAAAACACGAAATCGAAGTTGCCATTCATGAAATTGGAGCCCAAACAATCGAAAATGTGCTTAAAAATTAGATTGGTCGAATGGCCTACTATAAAGCCAGTCGTGGCAGTCATTTGAACGATATTATTTTTCATTCGTAAATGACAATGTTCAATCTTCAAAATAAAAAAAAAGTTTGAAAAAATATTGATTGGTTTTTTTTTTATAGCCGATTCAAAAAGCAAATTTTACATGGCCCACCCTATACTTTACTAGATTTCTACGGCCATATCATTACTGATTGTTCTTTATTTAGACCTTTTATTTATTTTTTCTTTTTTTTCGACACTTTTCCTTTTCACTACCACCAATTTCACATTTTTCCAACTTTCCACCAGCCGAGATTAAATTGCAAAGTGGGCACCTTGCATTACTGACTCCTCTTTACATACATATGTATGTATGTATGTGTGTATGCATGTGTGTTTGTATGTTTGTAGCTCCTACAGAAACCAAAAGCGTTTTTTGCCGTATGTATGTATGTATTTGTAGCCACTTTGGTAATGCCATGGGAAAGTCTCGTACACCTCAGCCCATTCTTTGTTCATTGTTCTGCCGCATTTTTAAAACGCGACCGCAACAACAGCTACAGCAATAACAATAAAGTTTATTAGTTATCGATCATTCGGAATTCTGTGATTAGTTTGCCGTTTGAGTGCATCGCCAAAAGGGAGAGATTTTTGAGTTATTACTAAAAAACGGACAAAGCAACTACTCTGGCGCGTTGCGCTGCCCTGGACTTGGTGAGAGTTTCACCATTTTTACTTTTTAGCACCTTTCATTTTTTGTTGTATTGATTTCGTCTGCAAACATTTTGTAAAACTATTAACGGCCGTATTGATTGAGTTTCTTACACATCCATTCCGGAGTTTTTTTTTTTGAATGGATCGTTTATTCGTTTGTCGGCTTATGTTCGGATGGGAATTCCTTCACAGTCAGTAATTCTGTTTGCCTACATTTTAATGGAAATTTTCACTATTTCCTTAAGATTTTCCCGCCTTAATTAGAAGTTGGCGTCAATTAACAAGCGATTTTCTATGCCCCTAAAGCCTTATTGGCTGTCTGGGGGTGTCGCTTAGAGAGCAAAAATTCAATTTTGAATTCTTAAGTAGCGGCCGGAAACCGCCAGCCTTTTGGAGTACTCGTCAATGCTCAAACTGCAATCAATTTTGATTAATTACTTCTCTCCGATAGTTTACTTTATTTTCGGCGTTTCTCTTGAAGTTCTGTTACACTTTGCCCAAGTAACAGGTTTGGCGTCCTTGCACTTCATTTACTTTTAATTTCTATGTTCGTAAATGCTTGAAAATCGCTTTTATTATTATCTGAATGTTTGCGCCCCCACCGCCCATTTCCGCAGAGGCAGACTTCAAAAGAAAATTGAGTTCACTTAAAAGTATTTGAAAATTAACTGAAAAGTATTGATAATAATTCCTGTTTACTTGATAAACAATTTTTGATTCTCTACTGATTATGGTAAGTATCTAAATTGACCGCCCATATGTTTGCCCGCTTCAGTCACATGCCGGGATGGTGCATTGCGATGCCGATTACAATTCCACGATTCATAGCAAATTTCACCTTCTGCGAAGTTCTGTTTGCCAAGGCACAACGCTTGAAACTTCATTGATTCTTTCACCATTAACGATTTGTTCAGAATTGAAAGCGCGTACATTAGTGGATGGCAAAATAGCATAACGACTATTTAGGGTTGCCGAAGTTTAGTATAAAAGCAACCAAATTTGAATAGTTAGAAGAAGAAATCGGATTTCGGCGAGCCGGAAAAAACAATTAGTGCTCGGTCTGTAGGGCCATGCTGCGATGGGGAGATCCGCGAGCCATGTGAAAACACTCCTGGGAGCTGAAAAAGGAAGGAGATGTATTATTATTATTATTATTAGGAAAAACGCCCGAAAATTATACCGAAAAAGTTCGGCGATTTGTAGAATGTTTCATGACCGGTGCGTTTTTCTGTAAGCGCAAAGACGGCGATCTGGTGACTGACATCTAGTGCGTGCTAAAACTATGGAGGGAGCGCTTCCTGTGCATGTCGCAGAAAATGTGAGATCCCGATATCCCTAATCGATGCCTAGAGCTCCAACTAAATCTCTTTCAGTCACTCGACGATTTTCCAATACTTTTTCTACGATTTCTGGTGTTGCTGCTGTTTTCGAACGTCCTTGACGTGGATTGTCTTCAAGGCTTGTACGACCACGTTTAACTTCAGCAACCCATCTTTTTACTGTACTAATTGATGGGGAAAGGTTCTTATACACTTTCAACATTTGTTCATAAATTTTCTTTACTTTTAAACCTTCCGAAAATAAAAACTCAACCACTGCACGATACTTGGTTTTTTGCATTGCAGAAATTACTGTGACTCATCGTTACTAAATGGCTTGTAAACAATGATCGAATTGACAAATTGAACAACCTAGTAGAATGCTTCCAATTCGATGCTGGGGATCTTTTTGCTGCGGTGGTTCATATCCATCCACTCAGCCACATCGTATAAAGTCTTATCTTTTTAAATTAATTTAACAGAGAGCCGCTTCATTCAAGCTAGGTGTAATTTCACCTAAATTAATTTAATATAATCAGGAACAATGTGCGCCGTAGCCGAATGGGTTGGTGTATGACTACTTCGGAAGTGTAGCTTCGAATCTCGGTGAAAGACCAAAATGAAGAAAAACTTTTTTCTAATAGCGGTCGCCTCTCGGCAGGCAATGGCAAACCTCTAAGTGTGTTTCTGTCATGAAAAAGCTCCTCATAAAAACCATCTGCCGTTCGCATTTGGCTTAAAACAGAAATCCCTCCATTTGTGGAACAACATCGAGACGCACACCACAAATAGGAGGAGGAGCTCGGCCAAACACCCAAAAAGGCTGTAGGCGCCAATTATATGTCTTGTTACAATTCAAGGGGAATCAACCGCACAGGGTTAAAGTCGCTTGAGTACAGAAGGTCGATTCTATCGCTTTCTTTTGTGTTGCATTTAATTCAAATAGGCTTTGTCTCTGTACTTCTCTTGGCACACATTAACTTTCTTATTCCGAAAAGAACTTTGCGAAGCGGTTACACTTTTTATCAGAAGAAATTCAAAATGAATTTCGAGTCCAATGCGTCTCTTCGCGAAGTTAACGAAAAAAATTGTTTTCTCATGAATGGCGATTTGCCAGAAAGGGTTAAAGATCCATTTTCTAGCTCTTATCTATATTTTTAATCAATCACTAAATTGAATTTTGTTATTAACCCTTAAGCAGCTTTTGTGTGTTCTGTAGGATAAATAAATAAATAAATAAATAAAATTTACTGAGGCAAATCCGTTGAGGTTTTTAGGCCGAGACACATCTACCAAAGGGCTATTAAATTGTTGGCGCAAATACTGCTCAATATTTTTGTTTTTGGTTTTCGGTGGTTATTACAAGTGATCAATTTTATGCCATTTTATGACACATCAAAGCTGGACAGGTTTTTGCTAGTTTATTCTGTACTAATATAACTGAGATGCCCGCCACTGTAAACACCTGGCTCCTGGGTATGATTTTATCGCAATTTTTCAATCTCATGTACAAAAATCTTAGTCTCTACAAAACGACCTGCCCCAATTAAAACGTCCCAAGTTTTTCATATTTTTTTTTTAACTTCTTCTTAACATCACAGCCCTTGGTGAGTCATACATTCGCAGCCTCGCGACACTTATTTCTATCTAAGACTATCTCCTTCCACCGCCGCACGTTTAGCTTTTCAAGGTCGACTTTCACGTCTTTGAGCCATCTCTTTCTGGGGCGTCCTCTTATTTGGTCTCAAACAGGCCGTGCGAGTTGTGCCAACTCTTTCTGGGGCGTCCTTTTTTGGCCTCAACTGCCTTTCGAGTTGTTCTCTCCTTAGGTATTCTAAACACGTGTCGGAGCCATCTTTTCTGCTGAGATTTTATTGGATAAATCTTTTTTGCTTAATTCCATTTATTAACGCAATCTGTCCTGCATGGCATTCAGTATTACATTTATTTAAATCATCTGAGTCTCAGCACGACGTAAAGAATACAAAGGAGGTGGTAACCGCAAGCCGTACCTTTGTTCTTGCCGAATTTGAGAACTCAGTGGCTCATTCGAGAATAAGTAAACCTTTGAGTGCAAATTTATGCCATCATTCTTAGCTACTCACTTTCGCTTATTCTGACTCTTCTTTTAGTTTGTTTATTTCCTGTAAAGACGTCACGGTCCCGATTACCACAGGGAGAAAAACATTTTATTTGTGAGAAAAGGGCAGGCGAGGAGGAGAGAGGGGTTTTTGTTTCCCGTACTGGCGACACGCTTGTGCTTCTTATTCGTATTGCCCAACTTAAAGAAGTAAATGTCAAAAGCAACGAATGTTGCCAAAAAATTTAGCCAGTAGGGCCGTGAATGAAGCATCAAAAGAGAATTTCCACTGTATCGCTTCCAGTTGTCTCTGTGTATATTAAATCGGGCCTCATCGCACAACACACAGAAACCTTATAAATAAAAATAATTTTCGTATGTTTCCCCAGCATTACAAGTCATAATATGGCAACCCATTAGTAACCAAATGTCCAGCATTTCGACTACCCTACAATCGTCACTTATGCGCCCCCAAATGCATTACTGCATTTCCTTTGAATCTCTCACCGGCAGCAATGACAACAGTGGTGACGGCGGCGGCCCTCTATGTCGCATTGTCGCGGCCATAAACGCCAACACCAGCAACACCAACCAAATGAGCCAACAGCCACAACTATGCTCACCGTGCAACGCGCAAGTCAATTTTTTTTGAGGTAGAAGGCGCGCGTTGCGCATTGTGGCGCCTCGACCAGGCACCCAGCAAGGCGACACAGCAGACTGTTATGCGCCAAATGAAACAGCATTTAACGGAATTTATTCATTTTCCTCGTTTTGAAAATTGTATTAATGGCCGGCGGAAATCGATGGAGGCGCCATGAATGTTTTCGTCATGGCGTACCGAAGGCAAACACAGGCGCACAGCCACAGCCGACAGCTGTTGGAGAAGCGACTCGTAAAATGAAGCTGAGTGTGTGGCAAAAATGTCGAGTAACAGTTCACGCGACATCGTCCAGAGTAACTGCAGTGTGAATGCTGATAGCAGTAAAAAGGGGCGAGCGGAGGGGTGAAATCGAAGAAAAACAATATGACTGCAGAATTTTCTTTTTGAAGGTCAACTGTCATGCGCGCTGGACACGCGGCGTTTCATACATTCAAACATGCACACGAACATAATTACATACATACATGCATACATACATTAATAGATTTATATGTGTGTGAGTATGTCCATATGTTGAATGACATGCGTGCAATTTGTTGGGTGTTGGGCGTGAAGGCGCTGGTGCAGCACTCACATCCGCTCACGCACACACGCATACGTACGTACATCTGCTCCTCGGATTCTTGTGTGGGAATGCCACTTAGGCAGCTCAGCTGAGAAATTGTCATATGTTTTTCTGCTCACTCAAAGCAAATACTGCTCTTCACTAATTCAAACGACAAGTGGGTGATGTGTGGGCGGCCACGGGCTATTGCAGGCTTTCGATAGCCGTTATTTAATAGCAGACATAAACTCTTTAATATTTAACCCTTGCTACAAGTCGGTTGAAAAACTCTGCTATTTTTAACTGCCGCAAATTTTAGTTATATTTCGACCGTAAGCTGTTTGGGTTTGATAATTTTTTTTATTTTTGTTTGGTTATTTTCTTTTTTTTTGTTGATTGATGTTTATAGGAGCGTAGGCGCTTTTAAGTCTTGAATCTCCCCACAAATGAGGTGTTGTTTTAATCATAAAAATGAACTCATTTCGACATTGACTTTGACCTTACACACACTCATATATGCATACATACCCACACTGCTATATATATTTGTAAGCTATTTGCAGTTTAAGTCTTTAAAAAGCAGAAATATGTTCTGACAAATTGCTGACTGCGCGTTATCAAAAACTAATTTTCTTGCTACATTTGCCGCGCGGTTTCTGATTATCTGTGCTTCCGTGAGTTGTCAGTTTTTATTCGTATTCCTTTGCGTAGGAATATTTCGTAACTCGACTATACGTACACATCAAAAATACATTAAAATTGTTTTCATTAAAACAGTTTGGGCTAAGTAAAATTGCTGGGAAAACTTCTGGGGTAATCACAAGACAAGTAGAAGTAAAACCAATTAATTCCGGATATCGGTGCTAGTCGACGGAAGTAACTGAGCATTAGCAACCCAAAAACAGTCAAAGAACGCAACAAGATTTTGAGATTTCACTATATGGGTATAGGTCTATCATCCAGAGTTGGAATCATTCCGCTCCCACGCAATGACAATCGAAGCTCTGCATTGTGTAATTGAATAATTTTTGAGCAGCTTTCAAAACATCTTAAAATTGAACATATGAAATCAGATGAACAAAATACTATGGGGAAAAAATTTTAGTTTTATTTGTTCTTGTTATTTATTTATTTGTTTTTTTTTTTAATTATAAGAAATTTTAGATGCACAAAAAACATGTTGAAATTTTTTTTTAAATTAATGTCATTTTTTTATTATTATTTTTAATTATATTAAGCTTAGAGTAAAAAAATACATGAAAAAAATATTTTAGTTTAATTTTTTTTGTTTGTTTATTTTTGTATTTTAATTTTTTTAATTATATGATATTCAGATGAACCAAATATATGCTGAAAACGGTATTTAATTTTTATTTTATTTTTTTAACACTTTTTATATGAAAAATATTAAATTGTATGGAATTTAGTTGAAAAAAAATTTAATTTTAAATTGTTTAATTTAAATTTTTTTTTAATTTTTTTATATACAGGGTTGCCAATATTCGACGGACCCATCTGGCAACCCTGTATCTTTTGACAGAGACGTCAGATCGCTTAATGACATATCGCGTTGGAAGCGTCAGTCCAAGCAGATTTTTACCATGGAACAGTACACGCCAAGCGAGCGCTCCCAAATTGTTGAAATTTACATTCAACTAAGAAGTCAATTATGAAAACTCAACGTGCGTATAAAAAATTAAATAATGTGAAAAGTGCGCTTTCTAAGAACACCATTAAACGTTTTTACGAAAGGTTTTCGACTGGTGATGCTCTTTCTAATCCAAAGAGGCCAAATCAAAATCGACCAAGGCGTCACCAAGGACATCCCAAAATCGCTGTTCTCAGCAGTTGGGCATTGCTCGGACCACTTTACAACGAATTATCCGCATTGATTTGCATTTATTCCCGTATGACCATTTATGACGCAAAGATTATTGTCTGACAAGGACAAGCCTCGTCGATTGGAATGGCCCAAAGAGTCATCGTAATCCGTCGGGTCCGTCGAAAATGGGCAACCCTGTCCATATATGTATAATTTTTTCATTTTTTTTTTTTTCAAAACGTTTCTTGATCCCCTGTCGTGGACTAAACCAACTATGCGCAAATTTCGAGTACTGAGAGCTATGAAATTAAGATGATAAAAATAAATGATAAAAGTTTCTTTTTAAAATTGATCATTTGAAGTTCATTAGAACAAAATACACGTGGAACATTTTTCATTTTATTTATTTTTTTTTTTTAATATTGTATTTTATGTGGTAAATATTAAGTTATATGAAGTTTAGATAAAAAATACATGTAGGAATTATATTTTGTTTTAATTTTTTTTAATTTTTATTTTAATTAAATTTTTTGTTTGTGTTTTTTTTTAATTATATGAAAGTTCATCTTTGAGGAAAAGTTTTTATTTTTAATTGTTTTGTTTTTATTATTTTTTTATTATAAGAAATTCAAATGAACCAATTATACAAAATACATGTTAAGAATTCTTTCTTTTAATTTTCTGTTTTTGTCATTTTTTTATTATTTTTTTTAATTATACGAAGTTTAGATGAAAAAAATATATGAAAAATATTTTTTTTTTTGTTACTTTGTTTTTTATTTACATTTTTTTTATTTATATGATGTTCAGATGAACCAAATATATCTTGAAACGGTTTTTAATTTTTATTTACAATATTTTTTTATACGAAAAATATTAAATTGTATGAAGTTAAGATGTTATTTTTTTTTATTATTATATATTATTTTTTAATATCTTTCTTTTTTAATTTTTTTTTAATTTTTTTTTAATTATTTAAAGATTATTATTAATTTTTATTTTTTTTTCATTTTTTTATATATATATATTTTTTTTAATAGGTACCTACATATCTTCATATGTATGGGAAACCACTTTTCAACAAAATCTCCCATACTTTTTTCTTTCAAAAATGTCAAAGGTCAAAAACTGTTGTTGTTTTTAAAATTGTTACGTTTACGGTGCTCGCATAATAAAAAAACTAAAATAAAATTAAAATAAAAACATCAACAGTATATGGCATCACTTGCTCAAGCAGATAGAAAGCTTTTTATTTTCCATTGTAGAAAATCGCCAAATATTCCGTCGAATGCGCGCATTATATCACTTGACTATTTTCTTTTTTAATTTGTATTAATACGCTTTTTATTACTCACTAAAACTGTTAGCGCAGCTTAAGCCATCTGCACACATACAAACCTACGATGAGGAAAATGCAACAAAAACCAAGTGCAGGCGATTATAAAATCAAAACTAAGCAGAAATAAGCAAAGTTAAAAGCATCGGCTGCTCGAGAAATGCGACCTGTGTATGTGTGTGTGCATATGTATGCATTTATGCAGTAGCTGCTGCGCGCTTAGCTGTGCACGTGCATTGGCGCTTCATTTGGTGTAAGCCGCACGGGCAGCGCCCCGAAAGGGAGAAATACGCGACCATTCATTTGCAGTGGCCATCGCATGGACGCAAGGCCGTTGTGCGGCACGCAGTTGTCGAAAGCATCAACAGGCAGAGTCAATACTTCACAGATGCTCACATAGATGCCACAACAACAGTTCTGTATAAGTGAGTTTGGTACATCAAGCGAAGGGTTTCCTCTACATCTGCTGGATGTTTCCCTCTCTTTACCTTCGCTCTGTGGCAATTTAACATCACTCAAACTTGTATGAGTGTATATGTATGTACATATGTGTGTGTATGTATGTATATATGGATGCGTATATGTAATTATTTAAACATAAACTTAACGACCATAAACTACTAAAATCACCAAAGCGAATTTAGTGAATGCAAGAGACAAGCAGCGAAGTACAGTCACCGTCACAGCTCCAGCTACAACAACAGCAGTGGCCAAAATGTAATCTAGTCTGCCTGTTACTAATTTCGCTTTTAACCATTCGGCAACCAAATGTCCAACTTAAATGGAAAAAAGAGAAAAGTCATCAAATGCGCCCAAATACGAATTGACCCAGCAAAGGAGGTTTAAACGGTTTGTATTTTAAGTACAAACAACCGACCAGTCATACAAAAATGAAATAAAAGTAAAATTAAAGTAAAAACAGAAATAAAAGTCAAATCAAGATCAGTTTGCTCAGCGCTCATTGTTGTTGCTATTGTCATTAAAACCGTTAACAGTGCGCGCCTAATTGCTACACCACCATGGCCCTCAGCGCCTTTGTGCTTCTCGCATTTGATTTATAAATTTTAGCTGAAAACTCTATGTGCGGGTAAGCGCTCTGCGTGTTTGGTTGTGTGTGTGTCGCCGAGCGTGAAATTTGAGGCCGAGAATCGAAAACTAAATATCATTGAATGAAATAAAAAAATGACATTAACTTCCATGCTGCTGCCGCTGCGGCCATGCTGCAGATGTAGTTGTTGTCGCTTTCGGAGCTGGTGTTGTAGTCTCTGTACTGTATAACGGTAGTACTATTTTTACAACCTGATTTCTATAACGAAATCATTGAACTCGTTTTCGTCAAGTACAAAATTTTTTATTCACTTTCCTCTTATCATTTTATCAACTTACGATTTCTCAAAATTTTAAAAATATCTACTTTTTATTTATGTTCTACATAGTTGACTTTTACGCAAATGCATGTAAGTGTGCTAGTGCTTGACATATTGATAGGTTTTCTAAAGGTTGAGGATAGGCTCCCAATGCTAACAAGAAACTAAAATAATAAGTTACACAGGCCGTTAGCTCTCGTCGCTAGTACCTTTTAAATGTGATATTACTGCTTCTTCTGCTTGATTTATACGGCGTAATAATTCGAAGTTTTCAAACCCTTACACTCCCAAATTACACTTCCCTTGCTTTGTTCGATTTCGAGTACAACATGCAGCATTTATCTGGAGCCCTTGAAATCGATTTGCAGTTGAGAGAATTTAAAATTGAGAATTATTCCTTAAATATGCTCTCAGGTCGCTAAAATTCGCACATCCTATCACTTCTAATAGTTCCCGTTTGATTTGAAATAACTTAAAGTCTCTAAAGAGTAGAAGGTTTATACTCTCACTGTAGTTTGTTTTTTGTATAATAAAGGGGAAATTTATTCTTCGTCTCTATTACGGAGCATTCGCTTTCATACATACCACTAGAACTCTACGTAACACTTACACATTTCCGCCTATTGGCCGCGCTCTAAGAGAATTTAGTGAGGTATCAAGTTTTATTTCGCTAGATTTTTCGGTGTCAAAGAAGGAATTTTATGAATTTGTGAAAACCTTTTTGTTTATTTTTGTTTTTCAATTTATTTATTCAACTATCTGTAGTAATTTAAGCTCATATTAGAAACTATTATTATGTTTTAGACATGAAATAAAAAAAAATACCATATTACCCAAGCAAACTGTGCTGGTGTGTTAAGAGAATTTAAAGCAGTCGGTCATGGAATGTTCCATAAAAATATCTACACATCTCTTGGCACCGGATTAATATGCATTTGTTTTTGTTTTTTTTTTTTTCAATAAACCCTGCCCTTCATATGTAGCTTTGCGTCTTCCCTTGCTCAGCGCTTTCTATTTGCTTTTTATTGCTATTTGATCTTTCAATTTGCGAATCGCTGGCACCTGCCGCCACTTTTTTCGTTTCCAGTATCCAACGAAGCGTAAAAAGCACCGTCGCCTAAATTTGCTTATCACTTTTCATCAGTCAAGCGGCGCTTTTGGCCTCATTTGTTAATTAATTTTTAACATTAAGTGGCAATGTTTATGATTTCTTTTGACCAAATGACATTTTTTTCTTCATCGTATGGAATGAGTGCCAAATTTACATATCGAAATATAAAATGAAACAGAAAGTTTCTTCGCTGCTGCGGAGCAGGAATTAATTAAGAACTCCATGATAATTCATAAATAAATGCTACACACATACTTAGAAGCAACTAGTAATAGGATGAAGAAGAAGAGTAAGATGAAGAAGAAGCAGAAGCAGAAAATACGTAGCAACTGATAGAAGTGGCCAAACGAAAGACTTAAAAGAGCAACTTGCCACATCACTTTACAACGCAAGAATGCCACACTACACATACACACCAAGCCAGGAAGAAGTGGAGGGAAACTGTGCACAAAGTGTGGCTGCTACAACAGCAAGCGAAACGCTTTGGCTTGCTGTGCCTTTGCAGTGGTCGGCTGCAAGGAAGAGGAGATGTGTGGTTACTTTTACTTTTAGCATATTCTAAATTAATTGTTGCTCTTGTTGCTGCATGATTATGATAACTACTGCTGTGGTTTGTTTATTTTGACTGTTCGGCACTTTAGCGCCGCGTCTCTTTGGTCCGTCGCATTTCTGTGCATGCACACATACATACATCCATACACACAAACATACATACATACTAAAATACATACGGACACATATACATAGGTGCATACATTAGTACAAACAAACGCACGTACGTGACACTGTGTGGCATGTCGCCTGCTCATATTTGCTTGAATTGCACTCTTGCCACAGTCGCATGAAGTTTTTTGATTTTTTCTGCTTGAACAGCAGCAGCGACAACAGCGTCGAGAGCGCCACAGTTACTCACAAGCTCAGGTGCCAGCGCCAACGCCAGCTTCCAAGCGACCCAATAAATTGCCACATCCGTTGGTTTGTCGTGCGGCCGGTGCCACTGCTTGTTGAACCGCTTTTATTGCTTTGTTGTTGTCGCCGATGAAATGCATATATATTTTGCACTGAATGTTTTTTCTTCAGCAGTTTTTTTCTCAATAAGTATATTAAATGCTGCGCATGCGCACTTGGCAGCTACGAGTACGGGCGAATTAACTGTGTTTTACAGCTGTGCAAAAGTTCTATTAGTTAAACGGAAAATTAATTAGCTGAAATTATTGATATCAGTTGGTTTTTTTTGCTGGTGCTAGAATTATTCTCAGCATTTCTTGTCAAACAGTGCTAAATTTTTAAATTTTTTGTCACACTCAAATGGCAGCTATAAGAAAAATATAGATTATTGAATCATTAAGTTTCAAGCTCTATCGCCAAACAGTCTCTTAACCTACTATTTTCCATTCAACTGTAAATACAGTAAATAAACCTAAATATGGACCATTCTAGTGCCTTCTGTTAAACATATGTACATGAAACGCGAACTACTTGGAGGCTAATTTTCACTAGCAAAAGGTGACGCTGATAGGCTCCAAAATCAAGGCTTTAAGATGGCTTAAGCGGAACGGCATAGCAGACGCAGTACATTAGCAAGCAAGCATGCAAATATCCCAAAGAAAATTGTTTTTAAATTCAATAAAGACATCCTCAATGTTAAACTACTAATTTTGGGCTCATAATGTAAGTGGCGACCCTCGTATGCAACGTTCTCCGATTACGAAATTATTTTCATGTCTGATTTCGTTCATCTTTTTGCAGCAAAAAACACCAAAAAAAATTATTTCATATTTTTCTGTTGTTGTATTTAGATTTTCGCTCAAAATAAATGTTAACCACAGAATTATTGGTGCAACAACAAAACACATTTCAGCAAAACTACCCACAGTGCATAGCATCGGACAACAGGTAGTGGCGATCAACGGATCATTCAAACAGGTCGTTGTTGTTGTAGCAAGTGCCGCAAGTGCAACCCATTTGACCCAGTTAACGGTCGGTGTGGCTGCAAAATGCGCGCGCATGCCCACTCGCACTTTCTTTGCTGTCACCAAGTGCCGCAACGACAGGAAAATAACCGAGTTAAGGAAAGCGACAACAGCATCAACAACAACAACAACAACGACAATTGCAGCGTCGGCGGTAATGATCGTTGCTGCACCTACTAAATTTAAATAAAAATTTATGTGCCAACACTACTCGCCTTCCCGTGTGGAGCGAGAGATATACACCGATATTCGACTGATAACGGCACAGCGCGCGTGCGCATGTCTTTCACTTTTAATGCCGCAAACATTTTTGCGCACACGGATTTGTTTCTTTTTATTTGCATCGCATTTCTTCGCATATTCGCACAATTAAATGTGAGTTATTGTTGTTGTAGTATTGACTAAGGCATATCTTCGTTATGGTCGTTCTGTTTTTCGATCTTTTTTGTTGTTGTTTGCTTCTGCTTTTGTTTATCTCGTGCTTGCCGAAAAGTCGTAATTTTACGTTTGGTCATTTGGCGAAATTCGCTCGAAGCGATCATTCAACACTTCTGCGCTGGCAAAAGAAACTAAGGTTGGCCAGCGCACTCAATTTAAACAGATAAGTAAACATGCACACACTCACACATGCACACACTCACACATCCACACACATGCACATACACATATACAAACGCGCATTAGAAACAAGTTCGATGCCATTTAAATTCTTTGATTTCTTTGATTTGACGGTCTTCGCGAAAAAGCGTAATTAAAATTAATTTACATGCATACATACACCAACACACGCGTACATATGTATTTGTGCAAACGTTTGTAGCGCGCGGTGAAGCAGTCAAAAAGTCATTAGCACGAAGAAAGCGGCAAGAGGTAAATGAAATGAAAAGTGCGCGCCCCCCACCCAACCTGCGCGCTTGGCACACAGCCGCATCCGCAGCCGCAAATTTACATTACGATACACACACACATACACGCACGCATACACATATACCTTTCCACACCGCAGCGCACTTTTATACGCTTTTACTCGCGCTGACGCAGCCGCAGCGCCTCGCCGCGACCGAAGTTGGGCTCGCCGCGCTGCCGACACCGAAAGTTGTCGGCGATGACTGGCTGGATACTGGGTGCGCCCACCTGTTGCCGGCCACGCCACCCAGCGTCATTTAAAATTTCTTCTTTCTTCGCTAAATTGAGGCGTTTGGCATGCGAAAAGGAAAAGGTTTCCGAGCTCAGCTACGCCGCCCGCCTGGCTTTCTTGTCTTTCTTACTTCTTCGTGGGGTTCTTGTACCTGCTGCTGCTGCCATTGTTGGATTTTTACGGGCGCTTTATTTTGCAAATTTTATTGCTTTTGTGGCAAAAGCCATAACCAGCAAGAAATAAACTTGACTTGCTTTGAGTATGAAGAGAATGGACGGCGATTTTGGTTTTTTCTTGCGTTAATATTTCTGGGTTTGGTTCATTTTAAATGGCCGCAGAATTGGCCATTACATAAACACCGTGGGATTCTTGCTGAAATTTGTATGTAATGCAAATGAGACATAAAAGTAAGTGGTTTAATCACCTTGCCGTTCACTTTGCGGGGCTATAAGAAAACAGTTATGTAATCTCATATAGAATTCCAAGCAGTGACGAAGAATTTGTATGACAAAAGACACTTCCATTTTTGTTTTTTTTTTGTGTCGACCGCGTGCGCGCTGGCAACTTGTTGGCGACTATTTATGCATGTAAATGTGTGTGTACGCATTTATAGATAAACTGAATTTTAATAAGCAATACTAGAAGCAACACTGCAAAGAATTTATGGCAAATGTCAAGCAGAGAAAGACTAAACTGAGGCCAAACAAAAAATTTCTTGGCAAACAACTGAAATGGTTGCTGGCGTTTGTTAACAAACCTGGCTGAATTCCAAGCCACAAAAGCCCAATACCAAAACAATAACAGCAACAAAAAACGAATTCTCGTTCCGCGCCGGCGCTTTACCAGCCACCAATGCTGCCACTCTATATGTAAATGTAGGAATTTAAAATATGCCATTAGTTGTTATGATAAAAAACCTGCTTTGAAATATTTTTTCCAATATATAAATATTGGTACAATCATATACATATGTGTATGTGTGTGCGTGTACATAAAAACTCCTACATGCATATTTTTGCTTTTAAGGCAATTTCGATTTCTTGGCTCTCTGCATTTTTCATGCGTTTTTGCAGTAATTTTTATGGATTGCGTCAGAAATGAAATTTACAACTGACTTTTGTTGTTGTCGGCTATCCAAATGCATTTGTCATGAAGAAATCAGCTTTGGTTTTGGTGCTGCGCCAAGTCGCAATGCATAACTTGCAGGGGATTGCGTAAAAAATATTATGAACAATAATAAGAAACTGAAATATTTAAGATGTCAGGTGGAGTGGGAGGGAATGGCACACTTTTTCGCTTCCAAGCTAATGGCTATGCTATTATTTTTACTAACTCAGCTGATTTTGCAGTGGAGATGGCCAGGCGAAGTTCCTCGGGTGTATTTTAGATGAGCTTAGATTAGTTTTTGATACGTTTTCTTCTTCTTGATTGGCGCGATAATCGCATAAGCGATTTAGCCGAGTTTAACAAAACGCGGCAGTCCTTTCCTTCTCGCGTTTCCCGCCACCATTTTTCAAATTGGGACACAAATAGTAGTACGAGGCATCCAAGAGAACCAAATCTCAAGAATCGGGCAGATAAGAAGTGAGCTGTAGGCCTATTTCCATTAATTTTCCGAACTCAACTGCTGAGGCGTTGTCTTGGCTGTGACGTTGTCGTGATGCAAAAGGAAAATCACTCGACTTCCTCGATTCAAAAGAATGCCAAACATAAAGAAATGTGCCAATCCGGCTGAAACTTGGTGTGTGTGCTTCCAAGTGATGCTACTAACTGAACACAACCTCGATATGCATCAGTAGTGCCATTTCTCTGACTTTGCACGAACTTTTCAAACGGTACTCATAGAACTTGATGATTTGCTTCTTTTTTAGGCAAAACGGAAAAAAAAATTTGCCACAACATCATATTGTTGCACTGTGCTATAGCAGCAAATCCTGAATTAAATCCCGTGAGTACACGGGAGTGCTTTATCTGGAGTCTGTGAACCACTATAGTCACCTTTCGTTTATATGACCAATCCCCAGAGACTTCAATACATCTTCTCTTTGAATATGGCGCTATAGCGCGGAGAAGGTTGAGACATCTCGGCCAACTCAGCCCAGATCAGCTCTGTCTTAAGTTTAGTAAGAGAATTTGAATTGGGAATTTGTTATGACCCAAGACATGTGGGCTCAATCTTGAACCCAATTTCGTCTCCTAATAATAATTATTTCATCTGTTTATCTCTCTTTTAAGTCACTAACAATATTTCGTCAGAAAACAGTTTTTCGAACAGATTAACTTTTTTCTACATATTTACTGTTCAACGCACGCTTGCTGGGTTGCATGGCCGATGGAGCTTATTGTCACATGCGAGTTTGTATGTACTTGTGTGTGCAAGCGTAGTAATTTTTTATGACAATTTTTTTATAGTTTTAATTTTTTGAAAAATTACTGATAATTTTATGGCAAAAAGCCAAGAACACTAAGTGATCCTTTCACTTTCGCCAAATGCATTACAACACGCATCTGCGGAGATAAAATATATGTGCATGCGTAGACATACAAATAAAAGTTTAATACTAGACGGCTTTGAGGTCAGATGCAGCAATTGCATGTGAACAGGGAATGCATCATAAAATGTAAAGTGAAAGAGTCAAAGGGAGGGGCGTCGCAAATGAGTGCTGCAGCAATAAATACCTAGTTTTATAATAACCAGAAAAACAGTAAAATACTAAGTGTTTTTATTAACTGGCAAGTATTAAATAACTAACTGTTTACATGTACACCTCTGGGTATTTACATGTGTATGTGTATGTATGTATTTACTAACTCATGCCATTCAAAAGCATCTCATGCCCCTCAGCTACCTTACAAGTATCCATCGGCAATTCACATCCACTTGCGAAGTTAACTTTTCCATTAATGTCAATTAGACTCTATTTTTCTCTTCTCTCATCTGTATCTGCATAAATATGTATGTATGGTCATTACTGCATGCATAATTTCTATAGTTTTCAAAACTTCACTGTATAAATGAGAATGGAGTCAATAAACTGTTGCGGATCATGAAAGACCGTAAATGAATTATGCATTAATCAACTGAAGAGATTTCAAACTCTCTTTTCGCAAGAAAATTATAAATATTACTATAGTGAAAAAATCACCTAACTGATAAGATAAGGCGTGTATGTGTGTGTGTGCATGTATTCTTCTATATTGGCTTGTTAATTTAAAAGCTGCATTGGTGATCGCTCTCAGCGCTCTGCTCAAAAATTCTCACAACTCAAGTGGCTGGATTTGTTTTTGTCACTATGCAAAGATCCTCGTGTCTGCTCTTTGTTTACTGTTAAATTAATATTTTAGTTAAACTGCAACTCGAACTCACGATTTTCTTGCTCTCAATTCCTTTACTCAAACAAAAAAAAACAAAACAAAGATAAAAAACCATAACACGAGTACGGTGTTAGCTTTAAAAATTATAACGCCGCTTTTACGCCATCGACCGAAATAATAAGAAATGTACTGTGTGAAATTACGTCAATTTAAAAGCGTAGTTGTTGTACGAACTATTGAGCAAACAGGGTTCCAGTGTTCGAAGTTCGATAAAGGGCTTGTATGTATGTATTTATATACAGCACTGTGTAAAAAGTAAGCAGCGCATAATGTGACGAAGCGAACTCAGTTTTGTTTGGTGGTGGTTTGGGAAATATGTTTGCGTACTCCCGAGTGATTTCGGTATTCAGAGGGCTAAAATTAAAAAACAAATGTCTGCTAAAACCGAAAAAAAAATTGTTCATACTTGTATAATAAACAGCAATATTGGAAAAAAAAAATTATAAAATTAAGTCTAACGAACTGGCAGAGATTTAAAAACAAAAAAAAAAACTACGCTTAAAAATCTGGAAATTTTTGTCATACAAGCAAATAATGATTTAATGATTTGTTCTCAAGTTAGAACTGCAAAAGCTTAAAAATTTCGTACTCAGAAAATCAGGTCTAAAGTTGAAAATATTGGCCTCATTATTATAAACTATTATTAAAATTATTGGAACGCTGAAATCTATATAATTATGCCCTTTAAACCTTAGACATAGTTACTGTTTAAACTTACCAGAACCCAGAAGCCAGTTGTGTGGTAAAAGAGCAGCTGTTAATTCCATACTAAGCTGAAAAACAAATTCTAACCTAAAAAAAATATTTTTAATCGTATATTTTATGCTAAAAAATTACAATAAAAAATGTTTACAAAAAAAAATAAGGAAACAATTGAAACGTTGAAAAGCACCGAAGAAATTGCAGTTTAAAGAATCCTGTAACAAAATATTCGACTTTAAATAAATCTTAAAATTATAATATTCTCTGCTTGCTTATTTTTATACTCAAGCCTATGAATAAACCGAAAATTTGGAAAAATTCACGAGAAAGCCCAAGATGTTTGAAAATCCTGACATGGAATCGCTCATATGTGGCCTTTACATGGCAAAATACTCTCTTTAAAGTTTTTCACACAACATAATTTTTTCAATAATCTTTGAAGGCTTGTTCACTCTAATGATTCTCTTTATCACTTTTGTGTGACACAAAAATGATTAGAAGTGATAAATTTCTAATAAAATTATCAATTTTTTATGTATTTTTTCTATGCTTACTACATATATTTTTCTCTATTTTTGTTTTTTTATAACACCGTCGGTGGCCTAAGTACTTTGAACTTCCTTTTCCCAACACTGAATGAAACTACAAAGGCACATAAGCGCATGTGTATGTGCATAATTGTTTATCGAAGCTTATTTTTGTTGGTGTTATTTCCTATCTTAGCTCACAACTAATTACTTTAATCAGCTGTCCACGCGATGGGCAACCAATTAAGTTCCAGTTTCAAGGTGAAATTTCGGTCGAGTTAAATATTATTTTATTAGTTGGTTGATTGATTTTTATTTTTGGTTTTCACATTTACAGTAACTGAATTCGCTCACAGTGCACGTTTCAATTGATCACATGTAATTTAAAGCAATTATCATTACTTTTGCTGCTTTTGTTGTTTTCTTAACTTCCTTCTCAAGTGAATATATGTACGTTTGTATCTATATGAGCCCCACATAATAACTTGAAGTTATTGAATGTCAAAGGCACTATCTACCTTATCGAAGGAAGAAGAAATTATAGTGGGGCGATTTACCAGTTTTGAAACTCTCTAGCGCACTTTTGGGATCCTATAACCAAGAACGCTTTAATTTGCTAATTGGGTTTCGATAGCTGAGAAATTTATAATAATAATAATTTATTCGAATAATTTATGATTTCTTACTAATAGTCAAATCTCGTTTGGTACCGAAAACTCTCAATTTCTTGGAAAAAAGTCGTCGCATTGATGTGTGTGAAACAATGCTTTCAGACTATCAGGACAAGCTCAAATGCATCACTACGGGAGATGAGTCTTGGATTTATGCTTACGGCCCTGAAACAACCGACCAATCAAGCGAATATCGTGCTAAAGGCAAGGCCAGACCGAAAAGAGCACGTCAAAGTCGTTCAAAAATAAAGGTCATGATGACAGTTTTTTTCGATTTTCGTGGTGTGGTGCACTATGAATTCCTTCCACCTGGCCAAACTGTTAATAAGGAATATTATTTGAGCAGTATGCGTCGTTTACGTGAAGCAATTCGTCTAAAAGGACCAGAATTATGGGCCAACAACTCTTGGTTTTTGCATCACGATAATGCACCGTCTCATACTGCACTCGTTCTTCGTGACCATTTCGCCAAAAATTCCACGCATATCGTTCCGCAACCACCGTATTCGCCTGATTTGGCTCCGTGTGACTTCTGGCTATTCCCAAAACTCAAGAGACGACTCTGGGGAACGCGTTTCGAGTCGATTGAGGAGATAAAAACTGAATCGAAGAAGGTGCTGATGGCTATACCGGAAATGGACTATTTGGCATGTTTCGGGGATTGGAAAAATCGTTGGCATAAGTGTATTTCATCCAGAGGGTATTATTTTGAAGGGGATGAAATTGATTTACAAGAATAAACAAAGATTTTTCATTTTACAACCAAATTCACCTAACTTTTTGCCCACAATAGTATGTAATGTAATAACTGAAATATTTTATTTACATTTTTCAATATTTAGAATTAAATATATGAAAAATATTTTGTCAAATTTTATTCTCAAAGTTTTAAGAATTTCCCCACTGGGGTATCATTTCCTGTAAATCCTCGGAATAAAGCGCACTTTACGTTGCCAGAATAACGCATTATATTTTTATCTTAGGGGAGGAAAAATAAATAAAAAAATAAAAAAAATTATTTTTTCAGATTGTGTACAAAAATATACTATCACTAGGCATATGGCGGCCGCCGTAGCCGAATGGGTTGGTGCGTTATTACCATTCGGAATTCACAGAGAGAACGGAATGTTGGTTCGAATCTCGGTGAAACACCAAAATTACGAAAAACATTTTTCTTATAGCAGGCTTGAAACTGTAGGCCCCTCCATTTGTGGAACAACATCAAGGCGCACACCACAAATAGGAGGAGGAGCTCGGCAAAACACCCAAAAAGGGTGTACGCGCTAATTATATACATATGTATATATATATATATATATATTGGCATATTTCGCACCATGCATTTTAGGTGTTGGGACAAAAAATTCTTTAAAATTAGTTATGTCTAACAATTTTTTTTCGTTCAAGCACCAGGCAATCTTATATTATTGTAAAACCTGAGCAATATCGCTGGATTTTTTTTGGGGAAATCATATCAACCAAATCCAAAAAATCAGTTTTGAGGAAAAAAGACGATAAAAAGCGACGCTTGAGGCCTGTCTGGCTAAATAAGTGGGAGTTTAATAAGCTCTATCTGCCAAACTTTTATTCTAAATTGCTTAAACATTTGGTAGAATATTCCCGACATATTTTACTATTTAGTAAAATAGTAAATCAACTTTTTTCGAAATTTTCAAGCCCATCTGATACCTTAGAAATCCAAGAGCTGATCCAAGAACAGCCTAAAGATTATCATAAGAATTCTAACGGTACTTTACAGTATCACCTGACTAAGCTGGGGAATCTGCATTGGGTAGAGAACTAAAGTAGAGAAAATAATCCAGAGACTTAAGCTGCACACTAAGCATGATTACAGAGCATTCTTTAAACTCTCTATAAATAGATCGTTCATAAACAATGTCAAGCCACTGCTTAACACTATGACTTTACACCAATCGCAAAGCTTTTTTTTAATCAAAAAGGCTTAACTACCGCTAAGACAACTAAAAAGCCAACTAAATATGATACCCATAACTACCCTCGATGGTCCTTTAACCCAAAAGCAAGCGACACTGCGCTGCATTTTCTCAACAAGAACATCACACACCCGATTCAATATCATGCAATGTTCAACGAAGTTAGAAATAAGTATCACAGTTATACTTTTATTTATACTGATAGATCTAGAAAAACCTTAGGAAATGAAATTACATTATAAAAATATCAATTATTCCATATTTTATTTCTGCACATTCAGCCGAAATTATTGCCTTATCTGCAGCTATAAACCTAGTAAAACACAAAGGGGAAAAAGGTTGCTCTATGCTCAGACTCACTATCTGCTCTTAATTCCATAGCCAATATAAATAACAGCAGTTATTACACAACCAACATCAGAAATATTACCACACAACACTACTCAAAAATTATTTTAATATGGCTGCCTGAGTACAATCACATACTTATATTGTTGAGAGCAACCTCGGCATCCAGTCCGTCACACGATCTCATCGAACTCCAGTAACTAGCACAGACAACTTCAGCTTACTCGATATTAAAAGTCATATTAAACAACACTTCCCACACTCACAATTACTCATTTTCTCCTGAGCTGCCCACTGCATGCCACCTATAGAGAACAAATATCTACTAACACAAACGCAATTTCACAACTCTCTGTCACTTCTGTTGAATCAACATCCCTAATTACAAACATAAATTAGGCCTAGCTGCTAAAGCTCCTATCACAAATAGTTTAGAAGATTTATGTTATGAGTTAATTTTATAAAAAGAAAATATTTAAATAATATCTAAAAAAAAGAAAAAAAAAATAATGATTTTTCGCAAGTCGGCTATTGTTTCTGTTTTTCCCCCTGGTATCATATTTCTAAATATAACCAGAAAAATATTTAATTCATAACTTGAAATTTGGAAACCAAAACCGCACTCCTCGTACATTCCATACATTCACTGATTCCTCTATTCGCACGATTAATATTTGCATTTTGCAATACTTAATTGACATTTACATCGAAAAAGGCTCCATTAACCAAATTTGATGTGTTCATCAGCTAAATGCTGTCGTTTAATATGAAATATGAACTACATAAGCATACTCGTATATGCATACATACATATGTAAATACGAAAATTGGAATTGTTCAGAAAAACAAAAAAATTAAAAATTGCAAATTAATATTTTATAAGCAGTGGCGGTATTATTTTACACGAAATGCAAGTAAGCGGCAAGTGAAGAAATAAAAAATGTTTAAAGGCAAAAACACAAAAGCAAAAACATCAAGTCAACATTACAAGCAAATTTTCAACAGCAACAATAACAGTAATTAAAAAGTTTGCCAAGTTTAGTAAAAAACACAAGTTCCGCAGCGTGTGATCAGCTGTTCGGCCGATTATCAGCGCTGCTGCTCGACTATTTTTGGTCGCTTCCACCGAACAACTTTGCTAACTAATGACAGCAGCGTCACACAAACAGACGTCAACGAGTTTGTAATGAAGGTACCTACAGCAACAATAACAGCAATAACAAAAAGAAAATAATGAGTGGCTAACGAAGGTGCAATAAAAGAGACAATAAAAACGCACAATGGCGAATAAAAGAAGTCAATAAACAAATTAAAGCAAACAAGCCAAACGAACACTCACAAATATATCGACACATACGTACATATCACATATCATTCAGTAAGAGTTCACATGAAGCCCTCTTTCAAATCACCAAAAAACGCAACGAAAATGTGAACATTAAAGGCTTTGAAACCTTTTTGCAAAAAGTGCAAAATATGAAAAAGCAGAAGTTGAACAAATAAAATTATCAACAAGACATACCCACATACATACAAATGCATGTACACACACACTTACCTGCTCTGTCTATTAGGCGGCACTCGTTTGTAGCCCCTTGATGGGCGCAGTAGCCGGCACGCAGCGGGTGCCGCGCAGCAAGTGAAATGTGTGCAAATGCCAACAATAGCAACAACAATGGGTGTAAAAAAACCACTTCTTCAAAGAAATAATAAAAATGGCAAATCAACTTTGCAGTTAACGTAAACCTGTCGGGCGCAACAAATGTGAGAACATTTTGAGCAAAATCGAAAAAACAAAAAAGACGTTGCAAAGTCTTTTTTTTAATACAAAATGTAGGAATTATTATTCCATAATCTTTGAAGGCGCACAATCTTATCAAAGTACGTGGGTAGGCAGGCAGGCAGTTTAAAAATATCAATTTGAATATTGCTAAATGAGGCTTTAAGGAAATTGCTGGGCACCTATGGTTTTTAGACTCAAATAATGGCAGTCAAAAGTTTTTGCGTGGTACCCAGAATCTTACTGTCATAGTTGTTTCATTAAAGCAGTGTTAAAGGAGCTGACGCGTGAGATGAGATTGAAATAGCTGCCATTGCAGGCAGCGCCACACTTAGCCAACAAATAGAGGCCCATTACTTTGCCCAGGTAAGCTTTACAGTCCCTCTCAATGTACGACCAACAGTCTCTGAAGAATCATTAAACCCTCTAGGCTAGTGATGGGCAAACTCAGCACATTTGCACTGTGCGGCAGCGTGTGCTTCTGCGTGCTTAAAAGTGCTAGGTGAAGGGGGATAACAAATCACAGGGAAGAAACGGAAAAATTGAGCGAATTGTGTCTGTGTTTGTATCCTGAATGAGAGAGCAATTATTCATGAATTCTTACCAGGGATGCCAACTTTTAACTTCATATCAACAAATTTCTAAAAAAATAGTTTTTTTTGGTAGATTTTTCTTGAATAACTAAATTTAATACATATTAAACTTTCTATTATAATAATGAATTAAGATAATGAAGAACAATAAACAAGCAATTAAACATTTCAAAAGTTCGCGTAATACTGTTTTTTAATTGCTAGATGTAAAGAAGAATAAGACCTCTGAAAATATTCAATTTGAGATTAAATTAAAATCTTACATATTGGAAAGCAATGACAGTTAAATCTTCAATAATATTGATCACTGCATATACTGACGAATCTGTAAATTATTCACACTTATCTTATGATTACTTAAATGTTTTTTGAGATCGGATATATTTTTTTAAATTGATGTTTTTTAAATTGAGCTAAGAAATCCAGAAAATCAAATTTTTTAGCAAATTACTTTATAAAATTGCAAACTCTCCTCAGCTACCGAAGTTTGTCAAATGTTTCAGAATTTTTAGCTACTATATGATACCATTTTTTCTTTTATTTTTCATAAAAAGTGGACGTGATTGAAAACTAATTTCGCCCATCTAAATCCAATACACTCTGAAATGCACAACTGCAAATAAAAATAAACAACCAATAGTATATACTTGCATATGTGTATAAATCATGAATAATAAAATCAACAATTTCTAAAATTGATTCCCACATTTAACAACTGCGGCAACTCTTACTCATAAGTTTTGACATTTCATAAATAAAATCAGTTTTTTCGTGATTTCTTTATTTTTCGACGATATTTTTTGAGACCGTAAGTTACATATTATTGTCGCATAAAAAACCACTAATATTAAGTGTATTTGTATAGTGTGGATGCAGTGAAAGTGCTAAAAATTCTATTTAAAAATTTGAAACGGCGAACGTCAAAACAAAGTGCATAGTGTTCAACTGCCGACAAAAACATAAATTTATTTCTAATGTGTAATATATTATTCTGTTTTAACTTTTAATTTAGATAAGCAAAGTTAAATTAAATATTAAATATAAAACATTTGGTTCAGCATGACCTCAAATAAAAGAACATTGTTTAATTTGAATCCGAAGTGGAGTGTAACTTTTTTATGCAAATATGTAGACGGAGAATCACAATGCCTTGTATGTGAAAAACGTGTGGTGTGTAAGGGGGCGTCCATAAATTACGTGAGGTGTTTTTTTAATTTTCTATACCTCCCTCCCCCCCTGGTGAGATGTCGTGAGATTTTATTCGACCCCCTCCCCCATCCCCCAATCTCACGTGAGATTTTTCAAAATGTGGGTTTCTTCTGTAAACGCGTTGGATTGTTATTGTAAAAAGAGAAAAAAAAATTGATTCGTGCTTTTATTTACAATTAGTTAAGACTAGTATTCAATATTGCTGAGAGTTATAAGTGTAATAAAAATTGAACAATAGAAGACTTAAATCGTAACTACTGCGGTTCAAAAAAGAATATCTACTCTAATTCAGTCCATGGAGAATCACTCTAAGCCGTTGATGCTTGCGCACAGTAACTCATTAGCTCGTCTTGTGACAATCCGTGAGGGTCGCACTTTGCGGAACATATGCGCTTGCTTAGCTGGTGCAATGTGAGCTGCTCGCCTGTGCTCTGCAGCTCTTGTGATAGATGCGAAGTAAATACCGCATGTACTGCAGCATCTTTTCCCTAAATTATCACGTATACTTGAGCAATAGAGATCATAAAGCGTTCTGATGAAGGCATTCAGCGGTTGAATCGGTAGGCGTATTCGAAATGGAGCGAATGACATTCCGTCATGTTCTTAAAAGTCCGAAATTGTCAAACGTCCATCAACCTGAGTGATAGGGTATGGAGGTGGCAGAAAACGGTCGTGAAGAATCATATGCAGATCACTCCGGCGTGCCCTGCAGCACTTAGGTCAACCTCCATATGCAGCTTAGCAATCTGTTTCTTCATAGTATCTTGTGCTGGAGTGGGACGTACGTTAGATGGTGTAGTGTTCGACATAGCTTCATCCTCATCATAGCTGATCACAAGAAGCTGATTTTGAATTATGTGAAAACAGTGAAGGAAATGACCGCGCTAATATTTTGTAGTTATGATTTTAGCATATTTTATTAAGAATTTCACTGTTTCAGTTTTTTTTATGCTATTAATTGTAACAATAAACTTTATATAAAAAAGTATTTTCTTTAAAAAATATATATTTAACCTACCTTTTGAAGGAATACTAAAGTACACCGAACTTTTCTTTCAGTGGATTCCCTGAGAAGCCGTTCAATCTCATGTTTAATGCGATGTATTAACTCTTCTTTCTTCGGGAATTTTTGCTTCGCAGTATTCCATAATTTTATCACATCGTCGTGGCAGGACTTCTTCGCCTTATAGACGTATCTTTTGACGTATGCGTTATAAAAATCTTGATAGCTCATTTTAAATTAGTAAGAGCATGAACTAAGTCGAGTAAAACATTTACAAGAATAAACAAAGAAGGTTGGAACCTGTCCGTGTGTCGCTGCCACTCAGCTCGTACGCTCATCGAGTCGCGCGTTCGGCTGATAGTGGCGCGAAAACAAACGACGGGCTACACTGTACCGAAAATTCAGATTAAATTGAGCTATTTGGTATAAAACAAATATGGTGGTTTGACAGTAGTAATGTACATATAACGTCGAAGTATGAATGAAATTATTTTTTTTCGAACGAATTAGTGAATGATCTTAATCATTCTTAAGCATGTACAATCCAAAATAGTATAATTTTTTTTTGTTTCAATCACAAAAAAAATTGCGTGATATTTGCCGAGACCCCCCCTCTCTCCAACGTAAGATTAGATGAGATTTGACTCGACCCCCTCCCCCCCTTCAACATCTCACGTAATTTATGGACGCTCCCTAAGGTTTTTAACATAAAGAGACATTATAAGCTGCACAGGAGTGAATATGATGAATATGTAGGAGAAGAAAGGAAAAGTATATACAAATCCTTAAGTCTAAACGAAGAGCCCGATTCGATGTGCCAAATTACAGAAGGTCGGAAAAATTCAAATTATTAAAATTTTTTTTTATTTTCTTAGGAAAGCGAAGATTACGTTGTAGATGCAAAGCGTGCAACTTATGAAATCGCGTTAAACCTTGCTCGTGAGAATCGTGCATTTTCGGATGGCGAATTGGTGAAGTCTTGTATATTAAAAGCAGTAGGAATTTTGTCCCCTTATCTCGTAGAACTATCAGCAGACGAGTAGATGAAATGGCGGAAATTACAGAATCGCAGTTAAAAGAGCATATAAAATCATTCAGAGCGATTTCATTGGCAATTGACAAAAGTACAGATATATCCGACATAGCCCAATTAGCGATTTTTATCCGAGGAGTTGATGCTCACCTAAATATATGTGAAGAACTTTTGGACATTATTCCAATGAAAGGGACGACTAAAGGTGAAGATTTATTTCAATGTGTTAATGAATGTACTGAACGCATGGGTGAATCATGGCGAAAAGTGGTTTGCGTTGCCACCGATGGTGCGAAATCCATGAGCGGATGCAAACAAATTTCTCTAATAATTTTTGTGTATTTTGTCATACTGTGCGCATTGCCATATGCGTGTGATTTGAATTTGAGAGCAACTAAGTACTCACCAAGAATACCCACTCTACTATGATAATTACCTCAATGTTTTTTGAAAAAATCCTCTATTTTTTTAATGGAAACATGTATGAATTGTCCTTTTTAACAACATAAAATGTATAACATGCATTGTTTAAATAAAACATGGCTGGTTGAGATTACTGTTTGCTGCATTTCTTTAAAACAATTCACTAACATAAAGACATACGATATACCATACATACATACATACATATGTAAACGAAGACAATTTTTTCATTCAGAAAAATATACACCGATTGTCAGTACAAATTTTTCTCCACATAGTTTAGCAACTATGAAACTTTGGCATGCGAATGTTCAAACTTCTTGATTATAAAATCGCCTATGCTTCTTGATTACAAAAATTATAAAAGTACATAAAATAGAAATTTGCAAAGATGATGCTAATATTCAAAGAAGCGTTTCCAATAAAAAAAACCAAAAGCATTTTATTATTTAATATGAACGATCAACACTTCGAAATCCCCTAACATGGAATGAAGTACCCTTATCTGGTAACTTTGCTATTGGCAAAGCTTCACTCTCTTTTTTACAAACGCATATGCGTTGCTCAGAAGTGATTAATATACGTACACGACTATTGCTTACCCTTCTGATGTAAGTTTGTCGCCCCCCCATCTAGCACTTTGCTAGCACGCTCTGCTGCGAGCGTGCCACTCTGCTGCCCGTCCCTACTCTAGGCCACCACCTGACACTTGCTTTTATATAGAAACTGCGGAATATTTATATTTTTCTTAAGCAATATACCTACAGCGTATAAAGAGCCAGCGGCTTCGTCGGCGGGATGCAAACGCTCCGGCTCTCAAAGTATTCGAAGTGGTACCAGCTGCTGGTAGCAGAGGAAGAGGAAGGCCTCCTCTGTGTTAGAAAGATCAGATGGAGAATTACTTGGCTTCACTTGGTGGTGGTGGAAGAAGAATATCCTGAACCCTGCCAATGTTGGTAGGTGGGAAAAATGGTTGAAGTGCCAGTCTGGCACTACCAAGTAGAACTAAAGCGTTTTGATACCTTTATGAGACCTTCAGTAGGCAGATATCTACAGACCCTCAAACGCCAGTTTGCAGATAGAGGCATCTGTACGAGGTGAGAGGAAGAAGATGTTAAAGCAGTTAGCACCGCCAATGGTAGTAATTCCTATTCTACCCGAAAGTACATAAATATCGATTGTTTCCGTTATCAATTGACTCATGCTTGCCAGATTTCGTCCAATCTTTTTTCAACTTGTCTAAGGCAAATTTCCATTCCTATTTTCGGGAAATAGTCTGCTGGGTCGTATCTTGCCTTGGTAGTCCATTTACTACGCATCCCTCTATATACCAATAGCCTGTGACCCATCCGTATGATATCTTTGTTATTTGACCATCTCTTGAAGTGTTCAATTAAAGGTCAGTCCCAGTTTGAAATTGAATATCAGTGAGCCAAAAACTCTACTTGCAGCCTGCTCATCACTAAATGTATGAGCACATCTCTCTGAGCCATTCCATAGCCTCCCCGATAGCTGTAACTTCAGGTAGTGATCGAACAACCGAAAATAAAGGCTCGGTGATGTGCACAGAAGGCACCACTTCTAGCAGTCTATACTCAGAAGCAGCTACCATTTCACAGAATATCAAAACTTAGGCCTTTTAAACAAATTTCCAAATATATTTATGACACGAGTACATTTTAAGTACAGATATCCATTATCGAGAAATCGAATCGAGCATGTGACTTACGCCCACTTTCAATTTCACATTTTTTCTGATTTATTACCTATTTTGCCATGCTCATTAGTTTTCACTGAATAACGGCAATAAAAATTTTAAATTAACAATCGCAATAACCAATCCATCCATCACACAGAGGCACAAAAAACTACTTACATAAACAACTACATACATTCTGTATTTCCTTGCACGTGACAAACAGCGACAGTCGCGACATCGAAAAATTATTAAATCAGGTCTTCATACGAGTACTACTGTGGGCAAAAAGTAAGGTGAATTTATTTGTCAAACTTCGCGGGATTAAAATTTCGCTCTAGTTATTTTTTTCATGAGTTGGCAGCACTGTTAATAACATCTGGGCCAACTTTCATGAGAATGTCATTATCAGTAATATATTTACGCTTGTGTTTACCAAACGACCAAGAGTGCATTTTTCGATTTTTACAATGTCTGATTTGATTGAGCAGAGAAGTGCTATCAAATTTTGTTTGCGGAATGAAATTTCGGCTGCGGAAACACTTAGCATGTCGCAGAAAAATGTTTATAAGTGGTACAAAAGAGTTCAAAGAGGGTCGAGAACGTGTTGATGACTTGGAGCGCTCAGGACGACCATCGACGTCAACAGATGACCAACACGTCAATAAAGTGAAGGAGTTAGTGCTATAAAATCGTCGGTTGGCTGTTAAAAACCTTACTGATATGATCGGAATATCAGAAAGATCTGTGAAAACCATTTTGAAAGACCATTTGGGCCTATGAAAAGTCAATTATCGTTTGGTACCGAAAACTCTCAATTTCTTGGAAAAAAGTCGCACGTCAAAGTCGTTCAAAAATAAAGGTCATGATGACAGTTTTTTTCGATTTTGGTGGTGTGGTGCACTATGAATTCTTCCACCTGGCCAAACTGTTAATAAGGAATATTATTTGAGCATTATGCTTCGTTTACGTGAAGCAATTCGTCTAAAAAGACCAGAATTATGGGCCAACAACTCTTGGATTTTGCATCACGATAATGCACCGTCTCACACTGCTCTCGTTCTTCGTGACCATTTCGCCAAAAATTCCACGCATATCGTTCCGCAACCACCCTATTCGCCTGATTTGGCTCCGTGTGACTTCTGGCTATTCCCAAAACTCAAGAGACCACTCCGAGGAACGCGTTTCGAGTCGATTGAGAAGATAAAAACTGAATCGAAGAAGGTGCTGATGGCTATACCGGGAATGGACTATTTGGCATGTTTCGGGGATTGGAAAAACCGTTGACAGAAGTGCATTTCATCGAGAGGGGATTATTTTGAACGGGATGAAATTGATTTACAAGAATAAATAAAGATTTTTCATTTTACAACCAAATTTACCTTACTTTTTGCCCACAGTAGTATATACCCAAACCTAGGTATGTAAATATCTATGTTGCTTCAGTTGAAAGTTACTTACCTGCAAGGAAAACCTGAACTAGTTGGGAAATTCATGGCTCAGTACTATTCCTGCAATACCTATAGGTAGATAGATAGATAGATTTGAGGTTCGTACTTCGTCTCCATGGTATTTCGTACCCTACACTCATCATAGTACCTCATCACAAACCCAGGTCCCTTACTAAACTTAAGATGGAGCAGGGTTGGACTGAGCATATATGAATTTCTGCTCGTAGCAATTGGCCATCTCGGCATCAAGATGTATTGAAGTTTCCGGGAATTGGTCATAGAAACGACAAGAGTCAGTGCACCCTATCCCAATCCTGTGCAGATGATTGCGCAATCTACAATGGCGTGTGAGAATGCCCGCGAGGGACTTCACCTAGTACAACCCCATAGTTTGGTGCCAGCTAACCTCCCTTAGCTTTAGATCTTCACTCCTAAGCTTCTCCTGGATAGTGTTGTTCCGTAGCAAGGGAATGGAATGGTTTGAGTTGCGAGTCAAATCCGAAAAATAAAGTGAAACGATCTCTGCCGGCCTCTCCGCGAATAAAAATTTTGCTTGAGTTGAATACGACTTCTGTGTGGTAAGTTGTTGGTTGCAGTCGATTTAAGGATATTATACCGCTTTTGGAATGTGAGTTACGTAAAATTTAAGGAAATATTGATTAGTACGATTAATTAAGTCCCAGAGGATAAGATGGCTCATGCACGTTATTAGATTACCCAGAATGCGAGCAACACGAAAAGCGCTTGAATTATGCCCTGGATAGGACCCGCAAGAAAGACCTGGCTGGAAGATATCGAAGCAGATCTTAAAAAGCTTAAAGTGAGGCATTGAAAAGAAGTGGCTCTGAACAGGGAGAGATGGCGCGTGATTGTGAATGAAGCAATGATTCATCGAGAACTGTGATGCTTACGAGTATAAGAGAAAGAAGATGACGAACATGTAAAATTTGCGTACATGAGACAGTACTTGAGCAAAAAGTTGAGAAATATTTATCAGCTCGAAGTGTCCACCCCAAAACTAAACCCTGTAAACTATAATGAAACCGACGATATATTTACATATTGCAACTTACTTCCAATTTCGATCAAAACAACCGACAAAACGAGCACAAATCTAAGCCGTCGAACTTGGTAAATTCTATCAGTTGCTTTCATCGAAAATGCAAAGAGCCTGAACAGTTCCAAGTTTTCAAAAGCCACACCAAATTGAAACCAGTGATTTCCGCTACTGGGTTTTCGCACCTCAATGCATCCATTAACAGCCACTTTCAGGCACAAGAGTGTGAAAAATTGACAACGTGATTTTCCGCAGCTCGTTTCTCAACGGCGAAATGTGCGTACGAAGTGCCAATATAATTTAATTGAATCGGTGTGCGTAAGCTTTTGTGTGGTTTTCTGTCAATAAAAGATTTAATTGCCCATTGTGAAATACTCGTAAAAAATGTTATCGCTTTTTTCAAATGGTGTGCAAAAATTTGATTTCCAGTTTCTCGTCATATGACCCTTAGCACCTTTTTCACAATAAAATTTAATGAATATTTATAGGTTTTTCATTTGGCTATTGTTAGTTAATGCGAATTGAAATAAAAATCAAAACAAGCTTATCATTTCTCTAAGCAAATCACGCCATAGATTTGTTATTTCATTCGCCAAGCACTCACAACTGCAATACTCAACGGGTTTGTCGAAGAATTTATTATATTTCGAAATCAAGAATTAATTTATAGTAGTAGTAGTAATTCTTTATTTATTTATAAATATTTCATCTTACATTTTAATAATTTTTACAATAATTCGTTTAAATATATAAATACATAAAGAAAGAAATAATAAATTTGTGGCAATAACAATGTTGTCTGTCACAACTCAAAAATTAATCAAAAATTAAACTCTGCAATAAGAAAATTTCTATAGCGTAAGGCTGAGTATATAAAGCAAGTTAGTCTTTTCCCATTATGGCCATTAAGTATATCTATTACTTCTGCTTCATTTAGCTTCGCTGCGTTTAGGTATTTTGTTCTGATCTCCTTCAGTACCGGGCATGTTCCTAAGAAATGCTGCATATTTTCTTCCTTGTTTAAATTACAGAGGGTGCATATTTTCTGAGCATTTCCATACGTAGTTGCATTTAGCTTCAGTAAACCACATCTTGCTTTGAAAATTGTCGTAAATCAGCTAGCCGCATATCTTCTTTAATATATGATTCCCCTTTTGAGTAGTCTAAATGTTTATAAATTCGCTTCGCGCTTGACTGTGCTTTTTGCCTTGCCATGTTGATATCTTTTATTTTCATTTCGGTAAGAAGTTGCACACAGCGATCTTGCCAGTCTATAGAGGTGATGTTTTCTTCAAACTTCAGACCGAACTCCATTCCCATGTCGTTCAGATGCTTAAGCCAAAACACATTTTTACTTAAGATGCCTTGTGTTATTTTGTGTGGGAGTCTGTTGCAATTATATTTATAAATAGTTTTCCAGATATACTTCATGCGTAATTCTAAAGAATACATGTGGCTATCTTCTATATTAGTTTCTAATGTTATTGCATAATTTGGAGTGAACTCGGGTAGTTTGAGAATTCTTTTAATAAAGTAACGTTGAAGTTTATTTACCTCATCGAATAAGGCATATCCCCAAATTTGCGCTGCGTAGGTTTGTATCGCTCTGCATACCGCTTGGAACAGCTTCCATTTTGATTTTAATGAAATGAATGGCTTCGCTAAAAAATCGTTCCATGTGCAATTAATACTAGCTTTTGCTGAAGTATTTCTGGCATTAACTTATATGTATAGTATATTAGTGTAGTGATCTCTGTAGATATCTCGTAAAGTTTCGATGAAACAAAATAAAGTTTATGCTGGTTGTCAAGGGGACATTTCACACTAAAAACTTCGTTTCCGGTTTATTTTTTGTACCATTCAATTGTGAGTTACTGGATGTTAACAGTGGAAGTCAACACAGAAAAAATTCGATACATTTTACAGTTTTTCTTTGATAAAGGCGAAAATGCAAGTCAGGACGCTGAAATGGTGAATGTAAATTTTAGTGTTAGTGTAACAGCTAATTACGTGGAATTTTGGTTTCATTGATTCCCTTCAGGCATTTTTGATGTTAAAGAAAATGTCGATAAAATCACAGAAATAATCAAAGTTGACATGTTAGTACTCGTAGCACCGCCCAGGAGCTAACGATCGTCCATAAAATAATTTTAAACAATTCGCGAAAAATTTAACGCAAAAATAATGGATTACTTTTTCCCCAAACTCATATATATAGTATATTTGAATCTTACACTGTTTTGGGGGCTTGGCGGAGCTCCTCTTCTATTTGTGGTATGCATCTTGATGTTTTTTACAGTTTTAGGCTGTCTCCGTGTGACAGATATTTTTTTTTGTATGAGGAGCTTTTTGGTGGCAAAAATACAATCGGGGGCTTGCCATTGCCTGACGAGGGTGACCGCTATTAGGAAAACCTCAATTAGTGTTTCATGCACGGGGTTTTGAGCTCGGTAGTCAAGCAGTCGGTAATCGGTGACCGCTCAGTATGTTGTCTTCAAGAAGGAAAACTAGCTAGACATTGTGCGGTATCCTTGGTATTTTTAATAAAGGTCAAATCCGCCGTAAAAAAAGGGCATTTTGAAAAATGTTTACTTTCCTTGGTTTTTTTTCTAATGTTCGTTTTTTATAAAAGGATAGCAAAACTCCATATAAGTCCGATTTTCAATTCTTATGTAGAAATCAGAAAAATTCCTCAAACTTTCCAGCCCAATTTCATGGATATAGATTTGCTATACTAGACAACAGTGAGGAAATAACCAAGAGTAAAAGTACAGGCAGTAAGTCTAAACCGCCCCCAATATACTTAAGAGAAAAAAATTCGAACAGTCTTGTAAACAATTTAGCGAATTTATTGGGTGCAAACAATTTTCATGTTGTCTCTGTTATGAAAGGCAACATACATGAGACCAAAATTCAAATCTACGAGGAAGAAAATTTTAGAAAGTTAGTAAATAATTTCGATTTGCTTAAGAAAGAGTACTACACGTATCAGCTTAAAAGCAGTAAGAGCCTTATAGTAATTTTAAAAGGAGTTGAGCATAATGTAGATCCGTCCGAAATAAAGGGAGCACTGGAAGAAGCGGGATTCGAAATAAAGTCCATATTTAATATAAAAAACCGAAACAAAGTTCCGCAACCAATGTTTCGTATAGAACTTGAGCCATCAGCAAAATTATTAAAAAAAGGCGAAGTGCATCCTATTTATAACCTGCGTCATCTACTGCATCGTAAAATTTCAATAGAAGAACCACTAAAACGTAAGAGTCCCGTACAATGTACAAACTGCCAGGAATTTGGCCACACTCGTAGCTACTGTACTTTACCAAGCGTGTGTGTGATATGCGGTGACTTACACTCCACATCTACGTGTAGCAAACCAAAACAAGATGCAAGTGTTAAAAAATTTAGCAATTGTGGAGAAAACCACACTGCTATTATCGGGGCTGTCCTGTATTTTTATCAATAAAACAAAAAGAATTGCTGCCAAATAGAAAACCTGTCCCACCTACAACAGTACCAAATCTAAATTCTTCTAGTCGCCAACCAATAGCACAACCACAATACCAATCATATGCAAACGTCCTAAAAACCAACCCAAATGTAGAAGCAAATAACATTAATAATTGCAGTATAGAATCTATGCTTCAAACACTCGTGCAAACTCTTAATCAATTTATGGTTGAAATGCAAAGCATGATACAGGATCTGATTAGAAATCAAACCATTTTAATGCAAACCCTTTTAAATAAACCATAATGTACAGAATCAAAATTTGTCATTGGAACGCAAACGGTCTCACCAAGCACAAGCTCGAAGTCTATAATTTTCTATTATCAAATAACATTGACATTATGCTTATATCTGAAACTCATCTTACAGATAAAAATTATTTTAGAATTCCGGAATATCTTTTCTATGATACAAAACATCCTAGAAACATGGCTCGTGGTGGCACAGCGATATTAATAAAAAAACGTCTAAAGCACAGTGTACTTGAGGAATTTAATGAAGAATACCTTCAGTCCACTATTATTCAACTGCAAGAATTTTCCAGTACAATGGCTATCGCAGCTGTGTACTGCCCTCCTTCTCAAATTATAACCGAACAACAGTTCAAAGATTTTTTTGCCAAACTTGGGCCAAAGTTTATGGCTGCAGCGGACTTCAATGCCAAGCACCACTATTGGGGCTCTAGACTGGTCACACCTAGAGGGAGAAAACTTTTTAGTTGTATACTAAGATCAAAACTTGATGTTGTATCTACAGGACAGCCAACATATTGGCCATCTGACCGCCAGAAGATGCCTGACCTGATTGACTTTGGTATTATAAAGGCTATTGATCGCAAGATTGTAACAGGGTCCTCATCCCTGGAATTGTCCTCCGACCATTCTCCGTCTATTATAACCATGGAAGGTAGTCCTTGCACCAGAACAGCGGGTAATCAGCTCCCCCATCCCAATCTCATAAACTGGCTTAAATATAAGAAATACATTAGCACCCATATAAAAACCAATGTTCCTTTAAAGAATGATATTGATATCGATAGGCAGATATATACATTGACTGAACTACTAGGGCAGCAGTGGCCACAAATAATAAAAGTCGTGTTAACTCTCAGCGAAACATTGATGAGACTATAGAAGATTTAGTTAAAAAGAAACGAGAGCTGAGAAGGTCTTGGCAACAATATCGTTCTCCAAAATACAAGAAACTATTGTATGAATACACAGTTAAGTTGCGTTGCGCCCTTAAAAAAGAAAAGGAGAGGCATCTTCATGATTTCCTTTCTAATCTTACTCCGACGGACCAAACAGATTACGCAATGTGGAAAGCCACAAAAAATATAAATCGGCCCATACAGTACGAATCACCAATTCGGCTAGGAAATGGTAATTGGGCACGTACGGATTCTGAAAAAGGGTGTGTATTTGCTGAACATCTGCAATCTGTCTTCACTCCCAATCAGTCTTCTGCAACTACTTGCTTACCACTAGACATATTGCAACCACCAAAAAAGCCAATAAAGTTTAAAAAAAATAACATAGTCTCAGTTATTAATCAACTTAAACCTAAAAAAGCACCAGGTTACGACAAAATCACCCCAAAAATGCTAAAAGAGCTTCCCAATATTGCCGTTCTTCATATCAGGCACATATTTAACGCTATCTCTCGTACTGCCTACTACCCAAAATCTTGGAAATTATCTCAAATCATTATGATTGGTAAACCTGGGAAAGACTTAAGCCAAGCATCCTCATATCGGCCAATTAGTCTATTGTCCATACTTTCAAAGCTATTTGAAAAGTTGCTCTTGCAGAAAATAATGCCCTTTATTCAAGATAACAATATTATTCCTCAACACCAATTTGGATTTAGAGCAAAACATAGTACAACTGAGCAAGTTCATCGCATTGTGTCATTTATACGAAAGTCCTTTGAGAAAAATCAGTACTGCACTGCACTGTTCTTAGACGTAGCACAAGCATTCGATAAGGTATGGCACCGCGGCCTAATTCACAAAATTACTAGTTTACTGCCTACGAATGTACACCTCTTGCTGCAAAACTATATCACTAATAGAGAATTTGTTGTAAAGCAAAAAGATTTTTTCTCTCGGCATTGTAGAATAGACGCTGGAGTTCCACAAGGCAGCGTTCTGGGCCCTATTTTATATGTATTATACACATCTGATATGCCAACGACGAGCCAAACAATGACATCAACATTTGCCGATGATACTGCAATACTTTGCACTCACACAGACCCAAAAGTAGCAACGTCTATATTACAAAGGCATATACTTGAAACAGAAGTATGGCTTAAAAACTGGAGAATAAAGGTTAATGAAACCAAGTGCGTGCATATTACTTTTACTCTAAGAAAAGAAACTTGCCCTGCAGTTACAATAAATGGTCAGAATATACCACAGCAAAACGAAATAAAATATCTTGGAATTCACTTAGATAGAAGACTCACATGGCGGAATCATATTGAAAAGAAAGTGTCGAATATCAAGCTTAAAATGAAAAGCCTATATTGGATGCTTAATTCGAAATCAGCATTACCTCTAGAGTACAAAGTGCTACTATATAAAGCCATGCTAAAACCAATATGGACATATGGTATAGAAATGTGGGGAACGGCTACGCCCTCAAATATCGAAAAACTTCAGAGAGTGCAATCTAAAGCCTTGCGGATAATCACGGGAGCGCCATGGTATATAAAGAACGTTAACATTCACAGAGATATTTGCATACCTCGTGTAGCCGATGAAATAGTACGGTTGAGCAAAAAATACCTACAAAAGCTAGAAGACCATCCCAATAAACTAGCGCGAAATCTACTTTTAGATGAAGGTCACACAAGATTGAAAAAAAGAGACATCTTCAAGTCTGCAGTATCTTAATGATCTCATCTCACGCGAGAGTCCGTCCACAACTTCCTCCAACCACATCTATCACATTCGAAACAAAAACAAAAAAACAACATTATTTTCACAATCGACATGAGAGACAACGGAAGCTCTAAGGGAGACTGGAAACTAGGCCTTTCCGGCTCCCAGCTACGAAGAATCGGAGACTGGAAACCCGTCCTTTTCAGCTCCCAACTATGAAGAATTGGAGATTCACAACCGATTTAATCATATACATATGTAAATATATGTTCATTTGAGCAAATAATTCGTTTCTTAGCACTGGCAAGGAAACATATTACTCTAGTATATATATTAAGGTTTGTAAACTTATTGTTAGTTTCTTATAAAAGAAAGATTCAATAAATAAAGAAAAATGAAAAAAAAAAAAAAATTTCATGGGGTTTAATTAAAATTTCTAGAAAGATTCTTGGCATGCGGGCAGTGGGTTTTCTCCATATAAAAGATATCAATGCAATATGCAATCATTATTTAGAAAAAATTATAAGAAAAATAATTAAATTAAGAAGAAATTATGGAAAACCAACGAGTTGGATTTTTTTTTGTTGCATAAAACCTTAAAATTAGCTGATGCTTTTATATAAAAATAAAAAATATTCAAGGGCAAGCAGATAGTCAAATTTGGTTAAAATGTTGGTGTGATATCATTTTGTCGCGGAGGGTAATAATAGATTTGGTCTTATAGTATAATTTATTGTTAAATTATCAACTTTGCTGGAAAACATATTTGATAATTTTCTTATCGCTAACCCTGTGATGCAAACAACTGCCTACAACATATACAAGAACATACAGTGAGCGTCAAAAAAAGTGTATTAACGCGTTCTGATCGATTATTTATTTATTTTTTAATTTCAATTATTTTTTTGAAGTGAAACTTCTTAGGCGTTGATGGGCGAGCGAGAATGGAGAGTAAAGATTCAAGGCCATGCAACGTTTTGGGCATTTTCGTGCCGCGAGAGAGAAACAAGATATAACGTAGAGGAAAAGGAGACAGAGAGCTATATATATATCTTAGATGCACTTTAAGCTATTTTTCCTGAGTTTTTTCATGTGGTTGCTAATTTCTAATGAGAAATATCACTGCCTAACTTGTAGGAAATATATTTTTGGTACCTACCTTATAGCGTTATGCTATATTTCCTTGGTGCCTACTGTTTGGGGCGTTTTTGGTCCCAATTTTTTTGGCGTTGTTTTTTGGGCCTTTTTTGGCGCTTATTTCCGTTTCCTGGCTAGTGCTTGTGCGCACTATAAAGTGCTATCCATTCCGGCGTCGGATTTATTAGTATTGCCTTGCGATAATTTGTGCCGTTGCTGCGGTCCTGGAATCGCTGCGATTGTGCGGGTGATAAACGCTCGGAGTAGTGCGCGTTGTTGCCACGGTTTGTGTTCGGCGTTTAGCTACACCGGTCGACCCTTCTCCGTGTTTTGTAAATTTTGTCTATTTGTATTCTCTGCAAATGTTGTGAATTTATTAGATATATATTCTTTCTCTCTCGGGTCTCTCCATCTTTCTTTGTCTGCCTTAAAAGTTTCACTTCTGTTATGTGTACTACGCTACATGCACTTTTTTTTAACCGTTCACACGACAACGAAACCCATGTCACGCAAAATTTCGAACTTTGTACAAAATTTGTAAAAAACGGCAACATTTTAAATTTTTGCTCAGAATTTTCAGAAAACATTCAGGTATGCAATTTTATAATTCAGCGAATTTCAGCGTATAATAAACTGCAAGTTTCAAGTGGATCAAAAATTTCGTTGATTTTTGAAAATTTTTTCTGCTGACGGTGTTGAGTGTTTTCTTCCATATAAAAAATTGTGGAGTAGTTATTACACCCTATTATATGATACTAAAATTTAATGAGTTATAAAATTGCATATTAGAAAATTGTGTAGAAATTTTGAGTAAAAAGTTTAAAATTTGATTAAAATTCACCGAATTTGTTTTTTATACAAGGTTTGAAATTCTGCGTTATATGGGTTTCGTTGATCATGAACTCTATTGTGTAGTGCACACTTTCTTTTGATGCTTACTGTATATCTATTCTAAACTTTTTTCTAGTTTCGGTGCATAAAAAAGCCATATAATAGAAACTTTAAGCAATCAATTTTCTAGCAACTTACTGTCAGCCGATTTAAAATCTCCTTTCTTAAAATCGAACAAAGACAAACAAGCACAACTGAAATTATTACAAGTTCATTTCTAAATTTGGTCAAGGTAAATGTGTGTAAGTGCTTAGCACTAAAAACACCACAACCTCGCAGCGCCCGGCTTCTGTGCTTACGCAATTGCATAATTTATTTTTAAAATTTTAATTCTAATCTCTTTCATAAATAACTACTAAATATTAAATTAATGCGTACTTATCCACTTGAATGTGTGTGCGTGTGTGATTCAAAGCTCTCACAAAGCATTTTAGTCACGCTCTAATCTGCCACTGGGCGAGACAACGCAGCAATGCCGGTTAGTGCACGTAAAATTCCCCAATGAAGCAAGACTTTGTGAGAGTGTGCACACACATAAAAGCATACCTACAAAAGTGTGAAAGAAAATATGTGCAGTCACACATACAAACATCTACTAAATGAATGCATATGGGCACACTAACATGCATGCGCAACTACTACACAAGCGTGCGTGTATTTGAGCAAAATGAGGGGAACAAAAGCTGAGCAACTGAGCGGTTATTTGTTTGTCATTATTTATTAATAAGCGATTGTGTTTTAATTCTAAATTCAACTTATCACCCATTTGCTTATATATTATAGTAGTTTTGCATGCATGTGTGTGTGAGCATATTTAAAGCGGCCCATTCACCAACTTAGTAAGGACGTTTTAATTCAAATAATACTCGCAGTGCCACTGTAAGTCACCGTGGTGGTCATACAATACATTTTTCAAAACTTTTACTTTGTTGTTTTAAACCGGGCTCTGTTCAATGGCAGCATTGAGTACAAAATGCATTTTTCAGTTTGTCATTAGAATATGCCAGTTATGTGTATATACATATATAGGCTTACAGCCTTTTTGCATATTTGGCCGAGCTCCTCCTCCTATTTGTGGTGTGCGTCTCGATGTTGTTCCACAAATGGAGTGACCTTCAGTTTTAAGCCGAATCCGAACGGCAAATGATTTTTATGAGAAGCTTTCCTTTGAACCTGCGCACTTCCGAATGATAGAGACGCACAAACCCATTCGACTACGATGACCATCAGCTAGAGTTAGCAACTTCCAAACGAAACATAATAGGGGAGATGTTTTGCCAGTGCCATACTCGTGATGTCATCTGAGTATGTGACCTATCCATTGCCACTTTTAACGTTTGATTTTCAATAGATGAGTTCCGCATTCTTTGATCTCTACTGCGCGTCGTTGCAAATGGTGTTCGGCCAGAATATTCTATAGATGATGCGAAGGAATTGTTGATGAAAGATTGTAGCCCCTGGGTGATGGTGTTAGAGAGAGATACTTCAACTATTTATAGCAAATGAGTTGTACTATCGTATGTGCCTTCTTTCCAGCTCATTTGAGCTTCATATTATCTTAAAAGACTTATCAAACTCTAGGCAGAGCTCAGGCCTGAAGTTGTGAGTGACATGCCTTTTTTTACAGAGCATTGGTCTATTGGCATCACTTATAAATAAATATTATTGTAAAAGTTTATCGCGTTGAACTGGAACTCGTGCCAGTTGAACACATTTTATGTGATGCGCAGCTTCTCAAGGTAGCCTCAGACTACATTCGCAACTTTGAGAACAAATCGCTGCAGAATCCTTTCAACCGCAAGCAATATAACAAATCAATTTTCATCAACGGCGGTGGTCGTTATCAACATATATGGTATTTGTATAGTCTAGAGAATCACCATAGGAATTCTAACAGGGAATTGTATGTAGATTGAATTATCATCTTACTAACCTTGAAATATAATTCAATCTGGCCTGCAACTGCTGTAGGCAGGAAAATGAAACAGTCAAACGTGTGGTGGAATCGTGCTCAGCTTTAATGCATAAGCGAGCCAAATATCTGGGTAAACATTTTTTACCAGTGAAGAAATAAAACTAATAAAATAGGACGAATATTAAAATTTATTCAAGAAGTTGGCGTTAAAGAGGAAGTTGGGCACTGAATCCATGAAGAGATCCACAAGAGATCAGGTTGCAGTATATAATAATATATAATATAATAATACAATAGTAATAATATAATATGATATGGTAATAGTAACAACAATAGTCTAGGGATCTCTATTGCAGTGAAACGACACTTATTGGCTAGTTAGACGTTGAGCTTTTTTCTATCTTTTTCTTAATCGCACGAAAGTGCCCCGTTTCATTAAGCTGATTTCTTAAGACTCTTTTTTTTTAATAAATACTGAATACTGTGCTAAATCGTTTCCTTACATGCCGGAAATTGTTGCTTTAATTTCTACTCAGTATCCCACACAGACACGCAAGCACAACTTCAACTCGAATTCCAATGAATATTTCACTCAGTCATTTATCTGCACATTTTACTCCACATTTCACATTTAATTTCTTACATTTTTAAAAACAAAAAAAAAACGTTGGTATTAAAAAGAAAAATAAATATCAGTTCCGCGCCTTCAGAGCTGTCCAACCCAGCCCAAACAGGTTCAATACTCAGCTCGATTGTAGCCCGTGGCAGTCTCCTATCAGCCGCTGCTCAACTCCAGCCACTTTCTCGTAATTTGGCTTTAATTAAATATCAATATTTATTAGCGTCAATTGTGTATGGAAATATGTATGAATATGTGTGTATCCGTGTGTGTGTGTTTGCCTATCGAACTGAATATTAAGACGTGTGCGAATATTTTGCAAAAACTCAATATTTCAATATTTACCTGGCATTTTCCTCTGAATGTCGTTTTGCGAGCGTAAATAATCAACTTGAAAAGCGTAAAATTAATGTAAAAACATACAACAACAAAAATAAGATGATACAAAATAAAGCAGCAAGCAAAAAACGACAGCCAAGAAAAAAGTGAAAAAAGGAGGGGGGAAAAAGAGGGCAAGACGCATACATGCACGTAAAGCAGCTGATTGACTACCGGTTAAAGGCTTAGCAACCAGTTGATTAGAGTTATAAAATAGCAACAACAATTACAATCACAATTACATTTATATACAGCAGCGGTGATTGTGACGTTTAATGGTGGTTGTGTTGTGTGGCGCATTAAGCGATTGCACCGATTGCAAGTCGTTGTTGTTGTTTTTGGTATTAACCGTTTACTCGTTAGCCTTTGGTAATTGTTGGCAATGGCTGTTACGATGGTAATATTGCTTAGTGTAGTAGTGCAAGGCGCATTGTTGTTGCTGTTAGTCGACCGATCGCCTGTCGACACTCAAATAATTTGATACTTGGCCGCTGCTGATAGTCGTTAAGGTTGTTGTCGATTGGTTGCTTAGCCAGTTGTCCAGCCAGCTGCTGGTCAATAATGTTAATTTACTGCCAGCCACTCCGTCAGTCCATCAATTTGGCGCTTAATGTGCCGTTAGGCACGCGCACAACATTGCACACCATAAACCATACTCCATAATGGCCCGCCCAGTGTAGTTTTTAATTCGCCATTGTTATTGTTATTGTTGGTCAAACGGCGGCTGAGGCAAAAGCAAACAATATAAGTAAATGCCAAAATGAAACCTGTCGAATGTAAATCATCGAATTCATTGGAAAAACTATGCAAAGCCTGGCCACGCTGACGGCCGGCCAACAGGTGGGAAATCAAAACAATGGAAAATGCAGCAAGTCGCTTTGCAGAGATGCCGTTTTCGCCATACTTGAACCCATTGGCACCACCTGACCGCCGCCACAAATAGGCGAGTAAATATGTGTGTTTGTGTGCTATTAGGTGGAGACTTTTGACAAGCAGCTGTTTCGTTATTCCTTTCGCACACCTGGCACACACACACATGCACGCCCACACGGATACGCCCACAAGGTGTATGCAGTTTTACAATGTTGTTGTTGTTTGCGTTATTATTGCCATTATTCGTTAACGTTTTCATTTAGCAATTTCCGTTAATTTTCCTCTCTCTCTCTCTCTGCTCTTACTCCCTACGCCACTTTTTCCACTCTCCTTACCACTACAGCCGTACCAGATGTGGCATAGCGTCTCACATTGAATTTGACGTTTAATTACTTTTAATTACTACCAATCATTCATGCCACAAAAAGCCAAGAGTAGCCAATTAACAAAATGAATTATGTTTGCCAACCTGCTGAGTTAAACGGTTGAGATTATGAAAAAAATGCAGTAAATTTAAAAAAAAAATTGCAAAAAATTAGTTTATAATATAATTTACCTTGCGCATTTATTTATTTATTTAATTTTATTTGTGATGAAAGTGGTTTCCGGTTCACGCGTTGGCCGTACGCGCAGTGGAACTGCCAGGTGTGTTTGACTGTTTGAATACGAAATTCGCATTTAATGCAAATGTTCGCTTAAATGCTATTAAACATTTTTTATGGCTCTCTAAAACAAATGAGCGAGTTTCTCACGCCATTGAAGTTTTAGTCTACTTTCTTTATTTATTGCTTACTCTACAACAATAACAAAGTCTGAAGGGAGTTTAGAGGAAAACAAGATATTCGACATAAGAGCAGCAGCTTTGTCTACTTTAAATAAATTAGTGGAGTGTATGTATGTATGTGTGTGTGTATGTATGCACATATAGACAAGAATTCGCATATCCGTAAAAATTTTTCAAGATCTTCTGTTGGTCCATTGAATATTCACATTCACATTGAATACTGCCTCGATAAACTTTCGTTCTAAGTTTAGATTATCTAAAAAGAAAAAATAAGTAAATAAAAATACAATATTAAAAAAATAAAACTAGGCAAAAAAAAAAACAATAAAAAAGGCACTAATATGGGAACATTACGTCTGCTTTTTAAAATATTAAACACACTTCACACATTTTTAAGTTCAATATTTTATGTACATAAAAATTCAGATACAGTTAATTAGTGCTTTACACCTTCTTTTTCTTGACATCTCAATTATTTTAACACCTGTTAATTATACTAACAAAAAGTACTCGCAAATGTAAACAAGGCTTCATAAAAACATAACCGATTTTTTTGCACTTATTTTATTCAAAGTGAAGTGGAATACCTATAACTCGAAACACTTATTTGCAGGTCAAAAAGCGAATGAGTGCAACAAAATGAAAATACAATTTTGTTTCTGTGGTCTCATAGTATTCTTCTGATAGGTTGTGGAAAATAAGAAGTCGGATATTTTTCCAAATATTTTTATCAGTAATTTTTTTCGTTTTCAGTCACCTAAAAATTTGCCGATCTTTGTACCTTTATGAAATTTTGAGATATTTATCTCTCTTTCTCTTATTATTAACCCATATCTGAAATCATCAAAAGCTGTTTTAAATATTTATAAACCCTAATTTTAAATATTGCTTATGCCTTTACCTTTAATTAGTGCTATACAACTTGAAAATCTGCTTAATATCGGGTGTTTTTTAGCTGCTTGAGAACTATCGATAACTATGGTTCAACTGCTGAAAATGGCAAACTGTGTTAATATTTCTGTCCATTAAGGTTTGGCAAGTCATCATGAATCGTTTAACGCCAAAACATGCGAACAAAATAAATCTGTTTGCCAAGCTCATCGAGCTCTAGCGACTTCATCAGTCCTTATTTCTTCCGAAACGAGGAAAAAGCTGCTGACTAAATTTCTGTTTCCAAAACTTAATTAGCTTAACATCGAATGCTCACGTCATGAGATTTGTACCAGATTATAATAAAAAAATGCATGTCAATCATATTTCTGTTTTGTGTTTTAAGATTTCAAACTTTTAAAAAACACCCGAATTGAACCCAATATGTTCATACATCGTGAGATATGGCTCTCTAAAGGTATCTAGCGAAAAATGGTCACAATTTTTGAATATGGCCAATAATCGGAAACAGTTCCGTAGGGATCAAGAATTTGATCAGCGATTATGTAGGCAATCTACTGGTCCGGTCTGGAACGGTGCAGAACTGCAAAGTGTTTTGTGACAAGTCCGAACAGAAAACTGTCAAACTTTCTACTAAAACTTAGAAGGAAAGATATTCGGTTGATGGTCGGCATCATTACAGGACACAACCCATGGGGTCAGCATATGACCACCATTGGAATCATCGAGGACCCGGTATGCCTGTCGTGCTTAGAGCAGGCGGATAGCACTGAGAACTTTCTCTGTGAGTGTCCTGCCTGTGCTAGAGCACGGCTACGAGTATTGAGTTCCGATGTCATAAGAATGAGTAACATTCGTTCTCTAAAACTGGAGGATAGTTACAGATTTGCCAAAGAATCTGGAAAATTCTCACAGGACTAACTATCTCTATCTATGTCTCTACTCTTTCCTATCTCTTTCTCTGATACTTTTCTCCTTCCCTCCTTGACTATCTACCTCTTTTCCAGAGCTTTAAATACAATGGGCTTTTTAGCCTGAGTGTTTTAGGAGCCACCAAATCTCCTGGTGCTCCTTGGTTCGACCTTTCCAAATTTCAATTTCAAGAATATTCACTTCCCAATGGGAAAATCAACTTTTTTTCTGAGTATTGGACCAAACCAATTTTGTTTTTTTTTTAATTGTGTTATGAATAAAAAAGTTATTTCTCCGATTTTCTCAATTATCTGAAATCGAGATACCGCCCTTCGAAGCTCGAAATTTTTATATACAAAGTATAGTTTAAGTATTGTCACACACTCATACTCCCACAACACACACTTCCTTACTTCTCCTTAACTCTCCTACATATATTCTCACATCTCTTTTTCACATTTCGTAACCAATCCCTTTCTCTTTGCTAAATAACAACAACAATTTACATTTTGACTCTCACTATTATTTAACTTATATTTATTAACTTAGTTGTAGGAGTTGTGTAATCTTTGAAATCATTAATAAAGCTCCAAAAAGAACGGATTATTATTATAAGTGTGATTATGCATATCAAAGGAGAGAGCGTTTAATCACATTTACAAAACCAATTCTTTAAAATCGGTCAACGATTTTGCAATTATTAAGATTTTTAACTCTTCGAAATTACGATCTTTGACCACCAGTAGCACTTGTAATACAATTTTCCGAAAATTCCGACGATTCACGACCAGTTTTTACTTTTTTAATTATTAACATACATTAATTTGAAAATATTTTTTACTAAAACCCCAATTTCGAAAATCTAAGGCTCATATTTCGACTGGCTTCGAAAATTGGAGAAACTACTTTTTCACTTATGTAAAATTGGTTTGGTCTAATAACCAGGAGAGAGCTGTACAGTATTATTAAAACAAAACTCCGATAATCAGCCAAAATTTTTTTTATCGATTAGGAAAAAATCAGTCAGAGAAACCTAAAATTGGCATTCAGCAGACAGTCCCGAAAATCCTGTCGGCCGCTGTTAAGCCAAAATTTTCGGGTGCTATTCCAGTTCTCATAAAACAATGCATGGTAAGCCTATGGAAGTACATATTTCTGATTCAATATTCTGTTTATAGATCCCTATTTATAGTAAGATCACAAGGCTTCCAACGGCTTTTTCCAAAGGCTTCACTCAACTAGTTCGGCCTAAATCTACCAAGAATGTAGACGCCTCAGTATATTTTGAATTAGATTTTCGTACAATTAAAATTTTATTCGTATTTTTCATGGTTTATCTGCATCTCACGGCGAAAAGAATTGTACTTTTTTGTTTGCCTAATTTTTTTTTATTATTCATAACTCATTCGTTTGTACGCATTTTTGTGCTCATTTCTTAATGTCTGTATTTAATCTGCAGAGACCTTCTAACACAATTCAACCCACAAATTAACTAAGTAAAGTAGAGTAAAAAAATCTAAATGTCTAATAAAGCAGCAGAGCATCATTACTTAAGTTAGTACGTAAACAAATTTGTTTGATTCGCAAACTTAGTTGCTTGAATTGACCTGCTTTTAGATGAACATTTTTTTGTGTTTTTGTTTTGGTCAAAAGCAACAAATTTTTTATAATTCTGTGTTCTTAATTTTTGAAATTATAAAATCATAAAACTTATTTTAGTACTAAGTCCTAAATACAATTTAACTATTCTTGACATATGTTTGTATGTGTGTGTGTGTGTACATTCTTATTCACCAGCTCAACCTTTGCAGCGAAGGGGAGTAACCGGCCATGTACGATTTTCAATGTCGAACATTCGCTTTTTTTCATTGTTTTCGTATGCAAAATTTACGCGCATAAAATTTAATTAAATTACTAATTGAATAAAGCCCCTGCTACACAAACCTAAGCACAGACAAAGGAATCAAACAACTGTGCCATTTGCATGATGTCATTTGCGATTGTGATTTTTTCCTCTTTCCATAAAAATGCTTTTCCAAAGCACACGCAAGCACTCACATACGAGTGTGTGTCATATATGTATAGGTGTACATACACATCTATAGATAACCTAGAAGCGAGCAGCAGATTGAGAAAGTTCGGCTGCGCCATTGCAATTTTATGAATGAACTCAAGTGCCGGGTGGCGGCACCACACAATAGGACAATAACTGTTTGGTGGCCTCGGCGACTCTCAAGCATCGCGCGGCAGTTAATTCAAACTTTGAGATTCCCCAGCGTTGGCTGACACAAACATATGTTGAGTTTCTAATTAAATTATTTTTTTTTGTGCCTTTTATAATAGTATCTATTTCTCTTCTTTGGTACGTTGTTGTTGTTCTGCTGAACACAAATTCTACATATGTAGCCTTGGCAGAAGTTCTAGCTCGTGGCGCACGCAAGCAAAATTTAATTTGCTAAAATATTTAATTGACATTTAACGGACATTTCGCATCGATGCCGCCCAATGGCAAAAAAAAAGAAACAAAAAACAATATAAAATAAAAATTATATCACAGTTATTTGTGGCTTGTGACTGCCTCCTTAATAATAATAATAATACGATGATGTTACAGCTACGGCCAAAGTTCCATAAATTAGGCGGCTTAATTTGCTGTGCTGCGGCATTCTGGCAATTTTTTTTTATATTTTTATTGCGGCGTTTGTGATTTATGCGTTTCTGGCGAACGTTTAAGCAAATTCGAGCACCAATTGACCACGAGCTCTGATGTCATTTATTAATCGCGCGCCGTAATTTGAATTTTAACGGTCTGATTATTATGACAAATTAAACACATAGAAAAAAAATACAACTAAAACAAATTAGGTTAGGTTAGCCTGTTTGGCAACAAGCCACGCATAGACCTTTTGGTCCCTAGCGATACCAGATGGGGACCGACCTCTATGAATACCGAAAGTAGACATCATGTAGGATGTCAGCGCTTTTGGCGAATCTAAGCAGCGCTGGAAGATGTTATAAAGTTTCCTCAACACCCTCTCTGCATTTCCTGCATTTCTCCGTGTTAGCAATCCCTATCTTGTACGCATGTGCACCCAATAGATTATGACATGTTAGCATACCTATGACAGTTCTACATTCCTTTCGCGAGAGCGTAAGTACGAATTGAGTCAGTTTTTTGTCGTTAGTTCTACACATAACTTTTGCTGTTTTGCATGTGGTCAGATTAGTCCACCTAGCTTCCACTCGCTTTTTCATGTAGTCGTCCATTTCGTTGTATAATTTAGCTGTTTTAGTATGTCGTTCTCTTGTTCAAATGGTAGTCTAACAGCACTTTTTGCTATCTCATCTACTATTTCGTTTCCCACAATGCCTTTGTGACCAGGTACCCAATAGATATGCAGCCTATTGTTTGCGGCTAGCCTCCCTGCTCCATTGAACATTTTTGGGCATAATACAATGAGAGCTTATTGCTTTTATTGCTGCTTGACTGTACACGTATTTATTAATTGTTGAGTTCTTTCTTGTTCTAGTGTAGACTAGCTCCGCGGCTTTCTCCACAACAAACACTTCCGCTTGGAAAATATTGATGTAGTCTGGCAGTTTGATAGGCTGCCTTATCCCTAGTTTTGAGCAGTAAATGCCCGCTCGACGGAGTGGAGCCGTATGTATAGATATGAAAAGCCCTATGGCTAGGCTTCATGCTTTTGTGCATCCCTCCTCTTCAATTGTAGCACGAAACCTTCTCTCCCAATTAAAGTACGGAGTCATGTAGTCTGTGCAACCTGAACTCCACTTTCCTATTGAGCTGTGACCGAAGGTTCTGCAGTTGAATACTCCAGCAGCCACCAACCTCCTCGCGGATTTCGCTGCCAGGTTTCCCGCCATAAGGTCAATAGGTGGCATGCTGAGTATCATTTCCAGCGCCGCCGTTGGAGTGGTTTTCATCGCTCCTGTTATGCACAGAGCAGCGAGTCGTTGAATCCTTTCTAGTGGCATTAAGTATGTCAGTTTTGTTGTCGCAGTTCACCATACTAAGGCCCCATACAGCAATATCGGTCTAACTACTGCCGTATAGCACCAATGCATCAGAGAGGGTAATAGACCCCAAGTAACGCCCAGCATTCTTTTACATGCGTACAACGCATTACTGGCCTTTTTCACCCTTTCCTCAACAATGTGCTTCCACAGCAATTTACTGTCTAGTATTACTCCGAGGTACCTTGCATGATCTTTGAGAAGTAGTTCGTTGTTCCCTATATTCGGTAGGTTCCACGTCGGGACCTTGTACTTCCTGGTAAAAAGTACCATGTTCGTTTTTCCCGCGTTTATCCCTAGCCCTGCGCGAGATGCCTATTGGTGTACCGTTTTGAGTGTGTTATTCATCACATTACTGATGGTGTCCAGGTACTTTCCCGTAACTACTACAGCTATTGCTGAAAACAGTGAACGACGTAAACGCAGTCCCCTGTCAGCTGTTACGATCAAACTAATGAGAACCCCATGTAAATGAAAAATTCCTTCCTTCCGTATCATAGATTTTATCTCAGGATTTTTAAAAATTCCCGTAGAACCCTGTCAGCTGATTGCTCTCTCACCACACAGTGTTGCCAAGCAGTACATTTCGAAATCATTTACAAAATAAACTAAGAAAAGCTATAATTTTTATTAAAATAACTTAAAAACACTGTTGAATAATGTTAATTATAGATAAATGAACTATTTGCATTTGTTGGTTTTTGGCTTTGATTTATTAAACAATGAAAAATTGTAACTGATAACGCGGATGTGTGAAAAAGTGTGTAAGCAAAAATATCAATGGCAACATTGTGTAGATACAACCAAACACATACACACACAAACCGATGTATTGTGTAAAATATGTAATTAAAAGAACGCAGTTGTTCTCACGGGATGAGTTTTTGTGCTCGTTAGGGGCTGCGGTAAGGGACTGCGTACGTCGTTCACTGTTTTCAGCATATGCCACTAGTTTTGGTGCCCCTCCGTCAAATTTCTTCAGCAGTTCATTTGCTCCAAGTAACCATAAAAGCGGCGATAATTCCCCCAACTACAACTAAAACATATTAAAAATTAAAACAAAATTTAAAGAAAAAAAGAAAAGAAAAATAAAAACATATAAAAAATAATAAAAAAAAAATTAAAAAAAGATTAAAAAAATGTATATATGTATAAAGTAAGAGTAAACAAAAAAACATTAAAAATAAAAAATACGAAAAAAAATTATTAAAAAAAAATAAGACAACATTTTAAATAAAAATTTAAACCAAAAGAATAAAAGTAAAAGTAAAAACCAAACAATTAAATATAAAAAATAAATACAAAAAACGATAAAATAGATAAATTAAAATAAAAGAATTAAAAAACAGTTAAAAAAATAAAAGTAATAAAAAACTTAAAAAACTAAATAAAAGTAAAAAAAAATTTATTATGAAAAAATAAATACAAAAAAATTATACTAAAAACCAAATATAAAATAAAACAAAGGTCAGCATAATTCCAGTTCTTCAACAACTATTTTTTAATATCTTTCCTTTTTGTTTTTTGAGTTTGCCAGCATTTGCAAAAGCGCCGTAATTTGAATTATAACGGTTTGCTTATTATGACAAATGAGGCATAAAAAAATGTTTTTAATAAAAAAGATAGAAAAAAATTAGAAAAATAAAGTAGAATTCAGCAGCATTCCAATTGCTCAATAAATATTTTTCAATTTTTTCCAATTTTTTTTTATTTTGCCAGCAATTGAATAAGCGCCTATGTATGTGCCTATGCATGAGTTCGCGTACGTGAATTTACCCTTCCCCGTTTGCGTTAATTTATTGTCAGCACATTTGCATATTTCAAACACACATGCACACATACATACATATGTACCCACATAAGAAAAAACCTCCACACACTCCAGTTGACTGGCACAGAGTTTCGCAAAACATTTCAATTACCAATTACCAGCAAACCGTAATTCAATGATTTATAGCCATCATCAGTGAACGCACCACTCCGCACGCCAACTGACTTTCAACTTTTATTGGCTTAAAGTTATTAATATTGCATATTTTAACATTTGAAATAATTTTGTTATATCCAATACTCCGCGCGCTGCAAAGTAAGTAAATAAGCGCACGATTGGTTCAGTGAACTCGGAAATCCAATACCATTACCAAAGTCATTACTTTGCCATTACCGGCAAATTGTGTGTATGCATTATTCTATGTGTGTGTGTATGTATGTATGTGTTTATTTAGCAAATTAAACACCTTTTCGCAAACTCATTTGCAAGCCGTCCAATGTGGGCCATAGGCAATGCGTCGAAGTACAGCTCACACAAAAAATACAGCATCGCCGTCTTTGCCCTACCTAAAGCGGCTGTTTATGTACCCCGTAGTCCACACACTGCTTCTTCCTGCATAACATCACGTTTTGCGCATTTGTCGTGATCTCGTAAATGTCATTGGGCACTGATTAATCTTATAAAAATTTTAATAATATTTTCATTGTTGGCTCTTGAGGCACAGCATCACTTCACTTAATTTCAACTGGCGCGTTTCTGACGCTGATGGCGTTGTTTTTGTTGTTGTTGCTGATGGCACACTCTGCACTTATTTTTCGAAGGCTGTCTTGGAGCACTTTGAGTGCAGTGTTGATGACTGATTTTGTAACCAAATATTTGCTCTGGCGGCTTAATTTTTACTTATTTTTAAGATGATAATTTTTCGAAAGTCCGTACATTTTTTTAATAAATTTGTTTGTTTTTGTTTGCAGGTGATGATAATCATATATTTCTGGTGGCTTCGCACAAAAAGGTGAGTACGAAATGAAGTGAAGGATGAATTTGGATCTATGTATGTATGTGGGTATATACCCTTGTGTATATGGAAGTGTCTTGCAAAACCTTCAAGGTAGATTAAGTAACTCTTCTTAGTGCGAAAAATTTGAAACACGTTTTAAATGATAAAAACTTTAAGATGCCATAAGATAGTGAAAAAATCCGTTACTTTGCTAATTACAATTTTGCATAATAGGCCTAAGTAGTAATAGTAAGGCGATTTGAAAAGGCCGGCGGTTTGGCTACGCCTCTATTTTGCTTACTCCGAATAGACTCACCTTCGACGAGCTATTCAGGACCAGCGTACCATCAAGAAGAGAGGGACAAACACCAAGGTCAAGGAGAAGGGCAGAATTAAATTTCTACAAAGATGGTTCCAATCTAGACGATAGGGTTGACTATGGAATATTTTCGAAGAAATTAGAACTTGAACTATCCGTTCGGCTACCAGACTACTGCAGCGACTATCACGCAGAATTTCTAGCTGTAAAAACGCGCATACCTCAACAAAAACTGCAATAAATTTATTCTCGGATAGCCAGCCGACCATTAAATCAATGAATCTGGCTATACAAGAGCAAAGGTTGCAGAGGAACGCTAGACAGCCCTGAATGATATTAGAGTCGTATTGAAGGTTCAACTCCTTTGAGTTTCGGGGCACAGAGACATTGAGCGAAATTGTAAAGCCGATGAGCTGGTCAGGAAAGGTACTACTCTTCAACTGCTCAGTGATAGAAATACCAGTAAGATCCCTATGGCCACGAGCAAACTAATACTTAATTATAAAATTATCCAAGAGGCCAGTAGGTCATGGAGAGATGAAGGCACATGAGTAACAGCTAGGTTACTGTGGCCACAAATAAACAAGAAAAAGCCACAGGAATTGCTAAGACCCAGACAGTCTCTGTCTCTGGCGGATCCTCCCGCTTTTGCAATGGAGGTTGTACAGAAGTGCAAGCTTCTCCGCAAGAGTTTTGCTATTGAAATTGCATGGCGAGGCATCCCTAGCAGTTTAAGCGTTCTTCTCCTGAGGCCAAAGTGTTTTTGCTTGACTATTGGAAAATACATTTGTGTCTGTCTCCGAACACTGTTTCCTAGGTATTTTGCATGCCTGCTGTATCGCAAAAACCTCAGCTTGAAAAATATTACTAGTTTTCTTCGGTAGTTTAAAGGATACTGAAATATTGGCTAATCTAGAGAAAACCTCCGCTCCAGCTTCACATTCCATCTTGTATTCCTCGGTGAAAACAGAGATACCTATCTATGTCCGTGCAGACTCTCTCGCTTGAGCGCAACAGATTGAATTTCAACATCAGCGGGGAGTAAGTACAGAATGATGTCGAGGACGGCAGTGGGGCATGTTCTACACGCTCCTGTGATGCCTATGCATGCAGACCTCTACACTCTCTCTAATTTAGTGGTGTTCCGAAAAGCTACCCACCAAACTGGGCAACCATATGATAAAATTGGCAGAACCACTTAGTTGTACATCCAGAATACGACATGTGGCTTGAGACCCGATTTTTTTACCGAACATAGATTTACAGGAGGAGAAATCCGTACTGGCTTACTGGCTTTCTTAACTCGTTTTTCGGTGTGCAGCTTCCAATGAAGCTTGAATCAACTATGTATTACACTAGGATACTTGACTTCCGACGAGTGTGTAGGAAACTGGTTTTTTTAATCTAGACCTCCTAGAAGTTTTGAAGTTTTATATTTTCTTTAAGTTCCGTTTTGGCAGAGTTGACTCAAAGGTCGAAACTAGCAGCCTATCGACTAAGTAAAGCCAATGCTTCTTCAAAACTTTCAGCCCTGACTTCATTAACCTAACATATCTAGAAAAAAATGTAAGACGCGCATTAAAAAGAAATCGTCCAATCGTCCAATTGAAATTCTTTTTTCAGCAAGTGGCCAACAAATAAATGATTTTTGTGATATGACTAGTTGAATTAAAAAACTGCATATTAATAGCGCCACAAAATTGCTCCAAGGACTGCGTGAAGGAATAGTGGCATTAGACTTGAATGACAACCTAAGGGATGTTGCCCTTGAAAACTTCAATAATGAAAAAAAAAAATTTATTTAAAATTGTATTTTTTTGTATTTATAAAATCTGATGTATTTTCAAGAGGGTTTAATAAAAAACTTCACAAAGACATAGAAACAAGACTGATTCCGCTTAGAGTAAAAATATGCATTTTCGGAATCGGCGAGCGATTTTACATACGAATTGCTTTGGTTCTCTTTCGAAACAATAAAAAATTATTAATTATTTGTAAACCAGTGTTAAATGTATGATGCCATATTTCAAACTTTTAAGCTCACACGCATACATACGCAGACATTTGCATTACTATTATTAATATTATCATTATTACTTGGAGAATAAATTATTGTACATCATTTCAAGTGCAAAAATATATTTAATTCCCATAAAAAACGTCATTGTCTGTGACCTTAACAATGAAAAATACTGCGACAGTTGTTGTTTGCCCTGACATCTGGCACCCAACAGACAGACAATAACTCGGACGAACCAAAACTTTTTCATTCTAATTTGCCTCAGCTATTTTTCTCTTATATTAATTTTTTTTTTTATTTTTTTGTTTTTTTTTTCTCGTTTTGTTTTTGTAATCAACAGCTGCATTGTTTATTTATACGGCCACACAATTTGCTTTTATTAAATAATTGCCAATAAAATCAACCAACATGGAAAAATGAATTACAGCTGAAACAAAAGCTACCAAGTGCGCCATTATTCATTTATTGGTGGCTCAAAATCGGTGGCCTGTGGGTAGTTTGGTTTATTTGTGGCAAGTGCGCAATAGTTCAATTACCTGCCCCATTAAGTGAAACTCTAGATTTGCGGATATGTAAGTGTGTGTTTGTGTGCGAGTGCGCGCACTTAGTGCAGACTGAGTCGAGCTGGTGGCTGTGCTGTTCTACACCGTTGCTCACCCAGAGCAAAGAGGTGCTTTGCCTCATAGTCCGTAGCTAAATGCTGTTATTTTTTTTTTTATTTTTTTGTTTTTTCCCCGTTTTTTTTTTTTTTTTTGATTTGCTTTTGTCACCGCAATCAGCCACTCACATTTCCAGGCTTGAAATATGAAACTTTGTTGCTGTTGCACATAGAAAATCAACAGTAGCAACAGCAGAACAATAAAAGGGAAATGCATTGAAAAAAATATCTGCCACAACAAAGTGTTCTTGGCTTTGAAATATTTTGCTATATGAAAATATTAACTTGTGTATATATGGAATGATAAACATGAAGAAAATGCACGCCTGTGTATGTATGTGTAAAAACATGACTTCCCTGTAGGGAAAAGCCAAACATATAAAAGCATTTAATAGAAAAAATTATGTTAGTTAGTCATTGACTGCCAACTTCACCATAAATGCATGTCCAATCGAGCAAATAAACTCCTTTACTTACCTTGGCAGTTTATCGTTGCGAATGCAGGATCTAATACCTGCACTGGATCCTGCATTCGCAAGAGCGAATAGAGAAAGCACAGACCGCATTCAGCAGGTTTAGCTCCAAATGGCGCACGCAACAGATGTCTAGAAACACCAAACTACTGATCTTTGAGTCTAATGTCAGGTCGGTTAATTGTCGGAATATTGTGCGAAAACGATCGAGAATAAAGCGTGATGAAGCAGCTCAAACGGTGGCGAAACCAGGACTAACGGCCAGGAAGATTCTACTGCGTGTTTGACGTGACTTGAAAGGAATAATTTATTATGAGTTGGTTCCGTATGGCCAGATCTTTATTATTAACAACTGGAACGTTTGAAGGTGGTGATTGACCAGAAACGGCCAAAAGTGGCCAACACCAGAGGCGTTGTAGATGTTGTGTTCGGGGCAACTCAAGCCACACACGTCTGTAGTGACTCGCCAAAAACTCCAGGAGTTTGGTTGAAAACTTTAATGCATCCACCAGTCCTTACCTGGCACCAAGCGATTACCACGTTTTCCTCACATTGCAAAACTTCCTGAGTGATAAAAAATTGGTATCAAGAGAAGATTGTGAAAATCGATTACTAGAGTTTTTCGCCAATAAGGGCCAGGACTTCTATGAGAGAGGCATTATGAAGCTACCCCTAAAATGGCAATCGATTATACAACAAAACGGCCCAAATGGAAGAACCCGAAACATCTTAAATAAAGTTTTAAATTATAGAAAAAACTTTATTAATCCCGGCGGGCCAATTAAAAGGTCGAAAAAATCGATTTTTTTTTTTCCTGAAATCAATAGCTTAGATATTCAAGAACATGAGACACAAATTTTCAGAGTTAAATTCCAAGTATTTGCAGAGCTACAGAGCCGAGCGTAGTGCGGCGTCAAGCAACTGTGCGCTTACTTTGAAACTTTGAAGCGCGTTTTCCCGGCTTTTCATTTTCACGATTTTACCTAATTTGTGTACACGATTGCAAAAAAACTAAACGAGCTATCCATTTCATTCAAAATGCGTTATCTTCAGTATTGTTTTCTCTTCTATGTGAACTAAAAAAAACATCCAAAAACTTTTTTTAAGCGACTCTTTTACCCAGTTGAAAAATTTTTTTTTCCTTGAAAAACCACTTTATTTTTTCTACCTTCCCCAAAAATTCGAATTTTACGTGTTTCTCCCAATTTTCTTAGTTCACATCGAAGATAATTACATCAAAATTAATAATCTTTTTTTTTTTTGTTTTAAGATGAAAATTGCAAGTTGTATCTTGTACACAAGTTGGATACTTCAGTGGCAAGGCGCTCTGGGAATCTATTGATAACTCGGCTTACAATATATTGTTGGAGATTGTACAAATTTTTTTTTTTAGTTCAAATATATATTAAACTATCCCCAAAACTTCATTTGGCTAATTGTTTTTTTTCTCATCCTACAACGCTTCGCGAAAACTACTGAATTTAGGACATCTAATTGGCCCGCCGGCCTTAACTCTATCATTTTGTTGTTTCATGCACGGATATTCGAGCCTATGCACTTCCGAATGGTAGTCACACACCAACTGATTCGGCTACGGCGGCCGCTAGGCCGATATTAAGAAATTAAAATATGGTTGGGTCGATCGCATGAGACCGAAAAAATCGTTCAACGAGCTTAAATCTAAAGGGTTTTCCAATAAGAGGTGTTATGATCAATGCTTTTGTTGCTTGTGTGGCACGTAGCGACGTCTTGTTGAAAATAAACGTTGTCCAGATCAATACCATCCAATTCCGGCCATACAAAATCGTTAATCATCTCTTGATAGCGCAATTCATTCACCATAACTGTTGCTCCAAATTCATTTTCGAAAAAATAAGGTCCAATGACTCCACCGGACCATAAACCGCACCAATGATTTTTCGATGGAATTCCGGATAATTTTCATGCATTCCAACGACCCAATCAGCAAATACACGACGTTGTTGATGATCGGCCGACGTGTGTTCTTGTGTTAACTGGACTTTATAAGCCTTAAGACCCAAATCTTTATGCAAAATAAGGCGTAATGACGTTTGTGGAATATCTAATTCCAAAGAACGATGAGGAATGGACAAACCTGGGTTTTCTTCAACACTTTCGGCTACAACAGGAATATTTTCGGCTGTTCTTGAGGGAGGTGCACGGGTTTTATTTTTCACATCACTAACTTGGCCCAACAGCTCGAATTTTTTCACCAATTTCTGTATTGCGGTTCGACAAGGTGCTTCACGATGACCCAAAAATGTTCGAGTTTTACGAACCATCTCTGCCAAATTTTCACCATTTTTATAGTGAATTTTAATAATCTCAATGCGTTGTTTAAGCGTGTGTCGTTCCATTTTTATTAGTGGCGTAGTTTCTACTTGTCATTCAAAATAACATGTGTTATTGGAAAACCCTTTATAGCGAGAAATCGCACTTGTCGCTTGATTTAAGTGTTTTCCTCACAATAATTACACATCGATGACTATTCGTAATAATAATAAAGCGGAAAAACGACGGAGCACCAACTGGTTGAGCTGAAAAGTTAACTGGCAGTATTCACAAGTAGTATTTTCCCTACAGGGTTCTCATACTTATGTGTATCTAAGTGTAAGTATTAGTCTGGTTTGGCTGCCTGTTTTAGTCAACTCATTTAATTTTTTTTTTTTTTAATTTTCAGTTTTATTCTTGCTTTTGGCAGCTGTGCGTGATAAGCATCGCCACAACAACAGCAACAATGTAGCTTGATGTTGTTGGCATGCAATTGCAATTAGAATTATTTCTTGTATGGCAAAGTTTTTTGCTATTTATGCGCTAGTTTTGTATCTCAAATACTACTAAAGTGCATGTTGTTGTTGTTGGTGTGCAATTACGAACATTGCTGCAAAATGCCGTAACTGCAATATAAGTACGAACACTAATGGAATGTTTGCATTAGCTAATAAATGCCAATTAGCCAGTTTTAATTAAATGTTTTCATTCCCCAAGTTCTAATTTGTATTTGTTTTTATTGGCAATGACCTTTACTGTTATCATCTTTTGTTACTGTTGTGCGGGGGCGTGCGATTCGAAGAATGTTGTAACTTTCATCCCTTTAGAAAAAACGAAAGTTCTCATTGTGTAGAAATTGGAGAAATGATTGAAGTTTTAGACAAACTAAAATCTGGATAAGGCTCAACATCCACAGCAAAAGAATATGAACGGAATGGGGCGACTGTAAGGACAATAAAGCGAATCGAATCCTCTAAATATTCGCAAAGTGTAGCCGGAGGAACTGCAAACGCAAAATGTGCCACATATCATGGATATGATTTAACAGAAGCTGTAGAAAAAGCGCTAATAATTTGGATAGAGGACAATAGTAAACAAAGTACTGGTTGATTCTAATTCGATAAGATACAAAGCGCTTAAAATTATTAGCGCTTTAAAGGAAGAACAACATACGCCATCTACTAAAGAATTTAGTGCAAGCAAGGCATGGCTTGAAAACTCATTTTACACGATTATAATGAACATATCTTCCACTTTGGATTGGCTTCTTAAGCTCGATTTTGATCGATTTACATGGTTTCCAGGTTTGCTGAACATATCCGTCTACTTTGTATGAACTTTGTGTCTCGTTTTAAACGATTTCGTTTTGCACGACTTTCCCAAGAACGTAGCTACCGTGTAAATCAAGGGATAAAGGTATAAACCTTTTATTGGGTGTTTGGGCTCCTCCGAGCTCCTCCCCCTATTTGTTGTGTACGTCCTCAGGTGGAGGAGCTTTTTATGAGTATGTTTTCCACGGCAGAAATACACTCGGCTGTTTGCCATTGCCTGCCTAGAGGCGACCGCTTTGCCCATCATTTCGAGTTTCATGTCTTCAGATTTGAACCTGTACACTTCCGAATAGTAATCACGCACTAAACATTCGGCTATGGCAACCTCCGTTTTATACTATTACTTGATTCAAAAATTTCATACTAAAAGGTTTCAGCGAAAAAAAAACCGAATTACACCTTAGGCGTTCGATTAGCAACATTTTTCAGACCCAAAACGACACCTTTTTCTTTAATGCTTAGGGTTTTATTACAAACAAAAAATAAACCAAAAATTGTAATAATAAAAAAAATAAATGTTTTTAAAATTTTTGTGAAGTATTTCTGTATGAATTTTCTATTTCTAAAGCGTCCGAATTTTTTTTTTTACCGAAGTTAGTTGTGTTGGATTTTAAAGCTCTTTCTTTAAATACTTAAAGCTTTATTTAAAAAAACAGCAACAAAAATAATAAAAAATGTTTAATGTTATTTATTCAAAAAACCAACAAAAAATTGTGGTAAAAAATTAAATCTTATTAAAATTTTCATAAAAATAGACTTCTGTATGAATTTTCTATTTGTAAAGTTTTTATAAAAATAGATTTCTATATGAATTTTCTATTTATAAAGTTTTCGATTTTTTTTTTTTGTTTTTGCCTTAAACGAAGTTGTCTGTTTTCAGTATCAATGCAGCCACCCAATGTTTGCTTCTAAATAGAACAAGCCACCAAAACCAATAAAGAAATAAATTTCAGACTCAAACTGCAAATGAATTTGACCTTTGTGATTGTCACACAAATCGTTTCTGTAATCACATTTGTCAACAAAGCTCGTAGATAAGTAATGCTTTTACATAATATACATACACAGTTATATTTGCACATACTCGTATGTGTATGTGTGCGCATGCAAATGTCGAGCAGACGCGGAATTAAATCAACAAAGCGAATTATCAATGCAACATTGCATTTCGAGCGCACAGGCGGCAGTGGCAGGCGGCGTGGCATGCCACATATGTATGGCAGCTGTGGTGTGCGAGTAGGTTTCAGCAAGTCGTGCGTCAGTGCGTCGTCACCACCATTACGTAATCCGTAAATGAATGATGGCAAGCAGTGAAGTCGCAAAACCCAACCTGAGCTGTGAGCGCCTACTGCCTGGCATCTGGGCACTCTGCTCTATCTGCCTACTTATCTACCCACAGGCAATCAGTCAATCAATCAGTCACTCAGTCAACATACTAACTGTTGCTCATGAAGACGGAACTAACCGCAGCCATGCGTATTCGTGCCCATACACACATACAGGCATACACACTTACATACACATTTGTCTACCACTGCATAGAAGTTATTGAAAAAATGCTTCTGCGCCTGTGTGTGTGTGTGTGTAGATATCAAATGATTTTTCCATAATTGTTTTCCCTTCCTAATCCATTATTATGCAATTCGAAATATTAGAGAAAAATGGAAATTGAAATCTCAGCACGCATTAAATGGCTGCGAACAGATGCAACATCAACAACAGCAACTGCATAATCGTACCACAGCTATAGCCGCTGCGGATGAAATAGACAGTTGGTTAATCGCGCTGCAAGTTGAATTGGCTGGTGTGTGGTTGCTGCGCCAGCCGCCAGCACGGCCTCCGCCTTGTCCCCCTTTGAGACGCAACGCAAAGAGATTTTTCTTGCGATTTCCTCTTCGATGCTGCTGATCTGATGTCGATTTGTGGCAAAGTGGCTGGCAAAAGTATTTTCCATTACATTTGTGCGATTTGCTCAAAGTACAAATTTTCTACTTGTTTTCAAAGGTATTGTGGCGCACTGGCTTTGAGGAAATGAATCTGATTCATTTAGTATTTATTTGACTTATAATCGGTCTTTGTATGTATGTATATAAGTATATAATCGGTCTTTGTATGTATGTATGTGTGTGTGGTATGCATTTATAATTAAGCAGGATGTATTTATGTGTGAGTTTGTACTAGAGATGTCGGTTCAGGTATACCGCGATTTTTTGTTAACACTCCCGACTTTTCGGGATTTGTATGTTCTTACTGTACGGTAGGAGACCTTCGCAAACAATATCTAAATTCCGGGATCGCAAGAATGAAAAATGTATATCCCTTGTTTGCATGTAGCAGGGCATTACGCAGTAGAAAACTTTCTAGTTTTTTTCTCGTATTCAAACCAGTCTGGTTCTAAATTTTTGTCACTTAGAAAGACCCCAATTTTCTTGCTAAGTTTTTTAAAAAATTCGAAAGTACAAAAAAGCAAATTTTTATTTTTATATATAAATTTCTATTAACTCATTGTGAAATTCCATATTTTTTATCGGGAGAGTATTTGAATACAATAAACCTTCATAAATATAAAAAATTCATGGCGTCTCTTAAATTACGGGTCTAAATCCGACAATGAGTGAAAGAACAAAGTCGTCGAAATGAAAACAACTCGAAAAGTTGAGTTATGAGAATCGACTCCTCGAGAGTAAAAAAGGCAAGAGGTAGATCAAGGTCGAGATAGGCCGAAATGGAAAAAGCTTACTGTTACAGTTACTTACTTCAGTAATTACTGTAAGGGAGTTAAATGTCTACCCGACAGCCAGGCGGCAATTAAAGTTCTGGGCGCGTTGTTTCTGCATTCGAAATGAATCGCAGATTGATTGATTTCTCACTCGACTTCATCGGAATACTTCGATTTTAGGCTCATTTGGGTTCCCGGTCACAGTGTATATATAGTGAGAAACTGCTGGGCTGATGAGTTGGCTAGGCAGGGGACCCTGGAGACGATTTCACCGTGAAATGAGAGGATTGAGGTTCCCTTCAGAATCTGTGGCCTGCTCCTGGAAAGATGAGCCTCTCGTCAACTCAGCGAGCGCTATGCTAGTACGCAAATGTGCAAAGTCGCGACATACTTCTGGCCACGGGTAGATCGGAGGCGCTCGACGGAACTTCTGAGTGTAAAAAACCCGCAGCTCTCGAATTTTGTAAGTAACCTTACCGGACATTGTCTGCTAGGTATTCATGCAATGAGACTTGGAGTTGCTTTAACTTCTTGCTGCAGAAGTTGTTAAGAGGATGAGGCATATTTTTTCAGTTGCCCTGCTCTCGTCAGGATAAGTTTCAGACATCTGGGCTCTCAGTTTTTTGCTACACCTACGGATATAGCAAGTTTGGATATCACACACCTGGTGGATTTCATCAGCAGATTGAGGTGGTTAATCCAATAATTCTCCAATCCAAAATCTCGTCTTACTTTTTTCGCCCTTTTCGATTTTTCTCCTCTGTTTTTCCTCGGTATAGCATCACAATGGACGAACTTTTATTCTTTCTCCAAGTGGGCCCCTCCCATTGCGAGCCATTTATCCTACCTAACCTACAGTTAAAAAGATGAGAACCTGCAGAGAGTGCTCAAAAGAACGGATCACATGAAGGTCTTATGTGCAACTGGCCAAAACTCACGTGGAGCTGGGGCGGCAAATTGCAATGATTGTAACAAAATTCAATTCCGCAAATCAAAAACTATTTCTAAGCCTACCAAAAAGTTGTTCTGCAAATGTTCCCTACTTTCATTTACCAGTGGCTTTTGTCAAAAGTAAGGAGGAGCAGATAACACTTTGAGAGGCATAATCATGTCAAATTCATATGTGACTTGTGGTTATTGGAACAAAAATACAAGAAACTAGCGCCGCTCACGCTTTCGCGCTCTGTAAAAGATTTTCCTGCTGGGTACTTCTATGTGGGTTAGGGAAATACATTCGTATGTACTTGCAGTAAAATTGCAGTGACAGACAGACGCCATTTGTGGTTTTTAATATTCAATATTTTAATGAAATGAATACTTCTACTTACCAGTAGAATCGCTGAAAAAAAACACTGAGAAGCATTCTGTCATCGACAAGAAATATAATATAAAATTACTCATAAGTTGCGGTCCTCCATAATTCTTTGTACTTTACATCTAGCAATGAGATGTGAAATTATCGAAAAAATGGGACTGCTCACAGTAATAAGCGTATCTTGGCAAAAAAGCGCATGTAATTTTTAAATAAAAAGTGAGTTCCCCTTTAGTTTGCAAACAGCAAAACATTTCAGTGAAGCTGCAAGTAGCTGTGAATCATAGGAAATGCCTCAAAAAAGCTTATTTACAATAATCTCCAATTTATGGACTTTACTTTATTAAATGTAATACATTTTATGTGTATGTACATATATGTAGAAATAATCACTCATTCATATAAAAATTCGTGTAAGAACATTAAGACCATTGATGGATAAATTTTTTTTATTTTGCAAACTGGGTCTTTTCACCAATTTTTTTCTTCAAATGGTCTAACAGGTTACAATAATATCAAGAATTTATTGTTTTATCAGTTTGCAAGTAATCCACAAACAAAATTCTTTTCGCCTGCCAAAAAGCTGATGCTAACGTCTTCTTGACCGATTTTTAGACACAAAGTCGTTTGGCAGCCGAAGAACCAGGTTCACACCTCACACACTCTTTAGCCAAACAATAGGCTGATTTAAACCCAAGTCTCATCCACAGTTATAAATCGACGCACAAAATCCTTTCGAAAATGCTCTACAGGTTGCTGAGAAAGTTGCATTTAAATGTGTCTTTTTTCCATTGCTTGCAAATGTATATTTGAGAAAATCCCATTTAAATCTTTAAAATGTATATGAAATTTTCCTGATTGTAAACTATGTTTTATAATTTATTAACAAAAATAGAAACTTAGAGTACTCGGCAGCAAAAGTGTTCGCACTCATTTCCCAATCTCAATGAATTAGCTGATTCCTTCAAAACTGCTGAGAGCCAGTTAACGTGCCTGTAAAAATCTGCGCTTTTTCAACAGAATTCTACCACCCGTGGAGATTAAAAGTAGATCATCAACTCAGTCAGCACTCTCTCTTAACTCCTAATATCCTTCAATGGCCGAATGAATTTATGCGGGACTAATATTCGGTAATGCCCAGGTTCGAAACCCGCTAAGAGCTCGAAATATAATATTAGAATGCTGGAAATATTATTTCGAATAGCAGTCACCTCTCAGCAGCCAATGGAAAACTCCGAGTGTATTTCTGCCATGAAAAAGCTTCTCATACAAAACACCTATGTACCGTTCGGAGGCGGTGCAAAACGGTAAAGCCCTCCATTTGTGGAAGAAAATATATAAAACTTTATCCTGTAACAACAACAACGATTTAAAATACCCAAATTGGAAATTTATTTTTCGCAAGTGGTTTCTTGGATATTCTTGCTCTCACCGGCCCGCAGAACTGGACCTAAAGCAAAAAACTAAAAAGTCGGTCCACCCTAATACATGCGCACGCATAAGAGTAATGGTATTCGCCCTACAATTATATTTGAATACAATGAATATATTTGCCACAGTTGGTTGCACTCGCACCGAAAACCTTCAACTCGAACTCGCCATGCATTTCTATTCAACAACAACAATGAATAGCAACACAAAGTGAAAACGACATAAACACAAACATTATTAGTAATAAAGTGAACACCCTAATATTGTTGTTGCTTCTAAATGCACGTAATCAAGGGCAAAGTCAGCTGGATGCAGGCGCAAATGGTGCCTCATGAACTGATTAACCTTTTCGCTGTTTGGTGAAATATTATTTTTGGAGCATTACGCAATAAAGTAATAAAATTAAAAAAACAATAACAATTAAGAACTGTGAAAAAAGTGTGGCTGAAATAATAATAGCGTGGCGCGTGCAGTGGCGGCGGCTAAGGCCGAATCATTCACTACAGTTCTGATGCATTTTTGTGATTTATTTCATATAAAAAGGCCGTGAGCCTTTGCTGGTAGTTGCCTTAATTGCCATTTATAATTATTTTTCATGTGAAAATAAATAAATGAGTAAATAAAAAGTTAATAAGTTTTCCACTTAGGTCAGTTTTAGGAGACCTTTACTGTTTGATTAATTTTTAGAGAAACTTGGAAGCATAATTTACGCCACATACTACAGATACAAAGTGGTAAAAGTAATGCACTTTGTTCTAAAAATTTAGTAGGAAAATACAAAAACAATAAAAAATTGTTTTATAAAAGTTCCAGAAAATTTAAATCGCAAAAAATTCCGATAAAAAAATTCTTAGAGCACCGGCCTGGGGCAACGAACGAAAATAAATAAAAATTTCATTATTATACCACACACAACTTACGTTCATCGACTTCAACACCGACCCGACCTTATTTGCAAAACGCTTACTCAGGTTTTATTTCCGTTATATTTTGTGTTAAGTGCTCGATTTAGCTATGGAATCCTGGTCAATGCATTCAAACACTCAAGTATTGCGAGCTTATGCAATATCGCCTAGGAAGATTTTTCAAAATTCAGCATGGCGCAATGTTTTATAAAATCATTAGGCGAATTAAATCTTTTCAATCAAAGATAATTTGCTTTAATTGCGCAACTTCATTTATAAAACTTAAAAGTAATTAATCTTACAAGCAAATGAAAACATTTTCACGCTTATTTGTTTAATGAACTGTAAAAAAAATTTAAATAAAATCATTAACATTTTCTCTCTATGGAAATTTATTGAATTTAAAAGGGAGCAGCGGCCTTGCCCTGCGTGAGATCAAGAAATTATGCGCTGACATACCTTCACACATACACATACATATGTATGCACGCATGTGTGTGCAATGCTTTGGCTAAACTACGAGCATTTAAAACGTAGAATTAAAATATTTAATTACAAACTATGAAATCATGCAAATGTCTCCGACTTCCTGTGTAAAATATGCGCCACACTGAATAGTTTTCAAATCACGATTGCCTTGATGAAACCCCATGCGTGTATTCATGTGTTACGTCGTACCATTACAAACAAACTCTTAAGTCGCGGCCAACGAGAAAAATTAAAAATAAACAAATGAAGCGTAAATTTACATAAGTCAGTTCTTACAAAGCAGTTCTTATAGTTCTTAGAATATTTTCATAGTTTTTACTTTGCCCAACAAAGGTGCGCTGAAAATAGAAAATTTTTAAGTCGCATAATTTGTATTACCAAAAAGGCAAAAACAAGGTTTTTAAGTTTGTTTAATATTTTTTATGCATCACTTCACTTAAAAGTCACCGTAGTCTAGGTAGAACTGAGGTGGATAATCAAACTCTTGTTACTCTTAGTCGACTTCGTGGCACTGCATGCCTGAGCTCTGAAAGCAGCAGCAGCAGATACTTAGGTGGCTCAACAATGGAATAAGAAGTACGAGATGGATCACTTCAATAGTATCAAATCAGCAAAATAATTAATATAGTACAAGAAAACAGCTCCCCTGCTCTTAAAAAAGTTAGCCTTGATCAGAAACGCGCACATTTCGAAGATAATGAAATCTCTGATAAGTTACATAAAGGAAGTGTTTGTTTATATGGCGCAATCTCGGCGAAAAAAATGTAGTATAATTTTTCTAAGAGTCCAAAAATAACTAAAAATATTAACTACCTTATCAATAAGACTCAACTGTAAAAAGCACTACAACTCCAGAAAAATATTCAAAATTAGCCATGACCAAACAGTCGAATTTCACGGAAAATACTAGTTTTTACAATGAAAATTGGCATCTGTTTAGAAAGTTTTAGAAAGTAGAGACAATGGTGATAACAATTAGCATTAATCTTCGAGAATCGTCAAACGATGGCTGTATGATCAGCACATACAAATATGTACATACCTATGTATGATTCGCTGTTGCATTTAAATTTTAAAGTATTTGGTTGGCTTTCTAAGCTATTCCACTTTCAAGCGCAGCATTTTCAAACAAATTGTGTTTGTTGCTCTCATATTAACGGTAAATCAGCCATATTACTCAATGTAGTTCACCACAGAATAATAAAATAGTCGCTCTTTTCTCCTTCTAATCAGGAACAGATAAAGCGAATATTCTTTTCTCACCAATTACTTTGTTTTGAATTACCTTCTAATTTATGCACCTTTGTTGTACTAAAAGAATTTTTTCAGAGAACCTTCGAACACATAAATTCTCAGTTGCTATTTTAGTATGTGAACTCTGCATAGTATTGTCCTAGAAAGACTCACACATCATTAAGCCGCCTTTCTCACTGAACCAGTACCTTCACATACAGCTTTACATAAAACAGACATAAGCATGTACTTGCATATACATATACATGTGTGTGTGCGAGTGTGATTGTACATGCGAGCATGAATATGATTATTAAGATGTTGAGCTTAGCTGCCATTTCGAGTGCTTGAATACATACATACACGTACCAACACACACAGGCATATGTCAGACTGCAATTTTATGCATAATTTAATGCTGTTCACCATTAATTTTTTATGATTTTCCCATAAGCATTGTTTAATGGACCTCATTTCTGTAGTTGGCACAAAAATAATAAAAGCAAACCAAAATGCCAAAAGAAAAGCTACAACTCAAACACATGAGGAGTAGAGAATTTCAAGGGAACCATGTTGCAAAGGTCATATTTGTGGAAAGGAAGCCATTGCTGTCAATGTGAAGTTTATGCTTCATGTCTTAACTGGCTTTTGTTTATGTTATTATTACTCTACCTCTTCTTACTCTATTTACATATAATTTGTTGTTGTGCACCTAAAAAAATGCATTAACGTGAAAGTCAAAATAGAAAAAATTCAAATTATGAACATCTCTTCGTAAACCAACACCCACAACTAAAAAGCGCCAACAACAACGGCAAACAAATTGGGTACTCACTTTCGGGTACTCACTCTGTAAATGATGGCTCAGCAATTAAGAAGAATGTGTGAAAGTTTTAGCCAAACATTTCGAACCACCCGCAAGCGAAATACACTCGTATTATGAAAAAGTACCAGAAAACAATAAAAACAAATTACAAAAAAAAAAAAAAAGCACAAGCAAAAGAGGGCCTTAAGTAAGAGTTATGAGTATAAAGAACATAAAGAATAATGAATGCTCATTTAAAAGCACAATAGCAACAACAAGGGCAACATTCAAGTTCTTGTACTGCATATGCATAGTGAAGTGTTGTAATTTGAGCCTGTGCACACACACTCGCTTACATTTAATACGTAAATGCATGCATACATACAGTATTTCCAACAAGCAACAAATGACAGCCGAATCGAGAGCGACAAAAGGTTGAAAAAATGGAAAATAATTCCATTGAAGTGCTGGAGTTCAGGCGCTTAATGAAAGCGGAGAAGGTGTCAAAGACTAACTTGATGGTGACGACAACAACAACAACAATCATCAATCAAGTGCTCATGCAAAGCTTTCACAATGTGCTAGTTCGGGTAACCAAATCCAAAACGCAAACAAAAAAGAAAAACAACAAAAAACGTTGAGCAAAATCGATTTCTTGTCTGCAACAAAGCAACAACAATAATAATTTTCACGCTTCCTGTTCAAGAAATAACTCTCACGAAAGTAATATAGATATTTGCCCAAATATATACAGCGCATACATTGAATTTTGATGCAATAAAGTGCAAGTTTCAATTAGCTCGACATTTTTTTATATGGAAGAAAAAACCCAACGCCGTCAGCGAAAAAAATGTCAAATACAAGCATGAGAAATTCAGCTTAAAAAATTTGGAAAATTTCTAAATTTTTACAATTTTTTTTTTAATAGATTTATGTAGTTTTTTATGAGAATGGACTTAATTTTTATAAAAAAATGCATTAACATTAAATTGTCAATCAGTCTGTGTGCTATACATATGAAATGCGCTGTGCATATATACGAGAGTCGGTCTATAAATCAATGACTATTAAAATTAAGGCACTATATTATTTTAGCTCAATATAATTTTCTTTAGATTTTCTCGATTTTTGTATGCCCTCCAAGTAATATGATTTCTCAAAGCCCCCAAAATATGCGTTTCGTGGCGATTCCCCTATTTCGGCAAAAAAGTCATGAACGCCGCTAAATACAAAGAAAATGAATGAGTGGCCGCCCTGAGTCAATGGAAAGAGTGATATATAGCTAAATGAAAGTATTACGGGTAGTTTCTTTTGATCTGATGAGGAGCTTGATGAAAAGTAAATGACTTCTATCATTGAATTATATCAATCACTGGCCCACAAACACTGAAATATTTCTGCGAAATAAGCAAAATATTTGCTAAGTGCAGAATTAGTCTTTCTCTATGCTTCAGATCGAAGATATTGACGGAAATTATTCATCTTCTTTAAAACTCACACTTTATTGCGACCGAATGCATGAGGAAAAGGTCTAAATAAAGTTTAGTAGTTTCACCACCAGCATGTTATCCCACAGGACAGATGACCACGGTATTCCTTACGGAAGTCTATGCCATCTTGAACTTGGCGTACTGGCTAATTGGAAAAAAGTGGCGGGGCAACAGTATTGGAATTTGTAGTGACAATCATGCTGCACTAAAATCCCTTGCTAACCCACGCCGCTCTTCGAAGTTAGTCGGTGAATGTAAGACAAAGCTGAACAGTGTTGTAAAACACAACAAAGTAGTCCTATTTGGGTGCCTGGACATTGTGGTATTGCAGGGAACGAGTTAGCTGATAAATTGGCAAATGAAGGCTCTGCAAGTATGCCACTAGGCCCCGAACCCTTTCTAGGTGTCAATTCCGCATCGATTCAAATATGGATCGAGGACTTCATGAGATCTACCCACAGAGGTCGTTGGTCTGAATTGAACTCGTTCAGAGTTGCCAAGTGCTTTGTGAAAGAACCAAACAGGAAAACAGCGACCTTTCTCCTAAAACTCAGCAGGAAGCACCTGAGAGTACTGGTAGGTATAAGCACAGGGCACAACGTCTGTGGTCAGCATATGGCTACCATGGGGGTCGTGGACAGCCTGATATGCCTATCCTGTCTTGAAGATGACGACACTTCAGAGCAATTTCTCTCTTCCGGAGCTCTTAATGTTCATCAATGAATCCAAAAGATTTGTGGAAGAGTGACCTCAAACTAGTTTATCCGTTTTTAACACCCACCTTTATCTTTCCTATCTCTATTCCTTCTACTGATATCTATCCGGGTGTAGTACAATGGTTTACTGACTGAGTGCTTGGACTTGTCCAGGCTCCCACAAATCTAATCTAATCTAATCACCAGTATTTAGGTGCAATACATTTAGCAAAAAGTGTGTAAGTACACTTTATATTAGCTTTTAGTATGACACTGCATTATGGACCTTAAGGCTGCCGAAACCCCATGCATACACATAGGAATATTTCGCTTTACTCATTGATCGATTAGCTTTTCATTATTTTTCATTTATCAATAAAGGTTATATCAAATTTAGTACATTTGCCATGTTTCACTATTTCCATTAATTTCCATTACTCTCATTACAGCTACTAAACATAAATTATTAAAAGTATGTATGCATATTTGTAGTTAAATATCCAAATGTTTATAAAATCATACAACACTGAGTGAGGTTAGGAAAGCAAACACAAATACAGCGTTTACAAGTGTGCAAAAAAAAGTGTCCGTGTAATGGCAAAACTTGTAATTGCATTTGTAAAAACTGGCAAATTGTTTTGTCTATATGTAAAGCTGCTTGTCTGTTGGTCTGTATGTGTATCAGTCTGCTCTAACCAAATCATTTGAACTACATTTTGAAGTAAATCTGCCATGACCCATTTACCGTCAGCGCTAAGTACATAAACGCAGCTAAAAGCATTTGCATGTGCCCATACACACACACACAAACACCAATATGTATATAATTACATGTATGTGAATATGTAAGTATGTAAGCGCTCGTAGACTGAATGTAACAGAAAGACAAACGAAGAAACAGCAGCAACAGCAGCAGCAGAGGCAGCATTAAAAAAACCCAAAAACAAAAACATGTTGATAGCATTAAAAGGAAAATCGCAACACTTTTCCAGTTGTCAAAGCTGCAATGACAACCGGCAACAACAACATCCTGTGCCAGCGTACAGCAAGTGCGACGTAAATGTTTTTATTTTATGTTTGAATTGAAATTCGTGCCACTTCTACAACGGTATGTATGTAGTTAGCACAACACCTGCAACAACAACAGTAAAAACAACATTGAATATTGCAATCGAATGCACTGCTTAGCAGGTTTTTTCATGCGCTTTATTTAACAATTTGAAATTTGACTTACTGGGTCTTGTTTTTGTTGACAGTTTTTAATTACATGACGTTTTTTTTTTATTTCGAAATTCACCTGCGGCTAACAAGTGGCGCATGCAAAATATTTAAGTGCTTCAAATTGTAATTAATGTTTGTTTTTGTATATATTTGCGTGCCTAATGCGTTGGCAAATGGGAGAAATGGAGCTTTTAAAATTAACTCATAGGCTCAAATATAATAAATGGGTACATTCGGCATACTCAGATGTGCATACACACATATATATAATATGTATATTTGCAAATCTAATGGATAGACTTTTTTATGTACTTGTTTTGATACTTTTAGTGACGAAAATTGTGACAAATATTGTGACTTCATATGAATTATCTTTATTGTTATGAAACAAAAACACAAGCTTATTGCTTGCATACAGCAAAATTCAACATCCAATTTTGTTCTGGAATAATTTTTTGCTAAATAGAAAAAAATAATTTCAAGATATTTTGGAAACTATATTTTGACTGGCTGCAGATATCTGCTTATTAGAGGTCTCATAATGGCATCAAAACGGCGCTTTAGTGCTACTTGAGGAGTGCCAGACTGCCACTTCAACCATTTCACCTACCTACCTACCATTTCACCTACCTACCTACCAACCATTTCACCTACCTACCTACCTACCTACTGACCTTTGCGCGCTCCATTCCTAGTCTGTTTGTCTATTGCAGCTGTTTAGTTCACAAATATCAAGGCGAGTGACATACGATGCCATTGGCCAAAATTTAGAGATCTTTCAAAATACGCGCCTAGATGTTGTTTTAAATAAAAGAAGTAAAAGTTTAGATTCTTTCAGATTTCACTGTTGTTTCTTCTTCAAAATACGGACCTAAACAATTATGTGTGAAAAATCACATAATTTAAATTGTTGAGAAGGTAGTTCAGCAACACTTTGCGCTACAGCAGTAATATTTTTAATAGAACGTCCAGGTTTTGCTCTCTCTGTCCTTTTTTGTCCTCGACAGAACCAGTTTCTGGAAGTTTTTTCACCAATATTTGAATTGTCGACTCATTTGGACGATTATTTCCATCAACTAAATCATGAATTTTGCGACATGTCAACCATTTTCATAATAAATTGCAATGATTTGTTCTATCGAGTAAAACTGTACATCTGTCTACTTGACAAAGACGGACACCTCCCATAAACGTAACATATTCTTAAGCCCTTTAAGTGTCTGCTTAAGAGAGAGTTCACTGTATGAATATACATAAATACCTTTTCAAATGCGCTTCCCTAAATATTTCAACTGCAGCGCCATCTAGCTGATCAGTTTGTAAGCTATGTCGAGAATGTCCAGTTGTCTAAAGCCATTTGGTAACAACGAAAACTGCCTCAATTCTTTATATATTTTTTCTTTTTTGCTAGGTTCTGTCTGTTATATATTGGGTTGACCGCAAAGTAATTGCCGATTTTACATATAGACGGCCTTGATAATTGTTTTGAAAAGCTTTTGACTATTTATTTTAAGTTTTTCTTTTGACAGTTATTAGCTGTCACTTTTACCTTGCTTTAGAAAAAAAGTGCGCGTAATTTTATTATTTCCATAAAGGAAAAAGCACAGAGAAGGTTGCTAAAAAGCTGCGTGATTTGTATGGTGCTAAAGCCTTAAAAGTGTCAAAGTCCGTCCTGGAGATTTTGACGTGATAACGTCTTATAATTCGATTTAGCCGGCTGCACGCACGAAAAAATGTGTCGTTACCTAGCTCATTTGTAGCAGAAATTGTTTTATATGCCTGCAAACGTATGCTTGGAAGAAGATGGGGTCTTCAACCTAAGCATACATTATGGCTGTATAAGGCGGTTATACGGCCAATTTTAACGTATGGCTCGGTAGTTTGGTGGAAAGCTCTGGAGAGAGAGTACAATACCAAATTACTCGGCAGAATACAAAGATCAGCCTGTGCAATAACGGTCGGTGCAATCAGATCATGTCCTAGAGAGGCTCTCAATGCACTGACACACGTTATTCCAATAGACCTACATATAAAGAAGACGGCAACCATGAGTGCATTTAAGTTAAATGAAGCGGGTCGCTGGAAAGAAAAAACTTATGGTCTAGTCGCTAGTCTATTATTGCGACAAACTCAGTTAACCTCGGTGAGGACTGACTACATCGTCCCGATGGTAACGTTCAATAGGAATTTTGCCACACTATTTCCATCTAAAAAAGAATGGAATAAGGGATTCTCTCTAAACACCTTCGATACCACAGTCTATACAGATGGCAGTAAAATGGATTGTGGTGTCGGAGCTGGTATATATTCTCAGAGACTTGGAATTGAAAAATCTGTGCGTCTCCCTAATACCAGTAGCGTCTTCCAAGCGGAAGTACTAGCAATTGGGGAAGCTTGTAGGTTACTAATCGCAGATTTCTCTTTCAAGGGCAATATCGCTATTCTTTCGGATAGCCAAGCTGCAATCCAGGCGCTGGATGCGACTATAACAACCTCTAAAGTGGTGGAGCAAAGTAGGAATAGCCTCACCAACTTGAGTGAAAACCATAGAGTAACCTTAATTTGGGTCCCGGGACACCGGAACATAAAAGGTAACGAAAAAGCTGATGAACTGGCAAGAGGGGGATCTGCCATGAATAGCGCTCTTGCAGTACCAGTACTCACCCCACTAGGTGCGGTCAAGAATGCAATTTCCCTAAAATACCTTCGAATTCCAGAGTGTAGATGGAGAGACCAGACGAAATGCAAAATCAGCAGAACGTTATGGCCCACCTACAACCTCAAGCAATCGTCGACATTAATAAACATGAAACGACGGGACACCTGCAGACTTACGGCAGTCATAACTGGCTTCTGGTCTATCGGAGAACAAGCCGCCAAAATGGGCATCCCTCACAACACATACTGTCATAGTTGTAAACAACCGGAGAAAAAAGAAACAATCTTCCATTTTCTCTGTGAATGCCCTGCCCTATGAAAGAACAGAATGTCAACCCTGGGCAAACCGCTGTTCGAGAGTCTCGAGCGGCTGTCTGGCTTAGACGTCAACAACCTAATAAGGTTCCTAAACCGCACAGACTGGATATAGTCCTGCTGCAAATAACTGTTAAACAATTTGGTAACGAGGATGTGGCAACAAAATGGTGCGGAAGCGCTAGTTGGATTCTGGATGAATCACCACTCTAACCAACCAACCAACCAGCTCATTTGTCGTTACCTTGCTCATTTGTCGTTACCTTGCTCATTGCATTGCATGAACTGCAAGCGAAAGCGCGGAACGAACGACAAAGCAAACAAAGCAAACGAACGGCAACGTTCGACATCTTGCTCTCTCCTACTTAAGTGAGCGTATATATGTATGTATATGCGCATATGTACATATATAAATTCACGTATTTTTATTTGCATATGCCTTCTTATTGATTATTATTAATTTGATTTACTTGAAGAATTTAAAATAAAACCAAGTTTGTTAATAATACCTGTTGTTTTAATGTTATTATTATTAATTTTTTTATTATATATGAAGGAAATAATGTATGGTAATATTTACTATATACCTTATAAGATATTTTGTATACTAATATATGTGTATAAACATGCATATACATATACAATTTCGCGCAATTTTCAGAAAGAACAAATCTATATGTAAAGATGCATACAAGCCATATGGACATATCAAATATACGAATATATTCCGTACGCAAGCAAATGTAAGCCAATGTGCTTGAACTGCAAGCGAGAGCGCGGACCGAACGACAAAGAGCACAATCGGCCCCCGCGTTCGGCAACGTTCGACATCTGGCTCTGTCCTACTTGAGTGAGCACATATATATGCGCATATGGAGGTATATAAATTCACATACTTGTATTTGCATATGCCTTCTTCCTGTGTGCATGGTAATGAACCATTTCTCTGTTGAGAATAGGACGATGATAGAAAAAGTAGGAAATGAAAGGGAGTGTTTCGAGTGTAAAGTGTCTTGAAAAAGGCAAATCGATGATGGTGCCTCTTAGTGTTGTTGACTTATTAACGTCTGATGCACAATCGAAATTGAAGATATCTTTCATGAATTTGATAAATGTTTCGTCATTTTTCATGTTTGTGTAAATGTAACTTGACCTATTCCATTGCAATTCCATTTACCGCCTCCTCTATATCCATACAAAATATCTATCAAACAGATAAAATTAAAATTTTGTTTTGAAAATTGCAACCATTCCATCAATATTTTCTTATGACGTTGTCACGTTAAACTATCGTCAGTAAACCGACTTTACAGACAACCTATTTTTTACTTAAAGATGAGCCACGTTCAGGTCGGCCAAGTGATATCGGTGAAAGCGTTACCAAGGCTTTAATCGAATTGAATCGTCATGTAACTTTGCGTGAGATTGGAGAGAAGTTAAATATACCAAAATCAACCGTTCATGAGCATATAAAGAGTCTTGGACTGGTAAAAAAGCTTGATATTTGAGTACCACATGAATTGAAAGAAATGCACTTAACAAACTGAATCAACGCTTGAGATATGGTAATCAAAAATGAATTTTTTACAATACTGTCAATGAAAACGTCAATGAAAAACGATTATGGACCAAGCATGACGAAGCGCCACAAACCACTTCAAAGGCTGGTATTCACCAAAATAAGATTATGCTGTCAGTTTAATGGGACTGGAAGGGTGTGGTATATTTTGAGCTGCTTCAGAGGAACCAAACTATTAATTCGGATGTCTACTGCCAACAATTGGACACAGCCATCAACGAGAAGCGACCAGAATTGATCAATCGTAAATGTGTCATATTTCATCACGACAACGCTATACCGCATACATCTTTGGTCACTCGCCAAAAACTGAGGGAGCTTGGCTGGGAACTTTTGATGCATCCACCATATAGCCCTGACCTTGCACTGTCAGACTACCATTGGTTTCGGTCTTTGCAGAACTCTTTAAATGGTAAAACTTTCGGCAATGACGAGGCTATAAAATCGCACTTGGTTCAGTTTTTTGCAAATAAAGCTTAGAAGTTCTATCAGCGCGGAACAATGAATTTGCCGGAAAGATGGCAAAAGGTTATCGAACAAAATGGAAAATATATAATTGATTAAAGCTCATTCAAAGTTTCAATAAAAATGTATTTACTTACTTAAAAAAAATCGGCAATTTCTTTCCGGACAACCCAATAAAACTTCACTGGCTTTTCCTATATTCCAGTGCCTCAGTACAGAAACTAGTAAAGTCATTCAACATATCAACATATCTGTAATTTTTTTCACTTAGCCATAGCTCTTTATCTTTAGGGAAGCAAATTTTTCCTCACTGTTCCCTTGAACGAATAAAAACCTTGTTTACCCAGATATGTAACCAGTTTTTATAGATAAAGCGAATCTTTTTAGTAAATGAATAAAGAAACGCAACTTGTGTGAGTACCTTTTCAAGGCTCTTCTTTTATGATTTAAGAAAAAATTAACAAATATTACAGTTTTCAAATAAACTCTACGATAACAGAAGAAGTGGGCTAAATAAATACAAAAAAACGAGTGTAGGGGGAAAATATTTATAAAATATGAGGAAACAAAAAGCGGACCTGATTTTATTCCAAATAGAAAAAGAGATACACCCTAAGTAAGTAAATGTGTATATGTAAATATGTATATGTACATATGTATGTATGTGTATACCTATGTGCATTTGATACACCTGCGAAGGCAAACAATTACTTTTGACTATGAGATTCTTGTTGACAAGTCTTTTAATGCTTTTAGAGGCATTTCTTCGCATTTTGTTAATAAACTGACATTTTCCAAGCCTAATTGTTGGAAAGCAAAGAAGAAGATTAATGAATCAAAATGCCTTAATCAGCATGCAAACAGCAAGCAATAATTTTGAATAGATTATTTTATCAGAATACGGCAGTAAATCTTATCAGGTACATTGTAAGCTAAGCTGAAAGGCAAATAAAGATAGGCCAGTTTACGACCAATTTCGGTTGTAAATTAGCGATGATTCAGAGAACTTAATTTCGTGTATTTTCAAATCAAAAAATCAAAGCTTGACAAATTAAAGAAATAAATAAATCTGCGCATATTTGAGGCATTGACAACAAAATTTGTAGGCTCATATAAACGAGGCATTCATGATTCGATGACATTCGATTTGCTTCCTGCTTTCATTCAAACTCGAGCGCTTCGAAATGCGCTTAAATCGATAGCTCCTTCCCTACTAGGGTGCATTGCTTTCATTAGAGACTCACGCTCATACATTCACATTTACATATAGAGTGCATAGCTAGAAATGCAGCCAGAAGAACTCCTCAATGACATGCAATCATGTCAAGTTTATTGACTCAGCCACACGTAAGCCAACGCAAGCACTCAGCTGTGGAGAAAACGGTAATGTAAATAAAAAACCAGCTCCCAGCTCCAATCGTCTACCAATTCGAATTGCATGCCAGCGAGTACGGAAGCGATCATCGCCCAGAAGACAAACCAGAACATTAAAAAGATAATCGTAAGTTTTCCAAAGCAAGAAGGAAATGTAATGTAAAGAATGGCCACCTCACCACTCATTCGCTAAGTACTCGAATGATTTTAAGCTAACAACTTAAACAACAACAAAAGCAATAAATATCAGTAACGAACTAAAGAAACCCTTTTCTAGTAAAATATATTGCAAGTGGACTTTCAATAGGGGCACAACAAAGTGCATCGTAGTTAAATGCAAGTCAAATATTTTTCATGATCTGGCAATGCCAAAGCGTTCTTCAGGGTTTGCAATTTTACTGTGGAGAAAATTCTGGAAGAAGTTGAAATTATAAATATTCAAAATTAGTATATAAAATAATAAGAAATGTTGAAGCTTTTATCGAATTGATAACTCATTTTTTTCTAAGTCTGAAGAAAACGAGATTCACTTGAAATAAATGTGGAGTTTGAGCAGCAGCCAACAGACCATCAGCCATCAATCGTTCAAATACCAAATTGTTTGTATGAACTGCCATTCAGCTGCTGCACCTCAAACGCCTAGAAGCTTCTGCTGTAAAAAACAGTATTCTAGTGGCTTTTTCTCGGCATGCAGTGTGTCCATCCGAGTTTGATGATATTGAAACGGCTCACTGATCAACCGATCAACTCACCAACGGCGTACGACTGCTGACTACCGCAGCCGCTCTTCGAGTGGCAGTTAATGGTTAATGGCTCGACTGCGCTTCTGTTGGCAGACTGCACTAAGTGATGCCACAATCGCGCATGCGCAACGCTGTTCCCGCTTTGCAGCTCAAGCATGCAATTGAAATTCCGCTGCTTTGTGGTAAGAATCGAGAATTGAAATTGCAAAATGGAGAAGAATAAAAGAAGAAAGAGGAATGAAGTTAAACATTAGAAATAATTTTAGAAAATCGAGAAGCAATTGAAACTAGAGAGGTTTTAAGGAACTACACATACTCGAGTAAAGCTTCTGCATACATACAAACAGACAGACACATGTTGATAAGGCGAAGCACTACACATATACATACATACATATGCACTTTAGAATCAGTCAATGCGGCGCGCTAAGTGTCGCTCAAGTCGAATGTGTAGCAAGTTGAATGCATCAAAGGAGTAGAGAAGAGATTTTCGTCAATTGATTGGTCAACTTTAACTTGAAAATATAAAGAAGCTTTGTAAATATTTAATTGAATTTGATAGAGAATAGAAGCCAAATCATTTAACGGCATCTCAATCATTCACAGCAATTTATAAAGAAAATATTTTCTTCAAAAAAGATTTTTTATATACAGTTACTTACACATACACGGGTACATGCATGCATAGCACGAATATTCACCGCATTTCGTTTACAATTATTAGTCGCTCGTGTCCAAGTCAGTTCAATCTATCAACTCTTCAATTATGTATTTCGATGGATTGGCAGCTTGACGTTTAAAGTAGCGAAAAGGACAGGCGTTGATTGAAGCCGGCGATTCTGCGCCGCCAGTGTTGAGCTGCCTCATAAGTCATTTTTAGATTCTCAAGCTCGAGCAAACGTATTTTCGGCAGAGTTTTATACAAAATACAAAATACAAATACAAATGGATTTCTGCTGCTTGTTTGGTTTGATACATTTTTCCAATAGAAAAATCAAATATTATGCGTGAAATACATACATATCTCACATCTACATCTACATACACACAAACAATTTTGTTTGCCCACCTAATATAATATTTGCCAGTCCCAGCAGATGCAAACAAAGAACAAATTAAGAAGTGAGATACAAACCTTGAGTCGAAATTATTTAAGGTTTTCTAATAAAGTTATGTTGATGTTGATAGGCCTTCACGGCCAAATTTTTATTCTAGTGGCGTCTGTCCAATCTGTTGTTTATAATTAAGTCACAGTTGCCAAATTAGCGCAAATACTAAAAGTTTATAATGAACGACTTCAGGTTATTTTTGTCATTCTCGTGGCATGAATTGGCCGCCAACTTTGTAAGATATAACCAACCTAAGCTTTGTAGACCAATAAGCCGCTATCAATCGATGTGCTCGAACTCAACATAACCCAGGGGCTTAAATTTAACCGGTTCTATGCCGTAGAGTCATTGAAAATGGGACGTATCGAATCCGTGCTACCGTGCTTTGCTGAAAAAAATTGTTGCGCAGATTATCAAAACAAAAAACTTTAAAATTAAAAAAAAAGATCGTTTTGTTAATTATCAAAAAAATGTGTGGCCAAAAAATGTGTTTGGTTGATTATAAGAAGAAATTTATAAAAAAAATGTCGTTTGCCTAGCAATTATAATCTTAACAACCGCCTAAGGATCATATGTCACAGAGGTGTCGTAGCTTCTCAGGCACCATCGGTCGTCAGCTATAACGAATTGAGGTTATGGTTGTCCGAACTATTAAACGTGATTAAAAGTGGATGTACAAGTATTTCGGCCATCCTAAGCAGAAAATACATTTCACCACTGTGGAAAAAACTATTCTTGCATTTTCTGAGATCTGCGCAGTCTAATCTGCTACGAGCTTCGTTAACCTGATGAAATCTTTGCAAGTCAAAGTTACCGGCAACCGAATTGTAAGCAATCAGTCAAAAAGTTTCTCAAAAAATGCACAGAATATCGAAAATAGCACCACAAAGAATTTTTTTAATGAGAAAACACAAATGTACAGATAATTTATAAATACCACCTTCAACAAAAAGTTCCCGGAACATATTCAGGAACTTCAAAATACAAGTTTATTCATCAAAAGTTATATTCTTCTCCTTCAAAGTACTCCCTAACAACTGAAATGCACTTATGTCAGCATTTGATGCAGCTTTTGAAGCATTTCTGGAACTCTATTTGCGGTATAGCCATCAGAGCCGCTCTCGATTTTTCCATTACTTCCTTTCTACTACCCGTAGTGGTTTTTGGACTCCATCAGACAGAAAAAATCGCAGGAGCCATATCAGGTGAACTCGATGGTTCTTGGATGGTATTCGTTTCGTTCTGGGTCAAAAATTCACGGATAATGATGGAAATGTGCGAGTTGTTTTTCTCCACAAATCCTTTCTTGGTTGGGAAATCGCTTCACTTAAACGTCTCACAATGCCCAAATCATAGTCCAGCCTTTTGACAAAAATTCGAGGTGCCGTTGTAATCCATAAAACCGTGTGCAGCGATTTCTTTTTGGACTGGTCTTGATTCCTTCAGAGTTCTAAACTCACTCGTCTGAGGTCTGGGTTGCGTGTTGTACTCATAAATCCACGTTTCGGCTCCAGTAGAGATGTGTTTGACGAATGTTAGGATTGGATGTCGGATTCAGAAATTCAGGTCTTTTGGGAACAACTTTGCAACACGGAGCAAACCCAAATCATTAACTGCAATGTCCTGAATGGATTCATTAGCAATGTTTGAGTCCTCTGCCAGCTTTCTTCCAGCTCTCTGATGATTAATTTGCGGTTATTAATCAATTTTTTTTTCACTTTATTGATGTTTTCATCAGTTTTCCATGTCGAAGCCTCACAGCGCGGGCCGTTTATCATTCTCAATGGCCTCACTATCCCTTCTGAGGCATTCATACCTCTCGTGAACGGCTGTTTTCTTTAGAGTATCATTACCGAAATAGTTTCCCAATATTTATATGGTTTTTGTACCATCGAATCCATTTTTAACGCGAAATTATGGCAAATTCAAATCCATTTTTAAAAAAATTGTGAAAAACGAAAAAACCTGCAGAGGCAGATTTATTCAATACTTTGTAACTTTTATAAATGTTAAAAAAAAAAATCAGTGACTTAGAGCGTCACTTGGCAGTTGTTCCAAGCTTCTGTTCGAGGTGGTATGGCTTTTAGCCCAAAAGGGAAACAAATTGGCTCAAAGATGGTAAAATGTGAATGTGTGAATACTTAGTAATTAAAAATAAAATATTTTCTTACAATAAATCAAAATCAATTTCCTACTATTTTCCAGATAAGCGTCTTACAAAAGCATTATCGGACAATTTAAATTTGTTCGAAATATTTGGGCAAACCGCTTTTAGACAGATTAAGAATTAATCAGCGCATGATTGAAATATTTGCTTGCAAATCGAAAATAAAAGTTTCATTTCCGCTTTTAGAAAGTGTACCGGAAGGCATTAAACTCATGGATATCAGCTCTGCGAAGGATAAGAAACTGGAAAACTAAAATCTCCAAGTATAGCATTTATTTGAGTATTTCACAAGAAACCTAACAAATATTGACGCTTCTGGATGGTCTAACAGCTAATCAACCCACCAGCCACAAGCCACAACTAACGACCAACGACACTTCAAGCTTGGCTAGTAAATTTTCATTGCCGTGGCATAATGACCGAATAAGTATAATTTCTTTCGCCTATGCAGAAATTGATTTCAAATGAGGAAATAAAAAACACACACACATGTACTTGTGTGTATGTATGGATGTGAGCGCATGCGCTTTGGAGAACTCGCTTATCAGTTCGCAAACCTGTTTTCACACAAAGTTTGCGTCGTTACCGGGAATGGATTAGCAACGGTACTTGTCTCCACGCCTTGGCCTTTTGCCATAATCCTACAAGGAACGGCCACACTTGTAACACTTAAAAGTCTCGTATTTGCCACACCAAAGAAGCGATAACCACCATAAATAACTTTGGTGCAAAAGAGGTGGTAAAGAGCACTTTTTAATTGAAAAAGACAAAGAGCCAACACTGACTTCAACTCGCAGAGATATAGAGCCACTAACACACATGCGCCAGTAATGACATTTGCTTGTAGAGACACAGTTCTTGTTAATATAGACATAAATAAATCGATTAAGACACGATAACACAACACACACACACACATGCACGCAAAACCAGCGAAACGAGAAGAGGCCAAGCCCGCGTCTAGCAGGCTAGGCAGCGAAGGCAAGGATGCGGCTGTGCAGCCAGTCTTTTGCGCAAATAAAGTCAAGTGAAAAATGGTGGCACAACGAGACAAGTTCTTTCACCAAGTCGCAAGATTTACGCGCTCATACATGCAGCAGATATATTTGTGTGTATGAGTATTTATAGTAGAGTGAGTTACATAGTCACATACCACATACGACGTAGTAGCGCCCGCCATCCAACCAACCAGGCAGGCAAGTCAGTGCCACCGGGCGAGACTTGAAGACTCGCACCCGCCTAACGACACGCGACATACCTCAGCCATCGACTAGGCATACATACAATATGAGCTCACATACACACACACTCTCACAGGAATGGAGTTATCTGCATATGCACACATATTGCGGTGCATAATGTTGCACAAATAAATGCCAAAAGTTTCACCGTACCTAGCGACGTGCAACGCGTCAACTCAAAGCGATGAGTTGCAGGCTGTTGAGTTGTGGAAGCATCGAATTAATTGAAATTTCCATTAACTTCAATGGAAAAGTTGTGCAGCACACAGCGGAATACACAAAGAAAACAAAAAGCAACTGAACGTGCAGCAGTGAGGGAGTGTGGCATGCATCTATTTAGTCGTACCTAGGCGCTTATTTATGTGTGCGCTGCATACCCACACACAAACATATGTGTATACCCATATAATATGGTAGATGCCAGAATCGTGACTGGATATGTGGTGGAAAACCACATTTTTATTAAAACTGCAACATGAATGCGGCACAGCGGCCACATCAGCCACATACAAATACACCATAAAAACTGCAATTACTGCATCATTTTCGAATTGATTTTGTGTGCCATTCACTAGTGGAAATACTACACGCATACACATACAAATACGTTCGTGTATTTGTGTATTGGTGAATATGTGCCGCACGCTGTTGCATGTGGCCGGGAGTCGGTGCATGCGCAGAACGGTCAAAACAACGGTTCCTGTTGGAATCGTTGAAAGAAATCTAAAAGCTGGCAAAAAAAAGAGTGGGAACAATCGAAGAAAAATAGGCTAGGCGCAGCAGAGTCGCTCCCGTCCCGATTGGTTGCCGCTTGACTTGCTTGCGTTTGGCGGTATCGTTGTCCGACTGAGTAACTCTGGAGTTGGTGTTGGTGAACGCACAAAATTCATGCAAATGCTAAACAACAACAAGCACTTGAATAGCCAGTTACCCGTTGCAGCAAACCATCTTGCAACTGGATTGCATAAAACGCCTGCTTCTTCTTCGCATAGTTTTCACAGTGTCATGAGAAGTGCTAGAAAATGGATTTGTGTGTTTAAAAATCAAGTGCATATGTGCTTTGGGATTTGTTCCACACATGGAGGGACCGACAGTTTTTAGCCGACTCCGAAGGGCAGATATTTTTTATGAGGAGCTTTTTAATGGCAGAAATACACTCGGAGATTTGTCATTGCCTGCCGAGGGGCGACCGCTGGTATAATTTTGTTGTTTCATGCACAGAGATTCGAACCTACGCACTTCAGACTGGTAGTCACGCACTAACCCATTCAGCTAAGGCGGCCGCCTGATTAGATTGGTTGGGCGTCTGCCTACAAAGGTTTATTGTGGTGCCTAAAACAGATGTCTCCAAACCTACCCCTACTAGTACTTAAATCGTACCGATATTTCAATGACTCCAATCATCCGCTCCTGGCCGACTGTTCACATATTCGAAGAAGTAGTTCCGTAGAATTTTGAACGCATTGCTTGAGTTATCAGACATTCGCACATTAAATTCTAGAAACTCTTCGTCATAGCTTATACGGAAATCGTTATGGGTACTGTGGAACTGGTCGCCACATGACTTGTGCCTAGTGCGTATTTTCGTGAGAAGCCGTCTATTCCTTTTGAAACCCTCGGTGCGTTCTCGTTCTTCGCTCAGCAATCGTTGTCCAGGCTGAACGCCATGCTTTTCGATGTCCAAATAATAAATATGTATGTTCCTTCCACTCCTATTTGAAGCATAGGGCATCTATAGCCGAGGCAATGTACTTGATATTCGTTAGCAAGTCAAGTAGATTGCTAACCTGCCTACCCTAGAATACTATCAGCCCCTCAAAGCTGGTGTTTTGCTTGTTTTGGCCCTAATCCCCTATCGTTCCATTTGGCACCTTAATCGCATGTCGTTGGGTCGGCGCTTATTTCTACTATATTAGAAAAAATGCATAACATATCTTCTAAGCTTCTAAACTTTTTCAAAAAATTGTATTTGAATATTTTATCATAAACAAACATGCACCGTGCAGTAATTTCATAAAAAGCGGGCCGGCCATGAACGACTAGAGTTAAGTTACTTCAAAGATCTTGAACACATTTCTGAGTTCGTCATTATCGACCCAATGGCCTTGATTACAACTTGACTGCTTACAAGAAAGAAGAGTAAGCAGTTGACCTAAATTGGGTTGACGAATGCAGGTTTGAAATCACAATGTACTCATATAAGTGGAACATGTTCGTCCTCCTATGCAGATGTTCTTTTGTATACTCGAAGCTATTGAGCGCCAAGCCTCTTTCTTTCACTATTGGTCCCTAACATTTTTCAATGGAACTTATTTCTCTAATTATTAATTTTTATTATTCTTCTTACCCAATTTTTTTTTGAGTCTTCCATATTTCTCATAAAACGATGCACTGTGCAACCTCTATACTACCACCAGCACCACCTCCAACCGCTTCTCTGATAGCATCAGCTGAAGAAAAGAATCTTATCCATTCGTTCTACATATAAACAAAAACAAACAAGCGCTCGTTATTGAAAAAGCCCCAGCCCGCTTAGAAGCAGGGACACAGCAGCCAATCATTTGCTTGAATAACAGTTTCTTTCAGGATATTCCTTCAAATATCTGCTGGTGGCGACCGACTGCCAAACGAACAAAAAGAACATCGTCAGCCGAGTATAAAAAGTCAAGTCGTGTGGCAAGTTGCGGCCTGCAACGGTTTTGCCATTCAACCGGCTGCCAGCTATCGCGGCATTTAATAAGTCAACACAAACTTTAGAATACACGTTCTATAAACTGGTTGTTGCTGTTCTCGAAGCAACGCTTTGTGCGCTCAAATCGTGCAACGTGCAACGTATATCGTCTATTTTATTGCAACACATGCGTGCTTTTTGTTTCGTTTTTTTTTTGTGTTTTTTTTTTCGAAATGATTTCTGTTTTCTTTGTTTTGCTATAAACTCGTGCACTCGCCTGCCACATGTTGCATGTTCAAAGTAAATAAATGAATGAATGTTGTGCACTTGCGGGTTGCCGCTGCTATGCTTTTTGCTTTCACAGCTCCCTGAATGGATCAATTGCCCTCGCCAATGCGCTACAGCTCCTTTCCCACATTCATTGTGAGTTGCGCTTGCGCGTTTGCATTTTTTTTTTTTTTATCTTTTATGCCACACAATAGATTTTTTATGTGTTTTCATTATTGTTGTTGTTTGATAGGCTTTCACGAGTTTTTGTTTATTTTTCATTTCATCTACGAAGTGTTGTGCCGCTGCTTGTCTCTTTGTTGTTGTCTATTTGTCTTTCGCTTGCTAGCCGTGCCGCAAACAAGTTTCATTCGCCGCCGTTTTATATTGACAGCAGCAGCGACACGAACAATAGCCGCCTTTCGAAGTGTTCTGTTGAAATGTTCTTGACTTAACCTTTCTTTTTCCTGCTGCCTGTTAATTTTTCTCATTTCTCCTTTTTACTCTCGTCTACTACGGTACTTGAGCCAATTACCCAATTAAGATTCTGCGATATCATCTTTTGTGTGCCGACCCAGCAGCCATCGAGGCTGTCAAGCAGTGTCCCAACATTATTTTTTTCAATCTTTTCACCAAACTCGTATTCGTAGGCGCTTGCAGTGTGAGCGAAGAGTTTTGCTTTCTCAACTAGAACTGAAAAAAGAATTCAGCTCAGAATTACATGGCTCGTTTTTATTGTTTTTTTTTGGGGGTTTTTTGCTTATAATGTTGTTTTATCTTGGCCCAGGTTGCCTTGCTCTCGATCATTTTCCTAATTTGTTGTTATTAGTTCTTAGTTTTTGGTCAAAGTAACGGCACCGCTGCTTATTCGACAGCCCGAGTGATGTGCCTTTCTATTCTTCTTGGATTTTTGTAAGCGTTCCTTTCTGCAGTGAAACATTCGAAAATACAAATTTCTGCAAATCATTGATTTACTCAATCAAGAAAGGGTTGTTCAAAGCCCGTTTCTCAAGGTCTAAAATTTCACTCACAAGTTTTTCAATTCTTCAAGTCATTGTTCCAATTTGTGGAGGTTTCCAATTAATGCGTAAATAGTAATTTAATAATTGATTTTCATTTATACTTTCACAAGTAAAATTACTTCTTAAAGTTCAGTGCCAATCAAGCCATTTGTTTTGCCTAATGACGCACTCATCATATGTTTTCTGGTGCTCATGTCTATCAGTAGCAGTGGCATGCCTCAGCCATGACATAGTGAATGTTCATGCCGCATATCACGATGAATTTGGAAAAAGGCTTTTTATTTCTGTGTCTTGTTGATTAAAGAAATCATTTAAAATTTTGTCAGGTCATGGACTTTCCATGATCTGAAATTTGGGTCAATAACATGGCGTGTACAACTTGACTAATACAAATTTAGTGTGTAAAGAGAGATAATCTTCAAACTTTAAGTTATAAAAGTCATTTGAGCGAATATTCTATTTGCACTTTTGAATATTTTTGTGAAGTTTTGAGGAATTTCAAAGTTATAGATTTGCATGAATGTAGAATGTGGGGTTTACTTTACCATAGCAAAAATGCTTAAGCTATCTTTCACATATCTAAATGTACCTCTCTAACCCTAACTTTAGAGATGCTTATGTGTGTAAATATCACGGCTTTTGCACTATCGAACAACATGGTCGCAAGAAATTGTGAAAATCCCCAAAATGCATTACCTAAATAGTGAGAGCCATGAGGAGGCATTCCGAAAATGTCTTTATCTCGCAACGCGGCGATTTGAATTCGCTATCAAAATCAAGTAAGCTTCTCTATTTGGGGTTATGTGGGGAAAAATATGTACGCAATAAACTCAAAAACAATTCATCAAAGTTCATTTGACAATAGGGTTCATTTCTGTGACTTTACTACATTCTCTAAAATAGGACGAAGATATTCCTAGAAAAACAATTCATTTACTGAAAGTTGGAATTCACGCGCTGCTATTAAAGTTTAGCTGTCGTTATGCCAAAATGAGATCGAAAAAATCGCCAAAAAGTCCAGCGAGTGCCAGCACTGCACCAAAAATTCATATTAAAAGGACTCATTAGACTCGTGAGGTGGTCAAATATCGGTTTGCAAAAAATCCCATGCTTTTAAATTTTCTCCCGCACACCCTATATATTCTTCTTCCAGAAACATGCCCATTATTCAATCACCAATGCAAGAAGTAATTTTTTTTTGCATACTTGAATTTTACCAACCACAAACGGTTAGTTCTGTGACCGCGTCGTCCGATCTCAAGTCATAAAATTTATTACGAACATGGTCGATCTTTAAGAACAACATATCGCAAAATTCCAGATTCTTTTGTTGGAAATAATCGTCCGAATGAGTCGACAATTCAAAGGTTGATGAGAAAATTTCAAGAAACTCATTCTGTCGAGGATAGAAAAAGGACTGGACGTTCTATTGAGAATATTGCTGTTGTAGCTAAAAGTGTTGCGTCCATGTCGATATCTCGTCGTTTCCAACAATTAAGCATTCATGAATAGACTGTTTGGATTATTTTCTCGTATTTTACCAGGAGTTGTTGTGGGCATTTACATAATGGCATTTTTCACATATAATTTTTAAGGGCCATATTTTGATTTATTATTTTTTATTTCCGTTTTTTTTTAAATATGCAAAATGCCCCAAGAATATTGCGTCAAAATTTTAAGTCGGTCGGAGCAAAATTGGCTTATGACTATTTAAGCATCCGTTGCTCCAGGCAGTGTTTTAATAACTGGAAAACGTTAAATTGTTTTTCTGCAACTTGTTTTCGAAATCCTATGCGCCATAACTCAAAATCTACTGGACCAGCTGAAATTTTGCATGGCAATACTTTATTGAATTTTTTCGTAGCTGTCTTTACCGGTCATTGGGTGCTCCTTTCTTCGACAACCTGGGGCAGTGCGCCAACCTAAATCCCATCAAACTTCTCCATAACATCAACAGCTCTGGTTGGCTGTGGATATCTGCCTGTTGGAGGTCTCAAAATGGTGTCAAAACGACCCTTTAGCGCTACCATTTCAAGCCTTCTCTAAAAGTTATTAATTTTGAATAAAAAACTAGAAGGCTTTTTTTAGTTAAATTCTCTTCTTTGGTTTTTAAGTTCTTTAAAAAATTTAAAAATTGGAAAAAATCATTTGATTGATACCTCAAGAAACATCTATCATTTTGATTTTTTTCTTTCAGATAATTCTACAAGTATTACGAGTTGTGGTGGACACCAAAAAAGAAACGTTTTTTCAAGAAGGCTTCAAAGTTTCACTGTCATTCGCTCCTTTTCCAATGTTTTACAATGAAGGTTTAAGAAATATTTGCTTAAATGTTGCACTATTACATCGAAATAGGCGGAATAATTTTACGCTGTCAGTATCGGCCAAAATGATTCTAAAAAATATGTTCTTTCTCATTGAGATAACCCCTCTTCCAGGGTTTCAGTTTATTCACTCAATGCTCCTCTTTTGCAATTAAATGCAGAACTTCTTGCTTCAGAAGATTGCAGGATCTTTTATTATTATTATTATTGTTTTTTTTTTTGGTTTATATTCGTAGAAAAAATGCTACGCATAGTTAAATGAAACAGCCACAGTAAGACAAGTCCGTACGAATTGGTTTCCAATACTGCCTGCACTCAACTGCTCTGCAAGAGTGTGTGTTTGTGCAAATATATGTTGGTATATGGATATGAATATGTGTGTGTATGTACTATATGTTTATACATTGTTGCACCAGTATGTAGCAAAAGCACTCGGAGCAACACCAGCAGCAGCGGCAATGTTGTCAGTTACATTGTAACAACTAGAGGCGAAAATTGCTTTGAGTGTTGTTGTTGCAACTGTTTTCGCGGTACTTGTTATGCAGTCGAGTATAGAGTGTAGCTCAACAATGATTCAAATCTCTTGGGAAACAACCAAAGACGACGAATTCGAAATTTCCATTCATTTTCAATTTTTTTTTTTTTTGCAATTTTTGGCATTGTTGCTGACTCGTATTCTTCTACGCTCCGGCTGCTGCTGCTGGCATTGATCGTTTGCCATGCGCATGCGCACTGAAAACAACAAGTAGCCACCGCAACAATTGGAATTTCGCTATGCTGTATGCAACAGAGCAGCAATAGCTACGAGCAGCCGTGCAACATGCGCATAAAATATTTGGAATCGCAACGACAACGACGACAATGGCGGCAACACGAATACGACAACAATGCATGTTGCATGTAAATGTAACAGCGATTTTCAGATTTTCTTAACGATTTCATGAATTTTTCATCTTACTTACCTTTTTATGGTTGCTTGCTTGTTGTTGTTTTCGTAGTATTTCTTAAAGCGCGCCCAGCGTAATTATATTGTTTTTTCTCATTTTTGTTGTTTTAAAACAATATTATTATGATTTCGTTAGTTGTTGTTGTTGCCGATGTTGCAAAGTTGCGAATTTTGTATGTTTTTATGTAGCATATGAGCTTTGTCATGCCTCAAATGTCATCATTTCAACTTTTTTTCCCGGCAATCTTCTTACAGTACCATTTGTTTTGCACTCACATATGTACATATCTATGTATGTGCAAGCTTATGGTTGCTGATATTTATGCGATTATAAAATATTGTAAATGGGTTTGTCTAGCCATGCAGGGAAATTTGCTGGTTCCTTACAGTGAACTGGAACTGTGAGCTGGACTGCAAATAGCATAGAAGCATCCCTTTCGAGGGTCTGGAGTTAGATCCACATATGAAGAGGGGGCTATTTAATAAAGAGACTTGTAAAGCATTTTTTATTAATTTTGTATTCACATATCTGCTTAGCATAACCATCAATACGTGTCACTCCCCTACAACAACAACGCTCTTCTTCTTTCAATTCCTTAAAGACTCTTTCAAAGCTTCAAAGCACTCAAATCTTGTTTGGCTTAATGATGGTTGCCCCATAGCAAACAGACAACCTTAGCAGTGCGCAAGGTCCGCAGCAAAAGTCACTGTTACACATGACAACAATTTCTAAAGTGTTTGAATATATTATTGAGAAAAAGATAAAGCTTCTAACTAAAAGTTTAATCTCCCCAATTCAGCATGGATTTGTTTCTAATCGTTCAACAGTTTCTAGCTTTCCTATTTTTAGTAAATACTGCTTTGCGTCTTTTAAAAGGTCTCAGGTTGACTGTAGATAAGAAGGTGAAGTGTTTGAAGTACCAGTCTAGCGCTCCTCAAGTAACACTAAAGCGCAGTTTTGATACCATTTAGAGATCTTCAATGGGCAGATATCCACAGCCACCCAGACCTGTGGCGTAATGGAAAAGATAGATGGGTTTTAGATTGGCGTACTGCCCCAGGTTGCCGAAGAAAAGAGCACCCAGTGACCTTAATCGTCTAGCTGGCAAGCCCGGACATGTACAGAGAAAGCTCTCAACTATCCACTTCTCTGAAAGCTCCCCACAACTTCTGCAATGGAGATTAAATGGTAAGCCCAGCTTTTCTGCGTCCAAGAACCGGTAAACACAGCTACGAGTTTAGAAATTGAATGGCGTGGAATCACCAGAACTTTCTGCCACCTGCGTCTGTTATACTGGGGCCAAAGAGTTTTCGAAAATGCACACAAAAAAAGGGAGCTCCATCTGTTCTGCGCTTTTCCGAGCAACAAGTTGTGCAATTCGCCTTTAGCAACAGTCAGAGGGAAGTTGATGGCCGGATGGGAGATCTCTGAGTCCAATCCAGTAAATTATTCAGCAATTTCATTTTCTTTCATGTTCCTATGTCTCCTGAAACCCAAATCCGATATATGTTCGTTGCATACCTAAGATATTTGATCTCCTCCTTACAGGAGTTGGCCAGGTTGATCGTATAAATACAGCTTTTTGGATACGGTGTCTCATTCTGTCTTAGTTAGTAAATTTACTTGCTTTGGACTTCACTCGGATCTCCTTCAATGGGTTAAAGATAGGATATCGCTCTCATGGGCGATGTTTTGTCACCATTGAGGAATTACCTTCTACACCTTTCTTGGCTTCTTCCGGGGCACCTCAGAAAAGTATTTTAAGCATTCTACTCTCTGTTCTGCTTATTAACGATATAGGTGGTTATTTTTTTGCTCTAAGCAGACGATTTAAAAATGTTTTCTTTCATAAAAGAACTGAATGGCATGCATAAATTTCAATCTGATATGATAATTCACTTTTCTTTGAATGTTAAGGAATGCCCCAAAATCGGTTTTGCAAAAATTAGATTGCTCTTCAAATTGTACTTTTTATTAGATTATATCAATTTTAATATTCCGCAAGTCTATGAGTGTTACTTCGTTTTTGTGTTGCTAATTAGAAAGCTGGGTAGGCGCAAGTGCCCTTATCCCGCGTAAACTTAGCTAATTAAATGAAATCTCGAGCTTTATAACGTATGACTTTTCTTTCGAGAAATATGAATTTGCTAATACTTAGAGCTCTTATTTTTAGTCTCTTACTTCCTTAACTTTTTGTAACTATTTTTTAGTGCTTTTAGTAATAAACTTTTTATTTGCTGAGAAACTGGTATTTTTATATATTAGACTAAATTTATATGAATAAAAAAATTTTGTTCCTGACGAAACAAAAAAAAACTGTTTCTAATGAAGGTTGTGGCTATATTGATGCACAAAAGTGAAAGGTAGTGGAAATTTTAAAGGAAATGCTTCACGTTTGACAGCTGGACACAATGGATGTTTCAGGTCGCAGTGCTAAATCCTTTCATAATGCTAATATAATAAAAGTACCAGTTCGCGGTCCCTGACGTTGATCACAGTGCTATTTCTTCTATACCAGCATTAACCGCCTTATTTAATAGCTGCACCTCGTATTCAAATCATACATTTTTCGATAAATGTTTTACAAATTTTCTAAAACAGCCCCCAAACTTCCATATTTGTAAGTAAATCGAATTTTTGAAATTCAAATTTCTTCATATTTTTCCTACAGAGTGTGTAAATGCATGATGATGCAGGTTTCCAGGTGAATACATACATATGTATGTATGTGCGCCTAGTCACCGAACGCTATGTGCGCGCACGCTCAAACTCATGTTTGACCCAAATTGATTGCTGCAAAAGTTGTCACTTGCGATTAGGCCAGCCAGCTTCGGTAGCGTTGCATGCGTTGTTCAGCTGTGGCAAAGGCAAACACGTTTACTTGCAAATGCTAATGTGTTTAACTGTATATGCAAGTATAGAAATATTCAAATATGCAGGTGTCCATGCACACATACACAAATAACTGCATGCGTAGATGCATAAATAATATGTCACTTGGAGTTTTGCTTGGCAGCTAGCAGCATCAGATGGCTCCCAGGCTCCATACATCTCCAAACAAATTTCAATTGGCGAAAGTGAAGTTGCCCAAGTGCATTTATTACCATATTTTTTATTAATTTATTTTTTGTTGTTATTTTATTCACTTGTGGCACACATTCATGCTCTAAGTGCTATGCACATACATAACTACAGAATTGCAAAATGCCTCTGACAGCGTGCACGCATGCGCAATTATTCGTGTCGCGCTTATCAGCAATAGCCGGCGCACAATCATCGCGACATTTTCAAAGGCATTTACATACGAATGCGATTGAATACTTCCAGCTAAGTGCTTTAGCATGCATATAAGTACAATTATAGTTAGTACTTATGCTCAGTCACCTGTGGCATAGTTACCATTTCTTATGCCACATTTACCACTTTTCGGCGACACAAACCACCCAAAGTGCTATGGCTTACGCGCCTCCATTCAATGCGAACTGGGTTGAATTTGCTGCTATGTAATTCGATAGTGATTCACACAATTTGCCATCGCAGGGAATTTCTCTTTCTTATTGCTGATGTTGATCTACAAAGGTGCTGGCAGGTGTCATAAGTTGATCGCAGATAATCGAATTTTTTCAAATGGAAGTACAGCTGTATAAATAACCTGCATGTTTCAGTAATTTTGTGGGAATGAATAGTGACGAGTTGCGTCATTATGTGCCACATATTTCAAATTATGCAGTAAATTACTGCCACCAAGAGACTTAAGGGAGATGTAATAATTCGGTAAGTTTTTGCTCAAGAAATTTGAACATTTTGAGGAAGAAACATTTTTAATGATTTTGTTTCCCGAAGAAATGCGTTTCCCACAAAATTTTTTAAACATCGACAACAGAAATCGATTACAATTAGGAATTTAAGCAGCAAAATCCCCAAAACTTCAATAGAAACGCATTTTTGCTCTTAATAACATCCCCAGTTTACCTAATTTCGGCAATTTTTATTTTTATTTTAATATTAAAGTGTATTTTTAAGAGCTTGAGGATGCCTTGCTTTAGTTGCTGAATTTTTTATAAATGCACAGAGAAGAGTTTGAATTTTTCACAAAATTAGTCCCGATTTACACACAGAGGCATCTGGAAACGCGACACTGGAAATTCTCTTTTGATGCTTCATTCGCGGTCACACGGGCGCAATTTTTCTGTTGTTGTTGTTGCTACAACAGCATAAATATTCCCCATGCATATACGGGGAATGATGCTGAAGTTACAGTCCTTGGCCGTATATATATCCGGTTACGTAGAACGGACTGTCTTGGGAACGTAAAATGGTTCTCAGCAACATTTGTTGCTTTTGGCGTTTACTTCTTTAAATTTGACAATACAAAGCGGGCCGCCAGTATGGAAGATAAAATCCCCTCTGTCTTCCCCGCCCGCCCTTCTCCCACGAACAAGATATTTCTCTTCCAAATATTTCCCGGTGTAAATGGGGTCTTAGGGAAGTTTTTACTCTGTAGTCATTGCTAAATTTGAGAAATTATTGATACTCATACACAAGACCGTGAGAAGTTAAGCATAAAAATTGTATTGTTTTGAAGTCGAATTTTTATGTTTATTTAGCGTTCAATCCTCATCATTATTCACTGTGAGCTTTCCATTTTCCTTCTTCGGTTATATTTCTTCTTTATATTTTGCATTGTAAATCAAATTATTCCTTTTCTGCTCACTATTAATCAAGAAGCTTGGCGAGCAAAATTCGCCAACCTCATTTAATTTAATAGCCGCGCGTGATATGTTGCAATAAAGCTTCCCCACAGTAGTACTCCCCCGATCCTTTTCTTTTCCATACATATGCAGATACTTTTTTGTACATGCACCCATACATACATATGCATGCATGTATTCATGGAAAAAGCGTCTCGTCGTTACGTTTCTTTGTCTGCACTGCCGCGCCCCACTCCAACCAATGGTGCCGCACATATTTATTGTCCGAAACTCATTCATTCACCCACTCCATTGTGTACTCACTCACACTCACTCACGCGCAAGGAGTAAACAAGCAAAATCACCGCAACATTTCCACATAAAGCATGAGGCGTGAGTTCAGCGCCGAGGTTAAGCACATTGACCTTTCCGGTTCCCCATCCATTTAGCAGCCGCTGTCCGACTGCCAAATGCTGGCACAGTTGCACTCACCAAAAAATCTAAATGGTTTCTCCACAATTTCCCAGGCTTGGCTAAGTTGTTGAGCTAAAAAGGCAACGTCCCAGCGAAAACGTTGGGAAAATGTTTGCATAGAACGCAGACGCGAAATGTTAAAAGAAGTAACAGGAAAACTGCAAAGAAATATCAAACCCACTAAAGGGTTTTTGCTTCTATTTGTTTTGTACAGGCGCGCTGATCTAGCTCGCCCTATTCGGTGCGCAGTTGTTGTAACATTTACTTTGTTTGCTTGCTGGCTGCATTTAACTTGCCACAAATGCCTTTCGCAACAACTGCAACATGCAACTGGACAACGCTTTTCAGTCGGTGGTGGTAAGTGCCGCAAGTGTTTGACGATTGCGAATATTTTTTACGTGTAGTCGACAGCTACTTGCCTCATCGCAGTCCAACTGGAGCGGAAAATACAGCAGACGCGCGCGTACTTCCTTTGCGTGTGGTAAAAAGTGATTTTGCGCGATTAACGCGCTCCCAGGGCCATTTGCACCACCGCTGCTTGGGAAGTCATTTAAGATCAGTCGAACTCTGAGCTGTCGTTGTTCGTGCCTCTTTTCCTTTGCTTTTGTTCGCTTTTGCTTTAATTACCGCTGACGGCGACTTTATCAGCCGTGAAATCAACAATTGCAGCAGAGTGAGGGTGCAACGGTGATGTGGCAACAAATGCAAGGAATTTTATTAATGTCCAAAGCAACTAATTTGTATAGATCTTATGCAAGATGCAATTCGGAATGTTAATTAAGCAGGGCATGCAACTTAGCACCTCTTCGCCATGGGCAGGCAAATAAAAATGCAGACTTAGAGAAAGATTGTACGGAGAGAGTAGTTTGTGGCGATTTCTGCATCTTGGAAAGTTGCCTATTGCGGTGTATTGCTTCTTGAAAACATATCAAAGTCTGGACTTATTGAAAATAGTGTATATATAAACAGGGTATATGAGTATATACACACACACACACACAAATCTTTGACCTAACAAACCGAAATAAGATGCCTAGATGGCACACACTTAAGGTCCAGGCGCTTTGCGATGCCCATAGGGGGTTCACAACTTTTTCGTCCCCTAAAACCATTTAGTACTCGAAGCAATTTTATTCAGGCTGCTTGTATTCAGGCAACTGAAATCTTCAATTTCCTTAAAGAAGTGTCTTTCGAGCGATTGCAACCTTTGACTAGTAAGAGAAATCCAAGGAAAACCTCATTTTAACGTGTAAATCAAAGAAGCAGTGACCAGTAAGGACAGGGCCTGTTAGCAAAATGCCCCATATACCGAGAGTAAGTAGAGATTTCGTGAGTTGAAAATAGCAGCTTTCTGATCTGTAAATGGTAACTGGTGGCGTCACAACGAGCTAGTTCCTTTGTCGAGCAATTATTCTCTAGTTTGCTATGATCTGGAATCTGGAGAAAATCAAGCACTCGCGATTGGATTACTTTCACTTTGCGCAAGACTCTGTTCCTTCACACAAAGTCATGGCAACACAAGATTGAATGGCTGAAAATATCCGTGACCTCATAACACCGCCTAACTCCCCAGACCTGAATACCCTACAGAATACAATCGCACTTTACACTGAATGGTCCAAAATGAATACAGCGTCAACGCCGGTATGCAGTTGAAAGGCCTCGAAACTTCCAAGTCCTTTCGCCAGGGGCATAGAAATAGTATTTTTCAAGCAGAAGTTCTCGGCATAAGAAAATCTTACAGGATAATTAAAAACCATCCGCAACAATTATCGGAAGTATGTATTTTTCAGATAGTCAGCCATCTTAGTCACCTACAACGAATTCAAAAATCGTCAGACAATGCAAAGAAGAACTTAATACTTTAACGCACGCGACAGACATCATTCTCATCTAGGTACCAAGCTATAGGAACATAGAAGGAAATGAGAAAGCTTATGAGTTGGCAAGACAGGGAGCATCCTATAACGAGCCCGAAGCTATAGAAATAGGCTATCTCCAAAGAATGCGCAAAAGGGAGATCTTCTCACTATCCCACAAGCAGGTCGTTGGCAAATGGAGTGGCACGAATACCTGCAAAATAACTAAACAAACGTGGAGCAATTTCAACAAATATAGAGCTAACGTGTTGTAAAGAAAGCCACGAGCAGACATATTCAGAACTTTTTTTTTTGTCGGGACAACTAGCAAGTGCAGCCGTCTCGTCCTCCTCTTCACAAGCTGGGCAGAGTACACTGTCTGAGATGCCTACCTTTTCCATGTACTTCGGCCACAGAAAGTGGCCCGTCATCAGTCCAACCAGCTGTCTGCACTCCCTTCTGCTTAATGACAGGAGGAACTGTGACAGTCGATCGGACATGACAGTTTAGTCAATCTGCAGCCTCTCTCAGCCTGCAAAGCTCGCTTGTGGGTTGTAGTAACCCATTTGCTAACCGTGGCTTTGATGGCTGCAGAAGGAAGGAGCAAAACGGACTTTGGGCCAAAGAAGTTGGCTTCAGAGCCCATCCTAGCTAAGGAGTGAGAATTACGTCAACAATAACCGGCCACTGGCGCTTGCAGACCATGCCAGGAAGATGGGGTGGCCGTCCACCGATAGGTGTCGAAGCTGCAACCAAGAAGAATCTAAAAAAAAACAATATTTCATTATCCGTTTGAGTGCCCAAGTCGGGTTGCTCTACGACATAGAATGCTGGGAGAATTTTCGATGGTTAACTTGAAAGAAATTGCAAAACAGAGAATAGACGACGTAGGCAGATTCATAGTCAAATTGAGATGATTCGACTAATAAAAAGTAGTGATACTGCAAATGGTATATCAAAATGACATCTTTTGTGCTAAATGATTCTGGACTGACACTCAGACAACACATCCACCACCACCCGGCATTACTACGTTTGGGACGTAGTTGAGCGCGAAACCAAAAATCGTCCCCATACCACCATTTCTTTTCTAAAGGCTTTAATTAATACCGTTATGGTCAGTATGAATAAGGAGCATTTCATTCGGACATGCATTCGCTTCCTGGCTCGGATTGAGAAGGTTATTGCAACTAATGTAAATGTTATCTTGCATAAAAAATCGTGAAATTGCATTAAATTTTATTTTAAATAAAAGCTAATTAGTTCGCATCCTTAGGGTACATATAGGGTAATGCACTTCAATTTGAGAACTGTGTTAAATTTACACAAATAACAGAAAATCTTGCGCAATCCAAAAAACAAGATGTATTATTTTTACCTAAGTATTTGTACACCTATTTCTTGGTGTGGCTTTAGCCTACCGGAAATCTTTCTAATCTACCAACCTTCTTAGAGAAAAATATCATATAAGCTTTGAGTAGGAAAGACCGAAACATCTTATTAGATTATTTCCAATTTCACTGACGTAACTCCGAAGTTGTTATAAAGAATTCGTATTACTATAATGACCTCGGCACTAATGTTGCTTGCTACCACCACTAATAAAAAGGACCAATCCGTAGAAAAGCAAATCCATCCGTTTGCCAGTAGTTGCATTGGGAAAGAAAAACTAAATAGTCGATTGGCATTTGAAGATTTCTGTTGCGACATTTTAGATATTAGTTTCATTTAACCTAAAAATGCAAGTGCTTTGCAGCTGTGAAAATATAAAATATAAAAAAATTACCGAGCCATTAGTTTTGTTGACACATTACGCGTCACTTGACAGGCTGTAACCTACTTAGCATACGCAAGCACACACACCTAAGCACACATGTTCATATAATATAATATATTATATATGTTTACATATGTAGTTGTGTATTTGTGCAGTTTCATTTCATAACTCTTGCTGATGCCCACAAACCTTTTTTGTCGCTACTCCACTTTCATTTTGACGATTTTTGCATAATCCCCAAAAAACTCCCACGCCGCATTCGCAATTTTTAACGATCTGCTGGAAATGAGGCAATTGACAATTCAATGCTGTTGAATGACATGAAAAAATGATCCCATAAAAAAGTAGTAGCTTTTTAATGGAACTTTAATTATTTTTTGCGGTAAAAAAGTGTTTTTCAAATTTGCAACACACAACAAAACCACTTTGGCACTTTTGCCAGCCTCAGAAAGAGAAAATAAAATTAATGTAATGCGTATTTTGCACTTTTGCTAATAATAGCGAATACAACTTGGGATAAAAATAATGAAATTTGAACTATGTGAAAAGTTGGTTGTTGTTGGAAGCGCCAAGTTGAACGACATTCCGAAATTCACACTAATATGAGGCAGCAGAGACAATACACGCAGCGGCTGTGGAAGGCGCCAATTTTCATAGACCCAATAGAAAACAAAAACAAAAAGAAATTACTACACTTAGCAGCTGTTGTTGTTGTTGTTGCTGTTGTGGTATGATCCATCGACAATTGACGTTGGTGCATCGCTGGCAAATGTTTTTGACATTGCGCCAATTGGGTTCAACGATGCGAATGCATTTGCTGGCCGCCACAACAGCAATAAAGCGCCAGACACGTACCAACAGCGTTGCATTAATAAAAACCGAAACAAAACAAAGCAAACAAAAAACAAAAAACACAAACAGGCGCAACATTTCGCGGCAAAGTCAAGCGATGAGCCAACAAGTTCATAATTTGAATTTTAAAAGCACTATTACTGCAATAACAACAAAATTAATAGCAAATCAAAAATTTATCAAGATGACAGCGCTGCTGAGTCGAACGCTGTTTCTCGAGGCGATTGCTGGTGTGTGTTGTTGTTGTGTGTTGCCTAGATCGTCATTTGGCACCACGCGATTACCACCGCGGATGTCTGTATTGGCCATAATCAGCAGCCAGCAAAAGTTCAGCAACCGTTTGCCTATTCGCCGCTCGAGCCGTGTGGGCGGCTGCAGCTCGAACCGAGCGAAGCTTCACAGCCTACGGGCGCTAATCTTCTACACTTGAAGCGTGCAGCATACAGCCCGGAGCTGTGGTGTCACAATGTCACAGTCAATGCTATTAATTCCGTTAGGCCGCTGCAAATTAACTACGTTTACTCAAAAAGCGATAAAATTACACAAGCAGAAGAAACGCAAATGGAAAACTTAAGGTTTTTAAACAATAAATATGATTTTTTATGAAAGCCCATATGAGTGAGTGTATGTGTATGTGTGTGTCATTGCATATGGATGAATTGAATATTGGGGAAAAGCGACAAGTGGTAGTTACAGATTGGAAACGCGATGCTCGCAGCTTCGACGACTTGGTTACTTAAAAAATTACAGTTATACTCATCTTACTCCATTACGTGGTAGCCAACGGCCCAACATGCCAAAGGCCAAAAGCCTCAGGCTTCAAGCCTATTTCATTAACAAACCGTAATGAAAAGCGAAAGTTACTCTTGCACACCTGCCCACTGGCGTGCAAGCCACGATTTTTTCCTCGCCTATTTTTTGAGTTGTATTTTTTATTTTTATTTCTTTAAATAAGTATTGAAATGCCAAAACCACTTGTAACTGGCACTTTTACTGCTTCAGTGACTCGCATCTGCATATCTTTGCAGTTTCACGACTTCAAGACCGCAAAAAGACTCAAATTGAATTACAATCAACGAAAACAGCGAAATATGAAGATGCGCCTACGAGTAATCGCGTGCAATCGGTCAGGCGCCAAAGACAAGTTTTTTATTTTCAATGAAAATAAAGTAAAAAATTATTACACAACTTATAAACCAAATATATTTTTTGTTGGTTTTTTTTTTTTTTGGATTCATTTGATGTGTATTTTAATGTTATCAAAAAAGCTGGAGGTGCCGATCAGTCTTTGTGTCGAAAGAAGAAAATACGGTGTATTTGATGCAGTCTCTGACATATTTCTCTAATTCAGCTACTTACTTTTTGTCTCGCAATCTAGCAGGGAATTGTTATCTTGAAAACTGGCGCTTATCACTGAAAAACTGTACTCATTCCTTTGGGACTAGTCTAGCTGTTGTTCAAGCTTTGTCACATCTTTGTTGTTGAAGACTGAGCACCGCCTGTTTCAGATTTTATTTCATAAGCCTGTTGAGAATTTCAGCCAAGTCTAGTAAATAAATGAGGTGAAGGGCATATAGCGCAACGGGTATTAAAAAAGGCCAAGAGGAAGTACTTGAGTGCCTGATTAAAATGTCCGAAGTTTCATCAAATGTTAGGTAGTGCTGGCTGCTCTGTAAAAAGATCTCACTTACACCTCTAGCGCCCATTTTGTTACCAGTGCTAAGTATTTGGAGTCGAAGATATTATTTTATGTAATTCTTAATGCGCGTCTTCGCGAGTTTTAACAAGCCGTTCAGCCTTTTGTCAGCAATATCTTTTAAGGATGAAAAATATGTTGACCTTCGGCATATTTGTCGAGTCCTACAGAGAGCAGGGCAACGGCAAAGTAGGTGTTCCAAGGTACCCCTAGCATTCGCTTCGTTGCATACGTTACACACATCGCTCTGGACTAATCCCATTTTGACTGCGTGGGGTGAGACAGTGCCCCTCCAGTACTCCATCCAATATTTTCCAGTCTTTCCTAGGCAGCGATAAAATAAAGTTTGCTGCTTTCGTATTCCAAGTCCTTATCATAATTTTCGGAGTTTTGTGTTAATTTTGTCGAGTTTTTTGTTCGACTGCATTTCCAGTGCTGGTTCTTCATTTAGTTTCGTTTTCTGAAAGGAGAGTGATGGGCATATGTCTGACGTTCTCTCTCGGCAAACGTATTCCTGCCTTAGCGAGCTCATCGGCTCTCTCATTTCGTGCAATGCCTTCATGTCCTTGTATCCTGGTATCAAATGATGAAACCTAAAGTGTGAATATTTTACTTATATACTTCCTTCCATTCGTGTTGTTACGAGTTTTGTCCCCGTTTGGCTAACCCAAAGGGTGATACCAATGTGATGACCGCTACTGCAGGTGTCTTTAGATTACGTTACGTTAAGTTGCACTGGCTCATTAGAAAAATATCCCTAGCTTGAGCAAACATTTAAGATTATTGAGAATGCAGCCATAGTGTTGTTGTAGTTATTTTCCTTTCAACAGCTCATTCCATAGCACTGATAGCTGAAAATCTGTGGCCTTTTATCATCAGTCACTGATTGTCAAGTCATCAAGTCGCAGTAACGGTCGCATTCAAAAATACCCCATGTTTTATTTAAAGAAAAAAATTTAACTTAGTCCCCAAAACTAAAAAAAAATTAAGAAATTAAAAAGAAAACAATAATTTTCTAATATATTTTTATTATTATCTTATTTTACTATTACTTTATTATTATTATTTTTTAGTATACATTTTTTTGTTAATGTTTTGTCATTTTTTTATTATCACTCTAATAATTCATATCATCACGGTATCATTATACCCCCAATAAAGACTTAACTTTGTATAGCAAATTCTTCTTCTTTATAGCAATTAAATTTAAAAAATGTTAAAAATTAAAAACAAATATATATACATTTTTTAGTAAGGTTAAATTTTTAATTTTTTTTTATTATTGTATTATTTTATTTTTTTTTATTCTAATTAATAGTAATTTTTTTTATATTATTTTTATTTATTGCTCTTGTTTTCTTGTGTATCATTCTTTGGACATTTGTGAAGAAAAATTATATAATGTCCTTTTGAAACATTTTGTACCAAATTTACGGAAAATCGCATTCTTTATGGCAATTCAAAGGTAATTTTCCAGACGTTTGCGGCACGGATAAATAAAACAAAAAATTCTAATTTTTTTGGCCAAATTAAGAAAAACATGTTTCTAATAGCGGTCGCCCCTCGGCAAGAATTGGCAAACCTCCGAGTGTATTTCTGTCATGAAAAAGCTCCTCATAAAAATATCTGCCGTTCGGAGTCGACTTGAAACTGTAGGTCCCTCCATTTGGGGAACAACATCAAGACGCGCGTCACAAATAGAAGGAGGAGCTCGACCAAACACCCAGAAAGGGTATACGCGCCAATTATATATACATATACATATATATATACACATATATATATAATATATGTCAGTGGCGGATCCAGGATTTTATAAAGGGGGGGGTCCGGGGTATTTTAGAAGGGTGTTTTTATTAAAAATCAATTTCGTGAATGAAGTAATCAGAAGAAAAATCGTTGATAAGATAAATCAATCAAAAGGATTTTCAGTTTTGGCTGATGAATCGACTGACATTTCTAGCATAGAGCAATTTTCTATTTGCGTACGATACTTAGATTCTGAACATAATATCTGCGAGGATTTTCTTGGATTCGTTCCTGTAACTGACGTTTCTGGACAAGCTTTAGCGAATTCTATCAAGGATTACCTGATCGACATCGGCGTGGATTGCTCTTTTATGTATGGCCAAGGATATGACGGAGCTCCAGCAATGAGTGGCGAATTTCACGGAGCACAGGCTTATTTGAAATCATTTTTCCCTCTTGCAATTTATGTGCATTGCGCTGCACATAGCTTCAGTTTAACAATTAATGCAGCTTGCGAAGTAACCAGTATTAAAAACGCGTTGGGGACTGTGGGATCAATTGAAGCATTTTTTCACTGGCCCAAGAGACAAAGCATCTTGAAGAACGAAATTGCCAAAATGACGAATAAAAGTGAAAAAAGTAGAAAAAAATTGAAGTCTATCTGTCCTACAAGATGGGCTCAATCTCATGAAGCTGTATCAACGTACGTCGAACTTCAACCGGCTGTTATTGAAGCATTAGAAGAAATAAAAACATGGAAGGATCGAGATACTTCACGCACAGCATCTCAACTTTTGACCGCAATTTTCACAGTCGAATTTCAAATGTCCTGCCAAATAATGGAACCGATTAATTCCCTCGTTCTACCATTAAGTCGAGAATTGCAGTTGAAGAATCAAGATCTAGGAGAAGCAACAAAATTGGCTGATGATGCTTTGAATGATTTCAAGGAAAAGCGGGAAAACGTAGATTCATGCTTCCACATTGTTTATGAAAAAGTTTCTGAAATTTGTTCTACATACGAAATTGAAATGAAAACGCCTCGTCGATGCCCAGGACAAAAATACCGTTGCAACATTGAAACGCAAACAGTTGAAGAATACTACAAAATCGCATTCTACATTCCATTTCTCGATACGTACATTTGTCATCTCCAGAGTCGGTTTCAAAAACACAAAACAGTCTTTCAAAGTTTCGGACAGCTGTTTCTCAAACAAGAATTTGATGAAAAAAAATGCGCCGATCTTTACCTATTTTACGAAGAAGTATTGGATTGTTCCGAGAGTAATTTCATTTCAGAAGTCAAAATGTGGAGACAACGAATCCGCAATCAGAACATCGAAATTCACTTGATGCATTATCAGTAAGTAACTCCTAATATAGAAAAAGCAATTTAACTGTGGATTTGAACAGAATAAGGTAAATAAATATTTCTATTGAGAATTTAAGCAGAAGCAATTTTTTCAGATCATGAATAATGAAACTTTCAAAAACGTCAACAAAATGTTGCGAATTTTGGCAGTGTTACCTGTGACAACAGCAACTCCAGAACGATCGTTTTCGACCTTAAGAAGGATAAAGGATTATCTGAGAAACACAAGGGGACAGGAGCGTCTCAACGGTCTTGCATCTTTGAACATCCATCATCGCATTGATTTAACTGATGAGGAAATTCTCAGAAAGTTTTTTGAGAAGCCTCGAAAATTTAAAAGTGTTTAAAACCTCTTGTGTATTGTTCATCATCTATTGATTTGTCAAAAAGATATTTAATAACACAGTCCTGCGAGGCACAGTTTCTAAAATGGCTATGGTGCTTCTTGAAGGTTTTTTTGTGTTAAAAACGAATCTGATCTTGAAAATGCTCCAGCACCTCAGGACTTTTGGCAATTTGTGGTTAAATAGTCAAGAAATGCCGATTTTGGACATCTTTATGAATTTTTTTTGAGTAAGGTAAATTTTTTTTTTTATTTTCCACAACGGAATCGCAAAGTAATACTCTGTAGCTTTAGAGACACTCCGGACCCGAAAACCCCCCCGTGGATCCGCCACTGATATATGTACATTAGGGCGGGTCAATTTGTGTACATATACATATGTACATGCCCCTGAACATCCTTTAACGAAAAGCGAATTTTTGTAATTCACTTTAACATGCATACACATGCGCAATCTCATTAAATATTCTTTTTTCTTCTTCATGTCAGATCCTTCGCAAAGTCGCAGTGATTGTGTACACAGCTTTGGATTACAACTTGGCAGTGGATGAACAGTGTCAAATGTCACATGAACTGGAGGAGCTGATCACATACATGACAGCAGAAGGTAAGAAATCAGTCTAATATATTTATAAAAAAATTCTTATTTATAAAAATTAAAAAACACAAACAAACAAACTGTCACTCCTAAGCCGTTCATCCGATTGCGATGAAATTTTGGTGCGGAATTGCAGGTACGCGAGGAATGGTTTATAAGTGACATTTATATTGCATATGTATTCATTCAAAAAATATACTTGCAGTAAAATCAATGTGCATGGTCTGATTTAATTCAGAGAATGAATTGCAGAAAATGAACACACTAGTTCCATTGGAGTCCTTTCTCTCTCTCTTAGCTTCACAGTCTGTGGTGGACTAATTCAGTCTCTCTCGCCGCATTTCTGCAATTACGAACGTTCATCACTTTTAAGTCTGCTTCGACGTCATCAAGCCATCTTTTTCTTGGTCGGCCTCTCTTTCTTCCTCCAATTGAACGCAAAGACAACACCCTTTTTTGAATTATTTCGTTGGTCATTCTTATGATGTGGCCAATCCATCTAATCCGCTGCGCTTTAATAAAACGTATTACATTTTCACCACAAATAAGGTTTTCAATTTCGTTGTTGTAATGGGTGCGATACAAGCCGAATCAAATCACAATAGCTCCATTGGAATCCAGATATTAATACATATTATAATAGTTTGGGGGAAAGAATCCATTATTTTTGGGTAACAATTCTGCCAAATGGCTTAAAACTGTTTCATGGTCGAGCTTTAGCTCTTGGGCGATGCTACGACTACTAACATGCCGGTTAACTTCGATTAGTTCTGCGATTTTATCCATTTTCTGGAACAAACAAGAAACAGCTAAATATTTTTTTAGTGTGAAATGTCACCTTGACAACGAGCATAAACTTAAACAATTTCAAGGCTGTGAAGTTAGTCTTAAATGTTTAACCGAAACTAATTTTTTGGCGCATCGCCGATGTGCTTTTAGCTGGAAAAGTAAAAACAGTCTTTAGTTCAAACGCTGTATGAAGCTCCCTGCATATATTATATTAAACTATTTATAGTTTCAAACCTAGTTATGGTTCATTGTGACTTTTCTGCTAAGTTTCAATACTTTTTAGTTGCACAGACGATTACGTCATGTACAGAAATTTTAAATAACCCTGTATGTAGCTAGATTTACATGTCAAATGGTCTTAAAAAAATTACTCTTTCCAATAAATGGGAGAAACTAAATTTCAAAATATTTTGCATATTTTTCAAATTTTAAAATATTTTTAATGTTTTTTTTTTATTTGAATATAAACAAATCTCATAAAAAAAGTTAATATTTAGCCAAATATTGTCATATTGCCGCCCCACAGCGCGCTGCCTGATGTTTGTGCAAAGCAAACATTTAATGAAAAAAATTTATGACTTGGAATGTTTGGCAACACGTGATGTCAGCGCTCGAACTGTTGCATACAGCTGTACGCCGATAGCAGATGACGAATCGCCGTTGCAACGACCGTTTGATTCATTCCTTAATTTATTTACTTACTCACACACACACATACATATACTCGTATACATAATTATAATACTTTTTTTTTGTAATTTTCTGCATTATTAAGCTCGTTGAACGGACACAAATGGGATGCAGTGAATTACAATTTGTTTTTCTTTTCACTTTGTTTTACCTTATTTGGTCACGTTTTGTTGTTGCTGTTGCTTCACACTGATCATTACAATTTATTTGACTGTTTCCATTTAATGTTTTTGCCATTTTCGTCGCACTACTTCTGCGGTTCTTGCTTTATTTTTATTTCATGTATGAATGTTAGTGTGGTTGTTGTTGCTGTAATTTTTGGTTTTTGCGGAAAACCGCAGCGGTCGTGTCACAATCTGTCTGCTATCTGTGATTTGCAATCTACGGTTGGTGATCGTCGGTTTGTAATTCAGTCTCACTTCGTATTGAATATCTTTTCCTGTATCTCAGTGTGTTTGTGTGTTTATGTATTTGTGTATATCGGCTCTGCATCAACAACTGGTGCCAGACCACGAATTAAGAGTGGGTCTGATTTTTCAAGGACGCGTGCGACTACTGCCCTGCTTTTTGAATAACTAAATCGCAGCGATTTGATCGACGTTAAGTGGCACAAAGGGGCAGTAGCAAGAGAAAAAGAAGAGAAAAAATAATAATAAAAAGAAGGGAAACTGGGGGGTGTGGACAAATTTAAAAATGCATAGATATCGTTGTTTTTATAGATTTTTTGTTGTTGCTTTGGCGAGAGAATGGATATTGACGCATACCCCGGCCCATACGTATTTACATATCGTACATGCACGCATACATACATACATACGAAATATACGTACCATATTCACTTAAAAATATTCTGTTGTATATTTGCCTCAAAACTTCATTCAGTCTTATTTTAAAATTTCTGACTTTAAGTATTGAAATAAATTTAATTTCTCTCCTTTTCAGAAAACGATGATGACTGCATCGATGAGGGCATTGATGAGGGCCACCAACGTTGGGATGACGAAGGCGATGATGAGAAATGGAATGAAACCAAAGAATTTGATTTTGTGCTTGAGGTAAATAAATGGAATATTTAAATTTATAAGCACAGGGAAGAAGAAAAAAATAAATCTGATATTTGACGCCGCAATTTAGGCAAATTCGTGGGAATAATAAGTTTGGGTGCAATCAGAATTTTTATGCACAATTAACATAAATATTTATAAATTGCTAAGTGTCATCTAGCAAGAAAATTTTCAAAAAAATCGACAACCTAGTCGAAGTGCAAGTGTAATCATTTATTTATCGGGTGTTTTTTATGAGCTCGAAAACTTAAAATGATAAAACAAAAATGAATGAATGAGGGAAAGAATTTTTGTTTATTATAATCTGGTAGATAGTTTCATGGCATTTATTTTTTGAATATTATATCCCGCATATGTTCGCCGTGGCTAAGAGTTAAATGGTCCATTCGATTAGTACAATTTTTGACTACTTTTCCCAATAAATCTGGCGCCATCCACGGTGGCTTGAATGTACATATAATAATCAATAATATATAATATCCGATATAATATCAATAAATCGATTATTAAGCGCGCTGTATGGCAAGTTACGCCATCTTATTGGAACCAAATGTCATCGATGTTTAGCTGGTTAGTTTTTGAAAACAAAAATTCAGTCAGCAACGATCGATAGCGCTCCCCATTCACCGTAATGGCAGCTCCTTCCTCATTTCGAAAAAAATAAGGGCCGATGATTCCGTCAGTGCTCTATGAACTTCGCTAACAGATTTTTCTTCGAAGAAAATTTCAACAAATTGGAAGCGTTGTTCTGGCGTTAAATACATGATGACTGGCCAAACTTTACTCTAAAAAAACACCCGATACAATATCCACTCGTATGTAAATTCAGTAGAAAAGTGGCAAGTTCACCAATGCACCGAGTAGACCTGTCTACTGAGATAAAAGGCGGTCTCCACCCTAAGGTCTATGAGACGTCAACATATTTTTTGTCGATTTTGGACAAACCAAAAATGAGTCATTTAAATTTCAGTAATTTAAAATAAATCAGCCTTTGTTAAGAGGTGTGAAAGCATATTGAATGTTCAGAGCTAAGTACTTTTAGGTTATTGTGGATGTTCAGGCTAATAGCACAGACAGACAGTAACGTTAACGACTTCATTGGGAATTAGCTCAGGAATTAAGTGCAACTAATCCGGATCAACTACTAGACTTAATACTCATAATTTTTAGCGAACCAAGGCAATTCTCGAGGGCAACACTGCCAAAAAACGACAGCTAATATCTATTGTGAATGAAAAATAATCAAATAAAAAAAAAGTAATAATTGGCGCATACACCCGTCCCTTGGGTGTTTGGCCGAGCTCCTCCTCCTATTTGTGGTGTGCGACTCCGAACGGCAGATATTTTTATGAGGAGCTTTTTCATGGCAGAAATACACTCGGAGGCTTGCCATTGCCTGCCGAGGGGCGACCGCTATTAGAAAAATGGTTTTATTAATTTTGCTTTCACCGAGATTCGAACCAACGACCTCTCTGTGAATTCCGAATGGTAATCACGCACCAACCCATTCGACTACGGCGGCCGCCATAAACAAAAATAATCAAACTTTGCAAAAAATGAAGAACAAGAAAGACTGGATGCAATGCTAGTTTACACTAAAACGCTCGACGCATTAATTGTTTTGATATTTTGGAGCAGCATGAGAACTGCAATTTCATTTTTTTATAAATAGTTATTTTTTTATTATTAAAAATGGCTATTTGTGCATTGCGATGTATTACACAGCCATATAGCCTACTCAAACTGATTTATGCTATTAACAAATTCTAAAACTGCTGTAGGCTTAATTTCTATTAGGAGGTTTAGATCTATAATCTCGCTTCCCAGGTAGTTTAGTCTGCGTCGTACCACTGATGGGTAGTCGCATAGAACATGTTCTGTTGTTTCTTGTGCCTCTTTAAATAGTCTTCAAGAATCATTTTCTGCCACACCACTTTTCTTCGTGTGGTAATTGAGTTTACAATGTCCTGAGGTCCTGAGAAGCTCAGTGTATAATTTTATATCTTTCCTGCTGAGATTAAGGATTGCCTCTACGTTAATTGGTTCTGGATCAATGAGTCTTTTTGATTGCCGTATGCCAGTTTGGGCTCTCCAGCACTCGATTAAGCCTCGTTGTTGCCTGTTGTACACTCTTCTTGCTAAAGTGTCCGCGATTTCATTCCCTTCGTGCCCCTCATGTCCCGGTACCCACATCCGAGTAACAAAGTTTCTTGCTGGTAGAGTTTCGAGAATTTTTAAACCTTCCCAGACCAAGCGTGATTGGAGTGCGAAGCTATCTAGCGATTTTACAGCTGCTTGACTGTCAGAGAAAATGTTGATATTGGCACCGCGCGTGCCTCTACGAAGACATTCTCTGGCACAAAGCTCTAAGGCGTGGACCTCCGCCTGAAAAAGGTCCCATTGCAATTGCGTGCTTGATGTGTGTGCGACAATTCCAGCCCTGGCACTGCCGCCTTTCATTTTGGACCCATCAGTAAACCACAGCTGTGCGAACTGTTTTAAAGCTATTTCATTGCGGTCTTTTTTTTACTGACAAAGGTATCCAATAAGCCGATCAGCTGTTCCCTAATCCGCGTAACAACAATTTTAATAAGAATTAACTGCGGTGATCCCGATTACCCCCGCCATGTATCATTGTTGTAAGCCGCAAGTAGCTTCCCTCTTTCAGTAAACTATTCCACATAGAATTTTACTGCGAATAAAGCAACTTACTGTAGGTGTAACCAGGTTGTTCACAACCTTAACCAACCTTTTGATTTGTTTTCCCTTGTACATCTTTTTATCAATTTATTTAAATTTGCTTGATTTATTTGCGTATTTATATTATTTAAATATTCTCTATATATGTGTGCAGAGTTATTTTCTGATTTTTTATTTCCCTCTTATCACCTCTTACCATAACTGATTAGCCTAGATTTTCTTGATTGGCCGTTGTTTGTCGTTCGACCACCGCTTTCTTGATTTATTCCCACACTCTTTGAGACATTTTCTGCATTTATCCAATTACAATCTACGATCCACATTTACCGAGCAAAATTGTTTGTATGTTACAATACTTTGATGTTGTTGTGTCTTTGTGATCGTGCGCCGTGGTGGCTTATGCCGTAATACCTGCCGTTGACTTTTGAGTGGCTATATCGAGTGCTCAGTGAAGTGGATTAAGGTGTGCCCAGCGGTTTGATTTAATTCCCAATTTTGCTTTGCGTATTTTATTCTTCTTTGAGGATTGACAATCAGATTAGGGAAGTTTAGGGCAGTAGGCCAATTGAATGGCAATGCAACTTTTGTGTTGCAACAAATTTATTTTCATAATTTTGAAGTTTGATGAGAAACAATGAATGTCTGACGGGCCAATGAAGGTTTTACTTACAGCTTATAAGTCGAGATTTTATATGCATAAGGCGATTTTTCCATATACAGCCAACAGCCAACAAAGGGAACTTTAACTATTCCTTACTCTAAAGTGCCTTTAAATTTCTTTCCGTTTTCTTGGCTGTCTGACACAGATCCGTTTTTAAGCTGGCGTGGCTGGAAGTCCACAATTTTCTTCAACTATCATACTTTAAAGGCCAGATTTTTTGTATTTATTTTATTTATCGCCTTACTATGCTTCACTCTAAACCTAACTAAAAATTTATGTACGAGGCTCGTTTGAAAAGTCAGCGAAAAAATTGTTCGGGGTAACACTTTTTTACTTTTCGACATAGTTTTCTTATAAGCTTACACACTTTGTTCAATACTGTTCTACAGGTAGTTTGTTGATGCCTTGTAAATAATAGGATTTGTCCAAGTCTGAAAAATAGCCTCCTCGTTTGAATAAAATAACTTTTCTGCCAGCCATTTCTTCAAATTGGGCAACAAAAAGTAGTACGAGGAAGCTTAGTCTGGAGAATAGGGATGTAAAACGAGTTGGAACCTTATTTCCATTTATTTTGCGAATACAACTGCTGAGGCGTGAACTGATGCACTGTCTTGATGGCAAAGGAAGATCACTCGATTTTCTCGATTCAAACGAATGCCAACACACAAAGAAATATACCGATCCGGCTGAAAATTGGTGTATATTCTTCTAAAACATGCTATTAACTGAACATAACCACGATACAAGTCAGTAGTGCCATCGCTCTGACTTTGCACGGACTTTTCAAACCACAATCATATATCGGTCCGAGAATTTAATAGTTTTGAGAGTGTGAAAATGCAATTAAAGCTTAGTTAAGAAGGCGACTTTTAGTGATTTAAAATTTTTTCAAAATTTCCTAGCATTATATCAATGGAATATTCAGTATGTAAATCATTCTACCTGTATTTATGCTGATCGCTCACTTCGCAGGTCATTGGTTGGTAGAGATACTGTCAGAGTGACACATCTCAGACTCAATTAGCGCAAACGGTGCCTCAGGTCATAATCGACTATATTCGTATATGCACCGGATAGGCCGGCCTACTGAGACAGAATGCCACAGATTTCTTGAAAATGTCCGCCCTTGGTTGGAACTAATTTGATTTCTTTAAGAAATGTCTAGTTGATTCTATTACTATTAGCAATTCTCTAGGGATTCTAAAGATGGCTTGGCTGTGGGGAGTTATAGATGTGGCATTGAAATACAAAAGAAATTTTGGGTCGAAGTGTTCCCTTATTCTTATACTACCAAATGTCATATATTCTCTTCTCTATCTTGTAGTCGCTGGTTGCATATGAAAATTAGCAGCTTGGTTTTTTTAGATTTTTTTACTACCAAAGCAAGAGCTGAACCCCCTAGGCAATTTACAAAGGTGATCAATATATTATAATAGCAGCGCGATATATTGCAAAGTTTTGACTATTTATTTATTTTTTATACATTTTTTTTTTATTTATTGATCAGTACTCGATATTCACAGTTAAGTGCTGGAATTCACTCACCCGGGTTCGAAGACTAAGGCTTGCGCTCTGTTGCTATTAGTTTTCGTTATTTTCAATTATCTAGCCATTAAGTTTACTCTCCTATAGTCTCACGTATGATCGATGTTGCTTTTATGAGGGATATTTTGTAAAAAACCTTTCATACTTATCAGAATCTTAAGAAAAATTTGGGTATACATGTTTGAAGTCCTTTCAGTTTTATCATAACAAAGTGAAAGTTTGAAGTGGCTTGAAATTCGTGTTAATTTTTGATAATTTTTTAAGTTCTCTGTGCTCGCTTTAAACTATAGTCAAAAGTCGCCTTTTCATTCCCAGCTGATGACAGTCGTGTAGCTACATTTATCGTCATTGGGGTATTTTTAATTTTATTTTTTATGCCATGTATATGTATTTATTTCCCTGAAGGTCTGTCATCAAATAAACAAATATGTATATCTGCATATGTATGTATGTATTTATGTAAGGCTGTTTATGCATTTGCGCAATGGGTTTTCATGCGTGCTCACATATTTATCGTACTTTTTATATTTTATGTAACATACAGCCAGCTAGAAAAATATGTGCGCACACGAATAGACATACATAGATCCACGCGTGCATAGTCCATGTCTCTGACAACAATGGGTCAATAAAATACGTCAGCTGTCAGTGCGTTATAAACAAATGGCCAATATTCTAATGCCCGTCAGCAGGCAGTGAATTGGTCGGTCATAAAAAAGACGGCTCAAGCTAAGCTAAGCAACGTTGGCGGCGTCTGGTCGCAGTTGCAATCCGGGTGGCTGCTGTTGTTGGTATTGCTGTCGTTATAGCTTTTGCTTCTGCACTTGCAACACAATAAGCCCGGTGCTCGGCGAGCCAAAGCGTTCAACATGTGCACCAACATGTGGCACATGCTGTCATAGACTAACAGTAATGGAAAACGTGCCACATGCCACAAAATGCAACATACCACAAACGGTGGTTAGAAATGCCCAGCAACCTACATGTTTGTAAATGTGTTATGCATACATATGTATTCAGATGTGTGTATATGTGAGTGCAATGGTACGAAATTGAGCGCAGCAAAGTTGTTGCACTTTTTCTATTTTTATTTTGTTTTTTCTTTTACTTTAAGAATTAAAGACTCATTGGCCAAGAGCCAAACAAATGCTCGTTGAAAAGAAGACAAAGGTGAAAGGTGTACATAACAAAAATAAAATGAAAAATCTCTGCTGCCTGCAATTTTGACTAAAAATTCCGAGTAAATAATAGTTGACACACTTATTGCCAATATTTGGCTTTTTAGCTACTTTTTCATAATATTTACGGATTACAATGGGTGATCATGCGCTGCATATACAACATTCACCAAAATTTATGCTCAAGGGAGTTTTCCAGCTAATAAAGGTATCCAGAGGGGTCCGTTAGCAGGGGGTACACTGTATAGGTATGTAAATACGAGTATCATGTGCGTCAGATGGCAGCATTTTTTCTTATTTGGAAGACTTTGGCAAAACCTTTAAGTTTAACAGCTGAACAAAGTTTTTCTTGTTTCCAATGCGAAAATGCAATGACCACTAAATCACTAAAACGGTAATAGTATTGGCAATAGTAAAGATGATAAATATAATGTTGGGGAAATTAATAATAGTAGTAGTTATGGTCTTGGGAATGATAATATGTAGTATTAGTAAAGGTAATAATGATGATAAGGATATTAATAATGGTAGTAGTAATGGTAATGGTCACGGCAATGGTTATTGGTAATGATAATGATTATAGGTATATTCATAATGGTAGTGGTTGTGGTAATGGTAATGATAACAGCAATGCTTATGATAATGATAGTTTAATGATTATGCATTAGAAAAGGTAATGGTGCTGATAAAGGTATTTATAACGGTAGTAGTAATGGTAATAATGGCCCTTATTATGAGCAACATTCGATCTTCGACTGTAGTCGAAAGTGCTGATCGAACGAATTTTCATTTGGTATTATGGTGCTCATTCGTTGAAGAATAGGACTATTGTGAATTTCGATCGCTCGACGCATTTACAATAGATAATTTTTTCTCAGCTGATACAGCAAATCAAAATAAAAGAAAAACCGATTGTATTAAAATTCTTTGCTAACAACATTTTTAAAAGTTAAAAAAAGCATTTTTTGTGAAAATTAGTACAACGGAGTTGTGGTTCGACGATTTATCGGACGATGAAAGATTAGCGGAACTAGCTAGAAGTAGAAAACAGTTGAGGGGCGCATCCAACCCCCTAGAAATGGCTTCCACTGAGTACGTTTAGAATTTTCAAAATGTGTTGACGTACTTAATATTACACAAATTCCCTTACAGATTTTTAAAGAACTTTAGATCATCTAAAGAGGCGTTTATGAACATGCTGTCCAGTACAGAAAACCAGTTGAAGCAGTGCACCCGAGCCAAGAGCTCTTCACTATTATCCAAAAAAAGCAACACAAATTATTAATGTGTGTGCAGCTTTGCACAACATTTGCTTGTTTTATAATGTTCAACTTCCGGATGAAGAGTTATCCGATGAGACCCTCAACGATGATGCTGAAGATATTGAAGTGGAGCCAAATAACGGAGAAGCAGAAAACATAAGGAATGAAATTCTTAGAATATTATAGAAAAATCTAAAAAGTATTAAATAGAAATCTTTACGCCACAGTTTCTGTTTTATTTTTGTTATAAATTTTCTTTATTCAATTATTCGTCATTCGAAAAAAATATGTATTTCAGTTCCTCTACGTATTTCAGCCCAAACCTGCCAAGGGAAAATAAAAATGTATTTCTATAAACATCACAAAAATAAAAACCATTATTAACCTTAATCCATTTTGCTGCCGTTCTAACTGGTGGTCCCAAGCAATTCAGCTCCGTTGTAAAATCCTCCCATTTTTTTGCTGCTTGAACTTTGGTGCAAATCCCTTTTGCGAAATGTGGATTCTCTTCCATTAATGAAACTAGCCTTTCTAATTGCTGTTTGGTACTCATGACTTTCGACCTGCATAAAATTAACAAAATTAGTATATATTTATTATTTGGTTACTATAAAACCGTAAATAATCGCAAACAACTTACATTTTAACAAGTTTACCCACAATACGCAACACAGTCGAAAGCAAAATTGCATTCGACTCTAAATTCGGTATTCAACGAAAATTTCGACAGGGCTGCACCGCTCAAAATACCAAATTGACATTCGATTTTCGATCTTCGACAACGAACGAATATCGAAGATCGAATCTAACTCATAATAGGGGCCAATATGTAATACCACTGGTAATGGCCATGGTAATGATAATTCTTAACGGCAAGAATAATAGTACTTAGCAATGGTATTGGTAATGATAATGATAATAATGCTAACTGTTAATGATAAAAATATACGAAATGGTAATAGCATTCGTAATGGTAATAGTAATTGTAATGGTAATTGTAATTTTAATGGTAATAATAATTGTAATGGTAATGGTAATTGTAATGGAAATTTTAATTGTTAATAACGATGGTAATGGCATTGATAATGATAAAAATATATGTAATGGTAATAGTAATGGTATAGTTAAAAGCATTCTTAATAGTAATGTTGTGGATAATAGTCGGGGTAACATTAATATGTGGAGGTATGCTAAACGAATAACCAATTTTAACGCTAATAATAGTGCAAAAATAGCGTCAGCCCCATAAAGTATAAATTAAAAAAAAAATTGATAGCCTTTATCCCAAAACGAAGCTAAATTTAGTTTCTATCAAATGAATGTGCGCTTTTTTTATTTTTTCCGCTATATATGGCTATATTTTATGAGAATTAAAGCAAATTGCAACTTATCTATAAAAATATGTATTTATAAGCGAGCTCAGCCTGACCACAACAGTTGTACTTATGCATTTTTCCTCGCAATTTAACGGTAATAAATATTTCAAATACCCAATGCTGCTAATAACTCGCCGTATTAATAACCAGTTCGGACATAATCCGCTTGTACAACATAATTTTTGCGGCTAACCAACTGGTTAGACGTTACAAATGTATTTAAATAAATACATATACACATACATACCTGTTGACGTGCACATGTGTGTGTGTGTGCGCAAGTATCTAGCGAATATAACAAAGCGGCAGTGATACATCCCAGATATCAAATCACCATAAACAAGGTTGCATAACCGCCTATCTGGCATTAGCAGTCGTCAGCCTCGCCTCCACCGCCACCCCATCCAAGTCGTACTTTGCTTCGCACATTCTCCGCAAATAGCAGCAATAATTTCCACATTCAAATAAACTTTAAGAATTGTTATTTTTGCTTTTCCTGTGCGGTATATCTGGGAGTGTGTGTGTGTGTGTGTGTGGTAAGTGTGACAAATGGGGGTGCGCTGCAAAGGGGGAACAGGTAGAGGAAAGTTATTGGCATTGAAGCGTGTGATGATTCGCAAGAGAATGCGATCACATGCTTCCACGTGGCAGCTGAAGAGGGGGCGAAGGCTGGAGGTGCTCAGTGACACATGCAGAACAAAGTGGCAGCAAGAACAAGCCAAATGCAGAGTGAAATATTAAAAAATGCAAAGTGAAATATCAAACTCTAAGCTGGCTTAAAGAGAAGTGAAATAATGCAGAGAAAAATATTTCTGCGACGGAGTTGAGTGAGCGTAGCGAAGCGGCAAGCAGAGGCGGTCAAGCATAACACTGGCGATGACTCAATTGCACTTGAAGTCAATATGACAAAATAAATAGAAGAATTATAGAAATTTCTCTCTGCGAATTTTCACACATTATTGGCATTTTCCATTACATTTTCCACGCGTTGCTGTTAATTGTGCAGTTCATGCTTGTTTTGCGGCTTTTCAGTTATCGACTCACAACTAGGCGGTAAATTTTTCCAACTGAGCAAAGACTATATTTGAGCAAATCCATTTACATACATATGTACATATGTATGTGTGTAGTCAAATTCAAGTGTGAATTTGTGTTTTTATTTTTGCTTGCCGAGCGTATCACACACTCAACGGATGATGTAAACAAGTGTTTGGCACTTGACAGTCAACGGAATTGCTCAAGTGAAGCAATATTTTTATTTATGTATGTACACACATTTATATGCAAGGCTATTATATAACGGTTTAGCACTCTACTTATTTTTCGAACATTGATTTTTCTCATATTTTAAATAAATTGTTTACATCTTCTTTTGTTCACCTGATTCCTTTGTATTTTGGCAGGCCTGCAAAAATCATGTTAAACCCACTGTACCTGAGGAGCATTACAAAGCGGTCTGTCGCGCGCTGGTGACTGAAGCAATCGAGTTGCGAATATTCCTGCAACAGGTCTTGAATGACGGTGAGTGCAAACACTATAAATTTCGTGAAGTTTCAGGCTCGAGGATGCGGCGGTATATTTGAAAGAGAGTAGGCAAAAAAAGAATGAAGCTGAACTGGCAAATTCAATATGCAACAAAACAACAACAAACAAAATAACAAAATAGTTGTAAATAAATATGATAAAGCTGGTTTACAAATTTTGATTATTATTTTTCGTGCGCAGGATATCTGCATCAAATTCCTGTGTAGAACCGCGCGCTGATTCCGAAAATCGATTAAATTTTTTTTATGAATAAGTTTTCGAGATATTGCAATTTACCGTAATTCAGCCAAGAAAAAGTATCCAAGGTATCTACATTGAACAGGGCAAAAACTACAAGATGAATATCTTTTTGCTTCGGCTGTCGTAGACGAATGGGATGGTGCGTGACTACCGTTCGGAAGTGAGTAGGAAGTGAATCTCCGTGCATGAAACAGTGAAACGATCGAAAAAGAGTTTTTCCAATAACAGGCAATGACGAACATTCGGTTCCGATATTTTTTGTTTTTTTTTCACCTAAAATGTGAAAATATATAAGCAAAAATGTACAGTTGAGAGTAATTAAAACAAAATTTGATAATACAGCTACCAAATAACTAGAAAAAAACCAAATCATCTGCTCCCTGATACCACCTGTTCAATGCGCCTTGAATGTACCATTTTTTTATTAAAATTTTTTATATTCAAAACAAAATTCCTTGCTTTTCAATTTTATTACTTTTTTATAATTTCTATATTGTTTTCATAATGTTTAATTCCTCTTTGTGCCTTATGTTTTACTCAGGTGCCGACAATCTCCATTTGGAAGCCGATTCACAAACATCCAAACAGGAATTAGCCAAACTAGGCTTCAACGATTGGGTGAGTGTTTAAAGATATTTATTTAATAAACAGTTCAATTTTGAAAAAGTGCTATTTTTCATATGAACGCTAGTTGAACTAATCAATGCGAGAATTAAAGGTTTCTAGTTTTGCTAACATTTCAATTCTAACGTGAAAATCCTCCTAAGCCTACCGTCTCATTTATAAGGCCTTAATTGTCTACAACTCACAGCAAAATTTCTATTTTTTTGATGAAATATTACTTGACTTGTACGAACAAGTATGGATTACGGGGAAACCTACTTTACAGTGGTACAATATTGTCAAATGTGTTTTCTAAATATTAGTTTGGGGAAAAAGAAATCAATTATTTTCTAGGTAGATGGCTGTGGTGATCGACGTCTCGTAAAGTATCGATCAAACAATTTAAAGTTTATGCTCGTTGTCAAAGTGGCACTTCACACAAAAAAATATGTTTCTGTTTTTTGTTTGTTGTTCAAACATTCAGTTGTGAGTTATAGGGTGTTAACAATGGAAGTCAACAAAGAGAAAATTCGATACATATTACAGTTTTGCTTTGATAAAGGCGAAAATGCAAGCCGGGCCGCTGAAATTATGAATGGTGTTTAAGGTGCCGATACTGTAATAGCTAAATACGTCCAATTTTGTGTCGTCAATTCCGTTCAGGCGTACAGGTAGGCCCACTATCACAAATCACTGAAATAATCGAAGTTGAACGGGTTAGTAGTCGTAGTATCGCCCAGGAGCTAAAGATCGACCATAAAACAGTTCTAACCCATTTGTGCAAAACTAATAAATTTCTTTTTCCTCAAACTAATATATACTACCCTATGATCAGAAAGTACCGGAAATGTTAAATAAAACAAAACAGAGCTAAATGACAGGCAAATTTATTTTATCTCCTTCAAATATGACCCGTATGAAGCAACACACATGTGCCAACGTTTAACCCAGTCCTCCATGCACCCCTGGTACGCCGACGAAGGGATGGCCTTCAGATCCTTTGTCGTATTCTCTTTTATCTCTTCTATCGACTGAAATCTCCTTCCACGAAGTGGTAACTTCAACTTGGGAAACAAAAAGAAGTCCCACGGGGCCATATCGGTGAATAGGGTGCTTAATTGGTGTTTGGTAAAAAAATCCAAGACAATTTGGGCTCGGTGCGATGGCGCGTTATCATCATGCAAAATCAAAGAATGGTTTGCCCACATTTCCGGCCGTTTGCAAGGTACAGCATCTCTCAAACGCTTCAAAATGGATAAATAGTGACAGATATGTGTCTTACAGTCCTACCAACATATGAAAAAGATATGGACCAGTTCCCACGTGCGTGGTTGATTTAAATTAAACGTTCCCGGTACTTTTTGATATAGGGTATATATACTGTCCAGAAAAAAAGTTTTATGTTATGCAAACCCAAAGTTGTTTCTATTGCCAAAAAAATTAGTCACTAACATTGGTATTTTTATATAATTTTTTTTTTTTAATTTTATGCAGTAAGCACTTTGAAAATCGCCATTAGGACAAATGCACTTTTCCATAAATTTGGTACATAATTTTTACAGGTGGATATTATTTAACTCGTCTTTTTTAATTCTCTGACACAAACAGTCGAAAAAAATGGTACCCTATGCATTCTATTTTTTATGGTGACTCTGAAATTGTCCAAAATTAAAAAAAAATTAAAAAATTTTATTCTCGTTATTTTATTTTTGATATAGTTTTTTTTAATTCCTTTTTATTTTGTGGTTGCCAGCCTAATATATATATCTTTTAAGAAATTTGAAATAATCAACGTTATAAGCCATAAATAATCAAATTTTCTCAGCATTTAACACGAAACTTTCGAATTTTTCAACACCAAACCCACCGCGAAAAGCAGACACACCTCAGCTGCTACAAAACCTGCAAAACATACAACTAAAGTTAATAAACGGCACGCTATTTAGGGCTAATTCACTGTGATTATGCCCTTAAATTAAATTAACAAAATATAGCCGACTAATTTGATTCGAAAAAAATACGTGTGTGTGTGTGTGTGAATTCTAATGCGAAGTACTCGTTGGTGGCTAGTGGGGAAATGAGAAGCAAATGGTGGTCATGGTGAATGTAAGGCTGTGTATAATGCGAGTGCTTATTGTTGTTGCGCTAAATATATAGTAAGTTATTGCACATACCTACAATTGCATATTAATTGGGTATACAGCCGTCATTTGGTTCAGTGATGTATCGGCAGTGCGGCTGACTTAGAAGGAAAAATCAGAGCGAAATAGTCGTGCATAAACCATGTATGTATATATGTATGTAGCTGCATTGATGTACGCATGTTTAATATACATACATATGCAACTTCGAGCCATTATTCAATCAAACGGCGCGCCTCAATGCGAGTATTTTCATAGATTTACTACTTTTCATGTAGTTTTATGTAAGTCGAAAAAGGCGCAGATGTAACTAATTAATTGAATTTTAGTCATATTGCTTTCAAATGGAAGTGTTTTTGTTTTTTTATTTTTATAAAACTCCACGCCAGCTAGAAATTGCTTTCGTTTTCGTAATTCAAAGCAGTAAATGAAATGCGTTTTATTAAAAATTGTCTGCAGCCATGAAATTAGCACTTTTAATGCTTTTTGTGATGCATTCATATGAATGTGTGTGTGGTTGTGTGCATACATATTTGCATGCAAATAAGAGTATGAATTTTACTAAACGAAATTATATACTCGTGCATATACGCCTTATTAAATTTGAAACTCTTTGTCCACCTTAATGATTCCCGTTTATTTTGTGACTGTCATTACCCGTCGGTTAATGGCGTGAACGCTCATTTGGTTATATAACGAGTGCATGCGCTTTCTTTTCTAATAACTTTTTGGCTATTGGCTTTGGCTAGCAACTGCGACTGACAAGCCACCATCGTGAGTGAACAGTTAGAAATCTTCATATTTCATATTTTCATATTTATTATTACAAAACACACCGCAAAACTAAAAGCCCACAACGAAATGTTCAGCCAAGTAAAATGCAAATGAAAAGGTAACAACAACAACAACAACAAGTAGGAAAATGATAAATTACTTTTTCGCACAAAGTCAAATAAAAAAATGTATGCAAGTAAATAATTAAGTAAACAATCATTCAGAAGTGTCACTTATGTAAATTTCTACGTAACTCGTTTCTTAATATTTTTTGTAAGCCGAAATGTATGAACGAATTTTGACATTTTTAATTGAATTTATTACTCAATGACGTAAACACACACAAAGTCACAAGTAATTGGTGTTAGCCACACTTTGGCGCACTTTTTTTTTAACTGTCAATTACCCATGACAAATGGCTTTCGATCAGTCGCCAAAGCTTTGTTAACTTTGGCTGTGATAAAATCAAATCAAACAATCAGAGCGAAAATAAAATGAATGAGTGAAGTGAGTGTTGAATTTTTAGCGCTACCCTGGTGCTAACCAGTCACTGAACTGCGCTTTGGTTAACGGCACGATAGAGAGAATAATAAGGTGGCGCCGATCGTGGTACCGTTACTTTGCTCTCAGCGATTTTGACAATATCAGCTGATTGTCGTCACGTCGCACTGGTGTAATTGGTGATCAGTGGGAGCAGATTTCCATTTTCGTAACTTGATTTAGTTTCTTTTTTTTTTTGCTCTCTAACTCGGAGTGTTAGTTTTTTCTTCCTAACATTTTTTTAATAATTTCTTCATTAATTCACTCAGTAGTTCTATTTAGCTTCACTTTTTTTTATCATCTGCTCACATATTTGGCGATTGCGATTTTTGTTTCTTTTCTTCCCAAATTCCTTCTTCTTCTTCTTCATCTTCGAGCAGTCAGATCTCTCTCTCGCAACTGCAGTGTTGCCAAGTTTTGGATATAAAAAATCACTAAAATGCCCATTCAAAGAAAAGGAAACACCATTGAATTACTTAAAGAACTTTATATGCGCGGCAAATTGTCAATAGGCTGTATTGAAGAAACAAAGTTTCAAACATCCATCCTTGTATTTAAAACTTATGCTAAGAGAACTTCTTTCTGCCATGAAAAAGCTACTTAAAAAAGTCATTTGCCGTTCGGAGTCGGCTTAAAACTGTAGGTCACTCCATTAATGGAGCAACATCAAGACGCATGCCACAAATAGGAGGAGGAGCTCGGCCAAACACTAAACGCGCCAATTTTTTTTTTATTTTTAAGAAAATTTCTTTAAAAAAGACCGAAAATGAGTTTTTTGCTATATTTAAGGTTATGTAACAAAATAAGGTACTACTTTTTTCAAAAAGGACGGTATGGTTTCTTCAGCATTATCTGGGTTTTTTTACTGTATATACATACATATACGGTCCTATGGCTCCGCGAGGTAGCTTCATTCATATTCAGTATTCAGGCCTTTTAAAATTTATTAAAAAAAAAATTGTGTAGAAAATTGAGACAAGAAGATCCAATATTCTTGCATAACCTCAGACGGGGCAAAAATGAGATTTTCACTTTCAAAACATCAAATTTTACAAGAATCAAAAAATTTTCAATAGCACTGATATTTTCCTAGCATAAGCTTTAAATGTAATAGTAGCTTTTTTACTCTTTTTTTTAATTATACAATTTTTTTTTTTTGAACTAACAGTTTTATTAGCTTTAAATTAAAAAAAAAATAAACAAACTCCAAACTCAGAAATGTTCACATTTTGTGAATAAAGAAGCACTAAATTTATTGCGAAGAGCAAATCGTTGGCAACACTGTGCAACTGCACCAATGTGACGTCACGCGCTCTCTAATGGACGCAATTTAATTGCTACCATTCTTGGATTAGAGGCCTCTGCAGCATGCACTGGTGTTTTGACTGAGCTGTTTAGCCGTTTGAGGAGTGCGTTTTGGTATTAGCCTAGCAATGGAGACTTCTACGCCGTAATTTTGTCACCAAACTGCGCTTTTTTAGAAACTTTGAAAATTTTTTTAAGCAGAAATATAGTCAGCGGTTTGCCATTGCTTAGCAATATAATAAACTACTTTTTCTGATTTAAAGCCTACTACCGAGTTGTCACGCACAAATGCGTTTGACTCTCCCTCCGCCTTCAATAATTGGGTATATGGTATATGAACCGATCATCAATAAATAAGTTTATATGAACGTAAATTCCCCGTTGAATAGTTCAACTTTCAGGAGCTGTTTTTATCGCAACCTTTTAAATTAATTTACTACCAATAATAATTCAACCAATCATATTTACTTACTATCTCTTTTTTTTAATTTCTAATGTTTTTTTTCCAGTTTATATCAGTATTGCAAAAAGTCTGATTTGGCCTTCTGCCCCTTCGCTGCTCCACTCAACACAACTGTAATATCAGTGCTTGCACTATCAGCAACAGGTTGCTTGTCTAGAATTTGTACACTCATTCCTTATCTTTCCAAAACTTTATTTGCGTTCTTATACTCGCTTTTGCTATCTCCCACAACGATTCCTTTTACCTTTTACCTCTTTCCATGGATTGCGTCATAGCAATAAAATCAAATAAGAAAACTTAAGTTTCAAACTGAGTTAACGTCGCTCTCTTTTATCAAACGTTCGCTCACACGCATTGCCACATTGTCTCTTATCAGACGTCAAAGATCTGCGTCAAATCATCGTTGAACGGCCTTGCCAATGTCATTAGCTGCAGCACAATGCTGGCAAATTTTTATGTGCCCGTAACAGCTTTTATATATGGTAAAGCTTTGTATGTATGTATGTGTGTTTTACAATTGCAATCATAGTTTTTTTTTATCATTCATCGGAAAAATAACAAAAACTCGGTGTTCATTTAAACTCGCCTCATTTTTTATTTGCTTAGACGCGGGTCGATACTCATTTTTCATTGTCTCACCTTGTTAATGATCAAATACATTCGAATAGGTCAAAAAAAATTGGAGGCTTTTATACTAGCATTCTATACAAAAATAAAAAAATTAATAAAAAAGCGCACCAGTAAGTAAAGAGGCACAATTAATTGCATGCAATTTTTTTCTTTAAGTATTTAATTTATTGTTTGTTTACACAAATGGCTTAACTCCTTCAAAAAATAAGTTAGTATCATTCTAACACCCCATAATTCTTAACAAAATGCAGTTCATGCATTTCCAGTGATCATTCTTTATAGACAATTTTCACCAAGAATTTTTCGAAGCAGAGGAAATTGTAGAATTTCATTTACAAGGCAATTTGCAATTATTTGTATTGCTATGCAGATCGAGAAGAAATTATTTTACTGTCCCGTGGCTATGTTTTTAAGCGTGATGCAAAAAACAAATTGCAGCAGCAAAACAAAGTTAAAGGACAACACTAAATTTTTGTCTATCAAAATCAATAGCTAATCAAGGAAAGGGGTTTGTCAAATAACTCGATTTTAAAAAGTAGAAGACCTAAAAGGGCTAGTGGCATGAACATTTTTTTTTTTTTTGCTCCTTTCACTTGCCTCACCCACATTTCACCCGGGCCGAAATCAGAAATCAGAAACTGCGTGAATGAGGCGTAACTTTACTTTCCAAATAAAAAAAATGGTGAAGAACTAGAAGAAAAATTTTGCCAAATTAAAAATTTTCGCGCGAAGAAAATGATAAAGAACTAGAGAAAGAATCTTTTCACATTAACAGAACATAGATCTTGGCTATCACATCAACGAATTCACTTTTCATCGCCCTCAGGGGTCTTACGATGTGTTCATTGATATCTATTTCTGCTTTTAACTTTTCCTTTAACATACCCATCGGCAATGTAAAGATAAAGACAAAATTATAAAAGCACTGCATATTGGCAAGTTTTGAACATTTATTTATTTTTTAATTTCAATAACCTTTTTTATAAAAAAGCAGTTCATTCTATAATAAAGGTACAAGTTCCAAACTTTTTGCAAGTTTTTTTTTTTAAATTTCATCAAAATCTCCAAGTTATTATTTAAAATTCATAAAGGGATTTTGGGTGGGTATGCAGTTTTCTTGTACATCCAAAAATTGTATTTTCTCTATATAAAAAAGAAATTTTGTGCATTCGTTACATGAAAAAAATGTTTAACACCGTCAAAAAATTTTTTTCGAAAATCAACAAGAATTTCGGGCCATTCAAACCTACAGATTTTTGGACTAGAATTGAATGGGTTTTTAAACTGCATAACCAAATTAATTTTTTAATTTCTAATTAAAAAGTTTTTGACCTTTATTTTTCTTTTACAAAGCTTCAAGCTTGGATTCATGTGATCGTTGTTATAAAATGAACAATACTTTTATACAAAACCACAACTAAAATTAATTAAAAAAAAAAAACAATAGTCAAAGCTCGCCGATATGTGATAGCCTTATGTACTTCACTTTATTCTATTAAGTCATGAATGATTGCCTGTGTAGATGTACATTAAGAAAATCCATGGTGTGAGTGCAACCCTGTTTCTGTTGATCAGCTATTCTCGCAAGTTTCCGTTTATTTGCCACACAGGAAGTAAACCGCTCATGAGCCGCAATCGAAGATATTTTGCTTCTACTGTAAACAAGACCGAACGGGCCAGTTAGTCTCAAATTGCTATATATACTAGAATTTATGAAATTGCTGTGATTATATTACAAAATGCATCTGGCTGTCTCGAAATTATTCCGGAAGTAGTGCTTGTGCTCCCAACGCTACTCTTTACAAGTGTCTATTTATGAGCTGCGCACTTTTTACTAATAAAATCTAACTTCCAATTAGGCAATCGTTAAGATATTTCTTCAGCCGTGCAGTCAGTAGCAAAGTACATCTGGCAGCATTTGTTGAATATTTCCTGCATTTGGAGATTCGGTGATTTGCGACATCCGTAACGCTGCGCCGACAGACAACCAGTTAGAGTCACTCAGCTAAGCAGTCAACCGGTCAACCAGCGAAGCGTTGTGATGTGTTGCAACAATTCACGCCAACGCGACTGCAGTTGCTACTGTATTGGAACTTGTTGTCGCTATTGTGGCTTCAGTTGGCTACCGTCCGCCGATTGCCGCCGCCTCAAACGTACTAAATTGCACACCTTCTATGTAGGCGGGCAGCGGACCAGGGCGCGACCGTGTGCTATTGTATTTGTACATGTAATATCATTCGGTCATGGTTGCTGCTCCTCGGCCACAATTTTCAACAGCTGCATTATTGTTGGCTGAACGTTTGCTATACCTTACCGCATTTGCATCACAACAAACACCGGCAATGGCAATAAGAAAAATCTAAAAAACAAAGCGCGGCAATAAATTTTCTTTTGCAAATTTTCGATCACATTTTACTTAGTAAATATCAACAATTACGTCTCGCCACTCAGTCAGTTTGTCAGTGCAGCGATGTGTCTGTCACCAGCTGATTGTGCGAAAACAGTAGCGGCGGGGATGGAGAATAGTTAGCCGCTGCAAATGCATGAATAAGTTGCCGGTTGCCCACATGTGGCGCATATTTTTAGATTTGCGGAAGCTGTAGTTTCTTGTTGTTGTTGTTCACTGTATTTATTGCTGTCCCAATTTATTGAAACAATTTGAGCTGGTTTCGTGCCGCTTAACTACTACTTACATTGCTTCGCTTTTGTTGTTGCTTTAGCACATATTATTTCAATTTCGCTTGTTATTTTGCTGTTGTTGTTGTGGTTGCTGCTACCCGCTTCCTCGGCATTTGCATTTACTGCCGTAAACACCCAAACATTGTAAATTTGCCGCTACTTTAAACCTTTTCTCTTTCCTTTTCTAGCGCTCGATAAACAACTTAAACATTTAACAGCAACAACAACAATAGCAAAAGCAGGAAAAAAGCCGAATTATGCTGTTATTTATGCTAATGTTGCTTGTTATACATATGCACCTACTATTTAAACATGTTTTTGTTGTTGGTGTTAGTGCTGTTGTTGGTGCGTTTGTATCCGCTACTTTACATATTTTCACATTTTGGCAGATTTGGTTCGTTAAACGTTGTTGGCTGGCATGTTAAATCATCACTTAATTGCATTGCATCATGTTGCTACAACGCCGGCAACACCAACAACAACATCGAATTGTGAAATGGCATTTGACCAATTGCACATTCAAATATTTCCATGCAACTTGCCTTCATTTTTGTTGCACTAAAAGCGATTTTCGTAATTGCTCTACGCATATTTGAATGTTGCACAAATGCCGCGCACATAAATTTAAAACGAGGTATAAGGAAGCAGTTATGTTGTAAGTGTATGTTGTACAGATGAATAGTAACTAAGTCGTGGTTGTGGGAAGGGAATAAAAAGGAAAAGTTACACACACTAATTTTTACACACACAGAAATTTGTAAATATGCGCTGCAGAAGTCACTGGGTTCTGCAGTCTTCTTCATTATGGATAGGAAGTGTTCTTCATTGTACCATAGATCGAATTTAACAAATATTTGCTAATCGGAATTTTGATAGGTATATTATATAATCTTGGCGGCAGTCGTAGCCGAATGGATTGGTGTGTGACCACTACACAGTAACATCTATCGCACATTGTAAGCATTTTTTCATAGAATAAACCCAATTCGCCAGGTAATAATTGACCGATATCCTTCGCCATTCTTTCAGTAATGCAGTTTTAAGCGCTGCTAAGTTTTTTGGCTGTCGTTTGGCTGTCGTGGGCCCACAGATTTCTGATCAGGCTTAAATTGGGAGATGGGCATGTGCATCCATGTCCTTATCGCAGTTATATAGAAGCCACACCCGCACCCAATGCTCCTTATGCGCAAATTTCATCGCACTGCTCGTAAAATTCCTCTTCAAAATTCGCAAACATTGCTCAGAGTGAATAGTGTTGTCTATGAATGCCAAGTCTCCTACTCCTCTGCTTGAGATGCAACCCCATATCATAACAGACAATTTTCCATATTTGACAGTTGGGACGATGTTGGAACTTTCCAATGCTGTTAATGCTTTGCGTCACACTCTTGTCAGCCCGTCGTTATAATATAAAATCATTTTCGTCTCATCACAGAATATGACGTCATCCTAATAGTCAATTGGTTCGTGGCAAAAGATAAGCGCTTTTCAATATTTTGTATAGATAGCAATGGTTTCTTACGTGGAGATCTTGAGTTCTCACTCTCACTGTTCCTTGAGTTCTCTCGCAAGAGTTCTGGTCGATATTTTATGATTTTGATCCAATAAAAGTAGATATAGTTCAGCGAGCATCTGCACTTCTGAGTAGGCTATGTCAGGCTTTGATATTATGCTATTAATATTATTAACAGTAGCGGAGATAAGCAGATAAAGGCATATGTTATTTCTAATTGGCGTCAGCTGGTACGTGGATAAAGAAAAGCCACCGGCGCATATTAAATCATTTCATACATTTTTTATAGAATTCGAAGAATAAAAGTCCAAAGTACTTCGAAATGAACTCTTTGAATTTAGGGCAAAAACTAAATCAACTCAATATAACATAAATTTCACGTCACACACACACTCTAGCGTACGATTGAAATTTGTCCAAACGGCGTTGCGACACATATGTAGACTTGTAGACTATAACTGAAGCACAAGCAACCCAAATGTCACTCACTCAAGAATGCAGTTACGAAATCTGACATGCACACCTACGCAGTCGGTGACCAATCATATGCACAGACATGCCGCGGTATGTAAATATGTACCTATTTGTACTTACGTCTCGTGGCCACCGCCAATAAGCTCAATCGAAATTTGTGGCTATTTTTGGCTGTTGCATAAGATTTATGCAGATTACGGTAATATTATGCAGCTGAAATGGTTTGAATAACAAATAAAATACGACAAAACGAGAAATATGGAGCGGACACACATCAAGAAAGTTTAACCAGTCGCACGTACGTACGTGTTCGTTGACAACAGATTTCCTCTCTCCCTCCTTTGCAAGGTGTAGTAATAACCGAAAAAGCGGCCACAGGTAATGTTAATAAACACCTGTCAGATATTAGCTGCCGTCAACAAATTGGAAAGGCTGAAAATTAATTCAAAATTATCTTCTTTGATGATAGCGATGACAAATCATTAATTGAAATGCATTTTTGTGCAACGACGCACAAATTACAGCAAAAATGCATCAGGGCGGCGATGAATAAAATTTAAAAATATCCAAATTTGAATAACACTTTTAAGGATCAAGCAGCGTAGAAGAGTTGCTTTTATTTGTATTTTGAAAAAAACAAAAATTAAAAAGCAATATTAATAATAAGAATTAAAAAATAATATTGATAATAAACATTAAAAACTGACAAAAATTTAAAAAATTTAAAAAATAATAAAACTTAAAAAATACAATAATATTAATAATAAAAATTAAAAACTAAGAAAAATTAATAAAATAATAAAATATAAAAAATAAAAAACTTTAAGAAATAATATTAATATCAGTAGTCGAAAAAGTCTTTTCGTATTTCTAATCAAACTTCAACTCATTTTTTTATATTTATAATGAGCTTTATTAAACCCAATATGTTCCATTTTGGTCGACCACCTTTTGCCATTTCTCTTCTAGAGACAATATTCCATCAGTGTAAAACTTTTGTGGTTTCTCGGCGAAAAACTGCGACAAGTAATTTTCACAGGCTTCTCTTGAAGCCAACTTTACTCCACTAAGGGAGTTCTGCATTGACCGAAACAAATGGTAGTCCGATGGTACAAGGTCAGGGCTATATGGTGGATGCATCAAAACTTCCTAGCCAAGCTCTCCCAGTTTTTGCCGAGTCATCAAAGATGTGGGTGACCTAGCGTTGTCCTGATGGAAGACGGCGCCCTTTCTGCTGATCAGTTCTGGCCGTTTTTTTTCGATTGCTTGCTTCAATCTCTTCAGTTGTTGACAGTAAAGAGTAGAATCAATCGTTCGAGCAGCTCATAGTGGATGATTCCTATCCAATCCCACCAAACACACAGCATAACCTTTCGAGACGTCAATCCTAGCTTTGCGACCATTTGTTGAGCTTCACCAACCTTGCACCATAATCTTTTTCGCACATTATTGTCGTATTTGATCCACTTTTCGTCTCCTGTTACCATTCGCTTCAGAAATGGTTCGATTTCATTTCGTTTCAGCAAAGAATCGCAGATGTTAATTCGGTCCATTAAATTTTTCACAGACAATTCATACCCAAACATCGAGCTTCTTTTTGTAACCAGCCTTTTTTAAATGGTTCAAAACCGTTTAATGATGAATGTTTAGTGCCTTGGCGATGTCATGGCAGCTTATGTGACGGTCTTGGTCAATCTTTTCCATAATTTCCTCGACTTTTTCAACGATAGGTCGACCGGAGCGAGGTGCATCTTTCACATCAAAATTTCCAGAACGGAAGCGAGCGAACCATTGTTGTACTACACGAACTGATACAGCATCGTCTCCGTAAACTTCATAAATTTCATTGGTGGCTTGCGTGGCATTCTTCCCTTTTTTATACAAAAATTTCAAAATATAGCGAATTTTTTCATTATTTTCACCCATGTTTGAACAACTATAACTTTTTTCAACTTCTCCGAATTTAATTTTTTTTTTGGTTAAATGAAGCTTAAAATGTCACCTTTCTAACACCATATGATATGACACAATGTGATTTGTAGCACTGGAGGTAGATAACTCCAACGACATCTATTGACAAAATACGGAAATACTTTTTCGCCTACCCAATAATAAAAATTAAAGAAACAAAATATATTAATAATATTAGTAATATTAGACTATGTCGGAAAAATAATCGCATTTGAAAAAAAATATTTTCCATTAAGTTACATATTTATTCATCCTTTTCGTATATTTTTTTAATATTGACCCAAGCAATTTTCCTCCTTCCGCATAACCAGCACGAAGGGGGCCGTCTGCCTGACGTACATACTTAGATAGGGATTTATCATATCAAAGTAACAATATTGCAGTGCCTAGGCACTTTCATTTTTTTATGGTTATAAACAAATCGTGCAGATCATTCTTTATTCCATTTCCCTTTCAGAAATTCGATGACCTTTAAAAATTATAAATCCTTCTGGAAATCACACCAATTCGCAGTGTCTGAGCTACAGCAGGTATCTCTGTTCTGTTTTAAATGCTTAAAATCACAGATTTAATACTTCTCGAGAATATCTAAAGATCGATACTTCTTTCTCGAAGCAAGTCGCGTTCCTTCCCGATACTATTTTTTAATTTGGTGCTTAGTATCGATACTTTTTTGCACTATTTGATATAAGGCAACGCTAGAATTATCATTCATCATAAATTAATTTCATCTTGTCAAAGTAGGCCATGTAAATTTAAATTTACCATTATTTCCTCATGTTTAGTTTTCTTGTAACTTCTGCGATGTGATTTTGCAATGTCTCCAGTATCTTCTGTTTGGAAAAATCTTTAAAAATTTTAATTTAATAATTTAGCAGCGTCGAAAATATGCAGTAAGAGGGTGAAGTGTTACGAGTATGTCCCTTGCGAAATATTTTTTTCGCAGGAAGGAAGTATGGTTACACACAAAATATGAGGTAAAAATGTCAAGAAATTGTCTTTGTATGCATCAGCAAATGAAGATCATTCTCTACTTGAGAGGAAAGAAAGACAAAAAGGATCATACTGGGACAATCTGCCGGGTTTATCGCAATCAAAATGAGTGACATCAATTCAAATATTGTTTGGAATTAATTAAGAATTCTAACTAGGCAAGGTATATTGAAGCATCACCTTAATAACCTTTGGATATAATCGAATGCGACTTACAGGGAGGAAAATGAAGTCGTCTCACATGTGCTGGCATCGTGTCCAGCTCAGAGGAGAAAGTTGAGCACAGATGAATATTCTGAGCACAAGAAGAAGGCACAACAAATAACAATAATCATTATAGTGTAAATATAAAAATGTTATTTAACAAATCATGGAAAAATAAATAAAATAATACAAAATTGTCAAATTTTTATAAATTATATTTCTTGAACGATACTTGAATATACGCGATACTTTTCACCGATATTTTTTCAGATACCAGAAACAAGTAAAAGTATCCATACCAAGATGATATTGAATGATCACCCATCTATGAGGGAACAACCCAACTCACTGGTCCCAAATATGTCCTCAATAGATCATCTATTCAATTAGCAAAGCCCCGACATTTCGTTTATACAAAAATTGTGGTACTAGTAGCATTTTCTGTGGTTAAGTGGTCTCACTTGAATTATAGAGTACAACGATTAGCACTCAGCCTTCCCTTGGAGAGAGAAATATCAAAGAGGAGCTCAAGGTTATAAATATATGGCATTTAAGTTAACATTCATTTTGTCACGCGAACTCTTTAAGTTTCACATACACACAAAGACATGCAAGGCAATCGAAAAAGATCCTCTTTCATTTTAAACATCATCGTCGTAAATGTCATTTTACGAAGCCGTAAGATATATAAAAATAATATTTTTTTCTTTTATTGCAACAAAATTGTTTGTTTAATTCACAACAATAACAACAAAGTCAAAGCTAAAGCACATATTGCAACTTATTATTAATTGCAAGTAAATATCAGCCACGAAAATTGCGAGCATAAATTTTTCAACTCTCGCCCGCAACCAAAATACGACAACAACAACGCGGTATTTTAAGACCTTGTAGCGAAAAATAATTGAAAAAACAAAAATCAAACAACAACAAAAACAAAGTGAAAATGTGCACAACACAATTTTTCATGAATTTATCGCCAATGAAAGGATCTGCGTGAGAGTACAGCGAGCAATGCAGACAGTGCCGCCAGCAAAATGTTAAGCACAACAGCAGCAACCTGACAGCCGCAGCCACCGCCACAGCGGCATTGATAGCACTTGCAGCGCACAACACAATAATCAACGTGTTGCAAGTGAAAGTCAAAATGTCAAAGCAAGTGCGCGAAGCGTGGGGCACTCGGAATGGCCGTGTCACCTTGGTGCGCATCGTGGCGCAAAAAGTGGGCGTGTGCCGTGCGCGCTTACATTTGCGTCTGTGTGTTTGCGTGACGTTAATTGATGTGGCGATTTCGATTTCATTTATTCGGCTGCTACAGCAGCTGCTGTGGCTTCTTAAATTTCCGTGGTTGCCATTGCAAGGAGCACCGAAGAAACGCACAAAACTAACTTCTCCATATGTCTGTATATTTGTATGTGTGCATGTGGAGGCACAGACAAAAAGCGAGATTGTCGGACCGCAATTGTTTGCTACCCGCTGATTTACGGTAATTGCTGCTTTGCGGCTTCAGATGCTGCAGCAATGGCAGCATTGTTGCAAATGCAAAATTATGCAATTATCGTATTCCGACTTTTTCAGATTTCCCCATGATTCTTTTCGTTTCTAGTTTGCGCAAATCAATGTTTATTCTCGGCCGTTGTTTACAGCTGGAAATCCATTTATTTTGCAGTTCTCGACATGCAGTTGAAGTTCTATCGATCAGGGCTGTTGTGGAAGTTCTATGTTGTACGATTGTGCGGTTGTGCCCTTTGATCATTATGACGGATGTTGTAGTGTGCAGTTGTTATTGCCTGTGAAAAAGATTGTTTGGATTTATAGACATTTACATCATTCAGATAAATCCTAGCTTTTTTGTACTTGTATTTAGACACTAGTATTCTTATATCCTGCGAATATAATGTACAATGTGGCTCAATTTTAATCATCCAACAATTTTTTCTTTTTTTTTAATAATTTTTTAGGAAAATAAAAAAAATTTTTTGAGTGATGGAATTATTTATTTTGGCCTTTATTGTATTCTACAGCGTGGCTCAAAATTAATCATCCAACTATTTTTTATAAATAAAAAAATTATTTTGAGTGATGCAAATCTTTATTTTTGCTCCACTTTGTGTAAGTATATTCTAAATTGAGCTACATATCCATGATTTGAGAAAAACAATAAATTCTTCTACTTTTATAAATTCTCTTGCACTCTTGGAGCATTGAAAGTTCGAGGATATGAGTTAGGTAAAGATAAGTTTTAAGCTCGAAAAATTATATTTTACGAGTAATAAAATAAAGTGTAAGGGCGACACCAAACGTTTAGACCCGTCACACATTTTGACTTCGAATAAATTGAGTGTCCTTATTTACCTGAAAGTAGGTGGTACCGCGCCCATTTTACTTACTTTTGTTGTGATATCTGAATTCTTTCTGTGGTATCAATGTTCACAGTACAGAGACAGATACATTTATGGTTACAGAAAAACAGCATTTTTAGGAGCTTTGAAAGCTGGGCGTGATTATTGACGGACTTGGCCCATTTCAAATGGCAATTTTCTCCATTTAAAAAGTGATCTGGTTACTAAATTTCCTAAAAGTTTCTAAAATTTTACTTGAGGTTTTCCTTACAAACACAGAAATCAAAATTTTAGTTGTGTCAATAATTTTAACTTCATGCTTCGTAAGATTAAAAGTAATGTCCATATACAGTCGATATCAAAAGAAAGTGGACACCATATATTGACAAATTTTGTCCATTTATTCATTTAGTTTTTTTTTAATTTCAATTACTCCTTTATAAAAGCACAGTTCATACTACAACAAAAACTATATAAGACAAAGTTTCAAATTTTGTACAAAATTTGTGAGAAGTCGGCAAAATTTCATAAAATTTCAAGCTTTTTAGAATTTCTGAAAAAATTTCAAGTATGTAATTTTATAGCTCAAACATCGCGTTTATTTTCGACCTACTTGAAATTTGTATATTTTACTAAAATTCAACGATCTATAAAACTGCATACCCGAATTTTTTCTAAAAATTTTTAACTAAAATTTTGATGAAAATTTACCGAATTTTTAAAAATGTTATACAAAATTCCAGACTTTACTTTATACACTACTTTTTTGCTGTAGCCTGAACAAAATTTTAATAGAAAATTTTAAGAATAAAATTTCAGAGTTAATAAATAGTCAGAACTTATCAATTCATCACTGAAAAAAAACTTTTGTTAGTACTCGATTATGTTAGGCAGTTACAAACAACAGTTAAGTGAACAAAGATTATTTATGATACAAATTCTTTGTAAATCTCATTAGCTTCATTGTGAATTCGGTTTTTATGCAGTTATGGAATCGTCCAAGTATTTCGCACTGAACTCAACGGTTAAATCATAATATATCAAAATTTTTATTTTTAGTGAAGTATTTGCTATAAAAAATATTTTCTGACAGAAAAAATATCAGTTTATTTGAATTTGTTTCACGGCTCAGTAAAAAGAAATAAAAATGTAACACACTTCTCTACCTCCGCCCAATTATAATACCAATACCAATGCACAAGAGTTTAAAACTAATAAATATTTTGTATACACATTTTTTTGTTTTCGAAAATAAAGCATGAACTGGAAATTTGGCGGGCCCTACAAGTACGTGCTTTTTAAGCTACACTGTATTTCTCCAATAAACTTTTCTGCATGCGAAACATACTATATTATTTAATATTATATTATAAAAACATCTGTAAATACATACCTATGTACTTGTTGTTGTTTTTATTTTATTTTTTCTATTTTAATATTTATCCCATGCGGTGGAGACATCTTAAAGACTAGGCATGAACGTGTTTCGTATTTTTTTTTTGTTTTTAATACCGCCGTTCTAAGTAATTTACTACTCTACGTATTAAAATAAAGCATTTTCTCCTACCTAATTACCTTTTAATTTTCAGGCACGCTTCTGGGTGCAGGTGATCGATGAGCTCCGACGTGGCGTTCGTCTGAAGAAGAACAACTACTCTCGCACACCAATCGAGTACGAATTGACGCCCTACGAGATTCTCATGGAGGATATACGAACAAAGTAAGAGCGCGCATTTTATCAGTTTTAAATTAAAAACAAAAGTAGAAGATGGAGAATATTAGTACGAAGGGATCTGAGGGATACATTTTCATTGCAATTCTTTAGAATTTTCTGAATTCGATTTAAATAATCCAACCCTTTTATGCGTGAAATTTTCATAACGATACATTTTTTCATTCTATCCGGTGCTGATAGCCCTCGACTACACTTCTACTCACTCCAATAATCACTGCAACAACGTATACCAAGTAGCTCAGCGTCCCGAGTTACGCCATTCCCATGGCAGCCGGTTCTACGTTACCGGAGTGACTCGGGTTTTTCCCGACCAAGGGCTGCCGCCCCAGTAAACTAGCCCTGTCTAGTGAGCAGTATATCACCCCACCCCTTACGTCACAGGAGCAACTCCTCGCAGTAACCTTGCTCAAAATACTTCTCCTCAGGGCTGGAGTTGAATCCAATCCTGGGCCAGAAGTATTCTATTGCTGCGTCTGCCATAAACGACTCCACCCGAACTCCACCCGTAGCGCGGCCGCCCACCATCATCAGGCCACAACAACAACAGCGGATTGCGCAGCAGGCCCAACGTAGGCAACCCCATGCGTTCCTCACCCCCCGAGTTACAACGACATCACCCAGAAGCTTTAAGCTTCTTCAATTTAACTGTAACGCACTCACGAGCAAGGTCGACGAGATAATTGACTTCATGAGCCGGCACAGTATCAAGATAGTTGCGGTCCAGGAAACCAAGCTGCACGCTAGGTCCTCTCTGATCACCAGGGGTGGCTATAACGTGCACAGACATGATCGCGAGCGAGACAATGGTGGTGGCCTAGCGTTTATAGTCCACCACACAGTGCAGTATCGTCTCATTGATGAAGGGATCGACCGCAGGGACAGCACCTTAGAATGTCAAGGCATAGCTGTCCAGACAGACGATTCCGAGCTCGAAATTTTTAACATTTATATACCTCCTGTCACCTGCTGTCCGGCAGGATATCACCCTGATATAGGTGCGCTCATCAGAGGTGGTTATAGGTGACTTTAATGCGCATCGCGATCTTTGGCATTCAAGCCTGCCAAATGCCACCAGGGTAGTGGGCAATTGTAGCAGCTCGCCTGACCTAACAATAGCTAGCGCGGGTCTGATAAATAGCATAACGTGGCGGCCTATGCTATCGCTTGCATCAGACCACTTGCCTATTATCGTCTCGATTGAGAGACCTGCCGACTTTGTTTCCGCGAACCACCGATCCTATTTTAACTTAAAAAAAGCTAATTGGGCCGGCTTCACGGAATTCACTGAGGACACCTTCGCCGCTCTTTCCATTCCCACCGATGTGCGCGTAGGCGAACGCGCATTCCGCAAGGTGCTCACAGCTGCTGCGGCTCGCTTCATCCCAGCTGGAAGCTTTTAGGACATCCGTCCTCATTTCCCAGCCGAAGCAGCCAGCTTGGCAAATCAGCGTGACCACCTACGCCAGGCCGATCCCGGGGATCCCCGCATAAGGGATCTCAATTTGGAGATCCGGCAACTGGTAGACTAACACAAGCGGACTAAATGGGTTGAGCACTTGAAGACCTGTAACCTCGACTCTGGGGTGAGTAAGCTCTGGTCCACCGTTAGGTCCCTCTTGAACCCGGCGAAGCACAACGACAAGGTTGTACTTCGTCGGACCCGAAGAGATGCGCGAGCTATTTTACCCGGCTTTTTATACTGCATACTCCGGCCGACAGATCCAAGCGTCGTGCTACCAGAAGGCTGCACAAACTGACGAACGACAGTGCGCCACTTACTTTCTCCGGTGATGAGGTTCAGGGGGCCATCAACAAATCGAAAACATCTAAAGCCATTGGCCCTGACGGACTAAACGTGCTGAAACACCTAGGGCCTTTGGGAGTAAGATTTCTCACAACGGAGTAGGATTTCTCTCTCAATCTGTCCTTGACCACTCTCATCATCCCTGACAAGTGGAAAGCAGGGAGAGTGGTCCCACTACTGAAACCTGGGAGACCCGCCAACCAAGGGGAATCTTATCGTCCGATAACTCTCCTTTCCCCAGTAGTGAAGACACTTGAAGCCTTCCTACTCCCACTCTTCACGAAACACCTGGCCCCAGCCCCACATCAGCACGGCTTCCGACGAGCGCATAGCACCACCACTGCACTCACCGCCATAAACGCCCAAATAAACCGCGGGCTTAACCAAAACCGCCTCTGCGAGAGGACTGTCCTAGTAGCGTTGGACCTGAAGAAGGCTTTCGACACAGTCAGCTATTCCACGCTACTAGATGATATTTATCAGTCGACACTCCCGCCATGGCTGAAGAGGTGGTTCGCAAACTATCTGAGCGGTCTTCACTCGTCAGTGACTTTTCGAGATCAAACATCAAAGCATATGAAGATAAAGCAAGCTGTACCGCAGGGTGGTGTCCTTTCTCCCTTGCTGTTCAACTTCTATATCTCGAAGCTCCCCCAACCACCAGCGGAAGTTTCCCTGGTCTCATACGCTGACGACTGTACGATAATGGCGTCGGGCAATGACATCGATGGCCTGTGTTCCAAAGTGAACAACTACCTCACCGACATTTCTCGCTTTTTCACTGCGAGGAATCTCTAACTTTCCCCCACTAAATCCCCGGCGACACTCTTCTCCCCCTGGACAAAGGAGGTCAAACTGTCCCTTAAGGTAAAAGTCGATGACACACCAATACCGACAGTAAACAACGCCAAAATTTTGGGTGTAACCTTTGACAGTTTGCTCTCCTTCTCAGCGCACACAACCGCAATTGCCACTAAAGTCCAAAACCGCAACAAGAATTTTGATGGGCTACAACTTTGTTCCGGGGATCATTATCAATTATAATCCAATAATTATATGGATCTGCTAAACAGATACCCTTCGGATTAACTCAACTGGCCTCTAAGCCTTTTATATTTTACAAATCTCACTTGAGATTCGCTTTTCTCGTTACCCAGAAAATAATCTATGAGTTTTCAGTTTGCGGCAATTTAGGTTTGTGCATTAGCGGGTTAATTTTTAAAAATATTGAAGTCAGGTACTCATAATCTTATGCGATTGTACCTTCAAGGGAACAGAAATATGCCTACATTTTAATTAGCAGCTACCCTACCCTACTTTCCAGATATTGCCTAATTTTTGGCCTTTTAAAGTCAAACGACTGCACACTTCATTTGGAAAGCCCAGTAAATTGGGCTTTCTAACATTTTCAACACCTTTCTCAATTTCACGCAAGTACTGGCACCTCTCCCACATTCATATCGCCGAACTACAGAATTATTAATGACCACATAAAAATGCTTTCATCTGCTCTCTACAAATACTTTCTGTGCATTTACTATTTTATTTTTACTCATCATATTTTTCCTCCGATTGCTTTGTAACCTTATCTTAGAAAGTACCAACTGCGCAAGGTAATGGTGAATGGCGATATTCCGCCGCGCGTGAAGAAAGATGCCCACGCTTTGATACTGGAGTTCATCAGGTCACGGCCGCCACTCAAAAAGGTATGTATGTATGTTTATATGTATGCATGTAGGTGTGAATGCAAGAGTTGCCCTTCTCGCGGCACTCCTTAAAATCATCTTTACTTTGTTCCTGAATTACTCGCAATTTCACCAAACATTTCGGCACAGTTGTGGTTTTAAGCACTTATTGGTTTTTCCTTGTTTTGTTTCATTTTGTTGGCCAAGAAGAGTTTGTTTTTCTTTTGGCTCAACATTGTTGTTGGTTTTGCTGATTTTTCTGCAAAGTGCTAAATGGCCAATTTTCGTTGCACTTTCCTGCGGTAATTGCAGGTAATCACAATGCCAACAGAGTAACGGTAAATAATAAGCCATACAATCGGCAGCCTTTCCCACTTCATTTGCTGCTTTTACATGTATGTGTGTGTGTGTAAATATTTATATATTTAAATATATTGTAAATATTTAATATTTATTGGCTTGCTTCGGCTTAAACTGCTAGACTTACTTATATATTGTTGCACGTGTATTGTGCCGGTTTAAATAATAAATAATTCGCACTGTCTCGATAGAATCATTTCAGTATCAATACACAACATTTCACTTCCTTTTGAAGTCAATTTACCGATATTTTGTATTTCACTTTTATTTCTGTTCGAAAACTAAACTATCGTGTAATTTCAGGCGTCCGAACGTCAGCTTCCGCCACCCATCAAACGCACACCATCGCCACGCGAACAACTCATGGACTCGATACGAAAAGGACAAACACTGAAGCACATACAGCCCCCAACACAGCCACGACTCAAGGATCGATGTAAGTCAAAAATAAGTTTAATAAGACATAAAACAAAACACTTCCAAGCGGAGTGTTCGCCAAAACATACTGACTTTCCAAAGCTACTGACCTGAAAATTCGACTGTCTGCTTATGGGTACAAATAATTGAACTTTTATTTAATTACAAGAGGAAAATTGGGTACAGAGACGAGAATTCAGAATTCACTAAAATTCTAAAAAATCGTTAATACAGAATATATCATATATATATATTATAAATACCTGGCGAATAGCTAAGAAACCGAAATTTCGTAAAACTTATAAAATATATTCGGTGGAGGCCAAAACGAAATGCAAATTTGCAAAAATGCAAAAACTACTTTTCGGAAGTTTTTTTCTTAAAAAATGATTTACTGTGTTTACATAAAAGCGTCAACCGAAGAATGTTCCATTTCGCGCTTATTCCAGCAATGCAAAATTTCGATAGGCAACGTAATAGCATCACTAGACAGCTTCGTTCTCTTCCTACCTGACCCGATCTTGAATGGATTTCAAAAAGTGATACATAATTTTTCGCCTGGTTTCAATAAAGAGCGGCACGGTTTTACCCAATCTTTTCTTCTCATTTTGTCTTCTGAGACATGAAAAAACTTAATGCCCTCTGTCCACTCTTTGTGGCAACACAAAAACAGTATTGCCTACTAACTTTTTTAGCAAAAGTTTTCATTTCATTATAATTTGCTCTTAAAAATTACCATAGCTTTTCTAAGAGGACATCACGGTAGCTCAAAATGGCGAACACATAGGCTTGAGTATAATAAGCAAACAACTGAAAAAAATGTATAATTATAATTTTGGATTGAAGCTTTTTAAAGTTAAATATTTTCGGTTCCTTTTAACATTTAAAATTTTTTTTTATAATTTTTTAGGATCAAATATATTTACTTTGTAATATTTTTTTTTTTTTTTTGAAAAAAAATTCTTTTTTTTTTATTCTAAATATTTGGAAAAGAATTGTTGTTTACAGAGGTCAACATCCTAAAAACACGCGATTCATATTTAAATTTCGAAAAACCATCAAAAATCCATCTACGGTTTAAATTCCAGTTTCATAGGTACTATATATCTGGGTTGAACATGTAAAGAAATGTCTAAACAACCTCCGATTTATAAAAACAAAGTATCAGGCATTATTCTATCAAGAATAGGTACGCCTGCGATATGAACTATTTACTTTTACTTTTCTGTGTTTATTTTTTAAATGACAGAATGCGAATTTCCAATAATTTGCCTTTATGCGATTTTAATCATTAATTATGAAAAATTTTCGTTAAAAGCTTATGAGCCGAGAGGCAATTTTAAACACAGCACCACAGGATGCTACGGCGCACTTACTGCCTGACCATCCACTATCTCGATTTCCATAATTACTCGTGCATATCGGAGGGGATAGCCTTTTTCTCCTTTCAGTTTCACGGATGGTTGCCAAATATTTCGTAGATCTGAAAGTGTCTTAACCAATGTAAAACATATGCAACCAGCATACAATGTGCCTCATGCTGTCAGCAGCTATCCAATTGTTCCAAGTCGCCATTTCGCCAATTCCACATACCGGCCACTTGCAACACATTCATTGCATGCGATTTGAATTTCATTTGCCTATTTGGCACAGCAAATCGTTTGTTCAACAAATGCCAACCAAGCCAGGAAAAACAGCATCTACGTGTAACAATTCAGTGGCTGCGGTCGATCGGTTGCAAAGCATCACTGCGCATGTCAACCTGCAGCATTTCATTCTATTCTATTGCACTGCGGCGCGGTAGCTGCTATTTATTTATTTTGAAAACTTCTTTACATGCGCTTGTTTGTGTGTGCGAATTCACATGTATGCATGTGTGCATGTGCAGCTATGATTGTAAACGCTTGAAGCTGCCACAAAGCGGCACGAATGGCGGCACCAAACATGGACAATGTTTAGCATGATTTAGAATTACAAAGTGGTATCGATGCGCGCTCCGCTTTGATCAGCGATTTGGCGCTGCAGTACGATTTGTCAGCTGACAAAACAGTGTGGCAAGTGAAGGATTTACTGCGCTGATCGTTGTTTGAAAATTGAAAATTAAGGAAATGCCAAAAATTTATATTAATACACAAATTTGTTGCAGCCACATGAGCCGCTTGGGGTTGAAGGAATTTCAGCAAAAGTGAATTTCGTAGTGAAAACTTGCTGCAAAACGAATAAAAGTACGATTTAGGATGTGTTCATATGTATTATACATATGTTGATGGGTACATTGGGGTTTTTCAAGAGGGGACATTTTATAGTTTTGCCTCATTTTTTTTATTATTTCCTACGCTGCGACTGTGATTTAGTGATTGACGGGAATTAAGTGCTAAGTCGGCTTAAGTTGTTCTATCAAATGAGCAAAGATAGACATATATACATGCACAGGGTGGCGTATTTTAATTCAAGAGGTTTCGAATAAAAAATGATGAACGAACTTACTTTCATTTTCGAAGAAAATATTCATCATCACCATCATTTCCTCTACCTTCCATTGGAGCAAAGGGCCTCAGTAAAGCATTTCCACCTAGTCCTTTGTTGGCTAGCAATTTTGGTGCATTCCACGAGTTCCCGCATTCATCGACTTCTTTTTGTTACAAAATTATAAATCCTCCGAAAAGGGTGATTAATTTTCCGCCACCTTATGCATGCAAAAAACGTGTGTAAATGTGTGTACCTCGTCGCTCTCTTCTGAAATATTTCTCAATCTTTGTCAAATTGTCATTAAAATTATGAAGCAAAATATTCGATTATAAGAACATAGCGACATTCCAACCGAGTATTGCTATTGAGTTTTACGACTTGCTACACAGGGAATCATCGTTGACGGCGATCATTTGCTCACGCTTGAATATGAAAATTATTACATTAGCGTTTAACTGCTCCAACAACACCTTGTTTCTCACTCCAACATCGATTTTACCCATTCTAAAGTACTTGTACTCGTTTGTATGTATGTATATTAAACTATGCTTGAGAAAAAATGTCAGCTTCCGGAGGTGTTTATCCATCGCTGACATCAGCGTTGTTGAATGCAGCGTGTGACTGTCGCACCAATAACAGCAACTTACGCAGCTTCCAACAAGGCCACAGCTTCTACTGAACCGTTCACCAGTAAACAAATCCTTTGTTTTGGCATTGGATGTATACCTGCCACTGTTGGTTTATTGACGTAACGGAAAATTTTCCATATGAATTTAATTTCAATTTGTTCTTTCAATTATCTCTAATAAGTTAGTGGTGCAGAGTGGTGAAATATTGGTACCGATTAGTAAATTGATAGTAAAAATTAATTTTCCTTAACAGACTTTTAGGCGTACTAAGCAAGCTTGGTATTGTAAGAATGAGTGTGTGTGTCAACAATTTCATTCTCTCTACACACCAGCGACTTCAGCTGCTGATTAAAAGCTACCGACTAAAGCTTTGAAAAGCTCAGCCTCTCTCTTGTGGAACTTTTTAGCAACAATATCGATGCGAGTGTGCACAAGTACACTCGTTTCTGCTTACATATACATACATACATACGTGCATATATGAAACCATTTGTGTCACCAATTACAAGCTGCCTTCTGACTTGTGATAACAACGTGCCACTGTCATTTCTTGTTGGCCACAAAGGAAGCATCGCATTGTAATTCCGCGGGAGGCTTGTTTCACAATATCGCCGAATTTCGGTAGTTAAATTTTTGAGTTGTGTTTCGGCTTAGTTGGAAAAAATATAAATATTAAATTTATAATTTTCTTCAATAATAAAAATTTCTTCAAATAAGAGCTGGTAAGCAAAGCAATGAGATGTGTGTATATAATTTCATTTTTTTATATGTAGTTAGAAAAGGTTTCTAAAAAACTTGTGTTCAAAAAATTTTAAAACATGACGTCTCTGCAGTTTATCGCTATATAATAAATACTTTCGATAATTACACTATCTTTAAGAAGTCTATCTTGAAGACGCGAAACTGTGAAGTTTGAGGGGGAACTGAAAATAAAAGTGTCAATAATTTTTAGATCATATTTTTGTGGCCTTTTAAAAGATCATTGAATCAGTTAGTATTTGTGTGCATATCCGTTAGAGTCCGATAAAAGTCAACCGAGTAGTATAAAAAGTTTTCTCGTCAGACCACAGCAATACGTATTTATTTATCCATTCTTTGTGCGTAAAATTTATGCCCAAATGGTTTAAGAGTGTTTTATGGTCGTTCTTTAGCTCCTGGGCGGTGCTACGACTACTAACATCCCGGTCAACTTCGATTATTTCTGTGATTTTATCGACATTTTCTTTAACATCAAAAATGCTTGAACCGAATCGACGAAACCAAAATTGCATGTAATTAGCTGTTACAATGTCGGCACCTGAACACCATTTTCTAGAGCCGACAATTTTAGAACCCTGCTTTGCATTTTCGCCTTTATCAAAGAAAAACTGTAAAATGTATCTCTTTGTGTGTCTCTTTGTTGACTTTCATTGTTAACACCCTGTAACGCACAACTGAATGGAGCAAACAAAAAACAGCTAAAGAATTTTTTTTAGTTTGAAATGTCACCTTGACAACGAGCATAAACTTAAAGTTGTTTGATCTTTTTCCCCACATAATATTCCCAATACCTTATCGCTTTATCTAAAAATCGCTGGCTGGAAGAGAAAATAAGCTGAATCTGTTTTGTTTTTTCTGAGAAAGAATTTTTTTATATGAAGATCTTTAAAAAAAATACGAAAACTTTCTGCACAGAATGCATAGTTGCAAAAGAAATGATTAGCGCAGCAATATAACTCAGGCAATATGAAGCATAAATCGCAAAAGCAAACTGCAGAAAACCACAGCTTGTCTACTTACACAAACTTTGTGGACAAGACACTAGTTACGAGCTCTCAAAATTATGGACGTAGCACTTAAAATTGGTCTTTTTGAGGTTAGATTGCCGGATATACGAGTATTCTCTTGTTAAAATACTCATTTGTAGATCATCGCTCTTGAAGCAAGGCGAATCTATTAAAGGTAGTGGTAGCAGGAGGCCAGCTGATTTTTTTTCTTTCGTCGTATACATTCGGATGTCAGCACAAAATTGAATTACAAAGCGTATTACTTATATTCAAATTTGTACTTTGAAAATTGAAATTTTGTAATGAACTTAAATTCAAAATTTCAACCAAGGCGCATTTATTTAAGGTGGTGGCACTAGACCAACTTCGCCTTGTTTTATTTTGTGCTGGCAGCTATATGGACACAGCGAAAAAAAAACTAATCAGCTGATTTACCAACACCACCTTTAATAGATTTGCCTTGATTTCAATACGACAAATAAATTGTTTTTTTCTGTTTTGCCTTCATGATTCAATTGTTAAAGGTTTGCTCACTTTTGACATTCGAATTCTGACACTCCTTTGCAAAATGTCGCATTTACGAAGGGCGAAAAAAATGGATAAATGAAATACCTTTTTGGTAAAAACGGTAGTAACTTTTAACTTAATTTATAATGATACAAATGGAAATTGCTAGGAATGATATTAAAAAATGGTTATTAAGTTAAACCCTGGATGATATTTTGGGAATTAATTTTTAAATTCAAAACTGATCACGAAGTTGGGAAGTGGAAATGAATTCTTTCATAGAAGCGGATTCCTCATAAATTTAGTTGACTAAAAACAATTTTTGAACATACCCCCACCTTACTTTACTATGCTTTGTCCACGTAAGTTTGGAGTTTTGACCCAACATTTTTGCATTTCTAGACATACCGAGCAAGTTCTTGCTCTTAGTAGACCCTTTTGGAAATGAAATGTTTTTCTTATAAATTTTACTTTTCCTCCACTTTTACTCAAAATTTCTAAAGCAGCAACCCAGTGTCTTGCTAAGGGAGCCGATTTGTCAAGAGGAAACGAGAAAGCTGGTTACTGAGCAAACCCTTTATTATTGAATCATGTTTTGCCTTCACAAATAAATCAATTCTTTATTTTCTACTTTGACTTTGAGAATGTGATGTACAAAATGTTGTTGTTGGCTTAGTGCCGCCACCTTTAATCAATTCGCCTTGACTTTAAGTAAACTGTAAGATAATTTAAATATTTTTTTAACAAAAAAATAATTTACTGATTTTGGATGGATTGATTTTTTTAATATCGGGTGTATTTTTAGCTGCATAATAACTATCGATATCGATAACTATGATTTGATAATGGGAAAGTGTGTTGACATTTCTGTTCAGTAAGGTTTGGCAAGTTTGGCAAGTCATCATGAATCGTTAATCGGAATTTTATTAAAAATAAATCTGTTGGCGCAGTTTATAGAGCAAAGTGTTGAAGCGGGCGCGGAAATGTCGATTCGTCGTCATTTTCAACTTGTTGACCTTTGTCTTTCGTCTACGTGGACAATTTTATGTAAGGATATTGGCTTATGTGCGCCTATAAAATACAGCTCGTACAAGGATAGAAGTCAAATGGCAATCCTTTGCGTCGAATTTTTGCTGCTTGGGCTCGTTTAGATTTATTATTCAGATTTATTGGGAAAAGTAGTCAAAAAATGGACTAATCGGAAGGACCATGGAGCACTCGTAACCACGGCAGACATATGCCGGATATCATTTTCAAAAAATTAATGCCACGAAATTATCTACCAGATTATATTAAAAAAAAATTCATTGCATAAATATTTATGTTTTGTGCTATCATTTTACATTCTCAAGCTCATATATTTCTATCTAAGCTCTCAAATGTATATAATTTTATGATCACAGGTTTTCTATATCTTAATATAAAATCTATTTAACGAGTACCCCAGAACTTAGGTAAAATTAAAATGGCTGCCACTTTAAGGATATTAGGATGTGGGGTAAAAATTACTATACTCAATGCCATTTAACTACGCGTAGCATTTATTATAATCTTAGAAGTTAAAACTAATAAAATTAACAATGAAGTTCGATTCTTCCGAAACTTCGATCCTTCTCCATTTTCATTTACAAAAATTTTAAAATATTAAATTATGGCGCAATAAAATATATAACTGGCAAGCAGAAAGGTATTTTTTCAATTTCTTTCCACAATAAGGCACAGACAGTTTTTTACATATTTGGCACTTTGCGCCACCAAGCGTGAATTGGCTTTCAATGTACCGGAAATAGTGCAGCCTAACTTTTCTACCAAGTGGATAATAATAGGGTTAGCTCATTACGAATCTTATCTCAAACCTGGTAGATTTATATATTCAGAAAGAAATAAAGATGCCTCTATGTCATATGTTTGTGCTATACTCTCTTTATAAGCGCATACAAGCATTTCTAATTTCACTCAAAATTTACATTTCATTCGAGTATTAGTAAGCAATATTTTTAGTTATATGCCAATGCATTGTATGTCTGTATGTATGTGTACCTTATACACCTACATGTATCCATTCACATTCTTTTGATGACATGCAAATTTGTGTGTCCACTTCATAGTGTATGTTGGTATGTGCATATGTCTGTGCTACAGTCTGTTACGCTTCTGTAACGAAAATAACTGACCGTAAAATGTCTCTAAATTCAAAGTTTCCAATGAAAGTGCAAGTTAAGGAAAGTGCTCCAGTATCACACATGCGTGCTCCTTATATGCATGTGTGTATGAATGTATGTATATTAGACTAGCTTCATGCGTCCGTGTGTGTGTGCTACTTGTTTCCCCAAAGAATTCGGAAAGTTAAATAATTTGTTCATTTTACTTTGAAAACGTGATGCACAATTTGCCACGCAAATTGCAACAAAGCTGATGCAGGTTTTATGAGAATACAAGTATTAGGGTTGTTCATATTTAGAATTTTTATAATTTTTATTTATTTATATTTTTAGAACTGATGCAGCTTGTAAAGGGTGGTTAAATTTCAAGGGCCGGTGTTGATTTTGAATAAAATACAATTTTTTTAGGAAATTATTGACATTTCTCTTTATTATGATAATATTGGTATGGCTTAATTACGTATGGAACAAAATATCGGCCAAATGGCCGCGGCGGCCTCGGCGGCACACCTCCATCCGATGGTCCAAATTTTCGATGACACTGAGGCATAATTGAGGTTCTATGCCGTTAATGTGTCGAATTATCTCATCCTTTAGCTCTTGAATTGTTGCTGGCTTATCGACGTACAAGTTTTCTTTCAAATAACCCCAAAGAAAGAAGTCCAACGGTGTCAAATTACATGATCTTGGCGGCCAATTGGCATCGCCGAGACGTGAAATTATTTGGCCATCAAATTTTTAGCGCAAAAGAGCCATTGTTTCGTTAGCTGTGGGACAAGTAGCACCGTCCTGTTGAAACCACATATCGTCCACATCCATATCTTCCAATTCGGGCCATAAAAAGTTCGTTATCATCTCACGATAGCGAACACTATTCACAGTAACTGCCTGACCGGCCTCATTTTGGAAAAAATACGGCCCAATGATGCCGCCGGCCCATAAACCGAACCAAACAGTCACTCTTTGTGGGTGCATTGGTTTTTCGGCAATCACTCTTGGATTATCATTCGCCCAAATGCGACAATTCTGCTTATTGATGAATCCACTGAGGTAAAAATGTGCCTCATCACTGAAGTTGATTTTCTTCACGAAGTGCGCGATATGCATTTTTATTTGAACGCCCGTTTTCATAATAAGCCTGAATAACTTTAACGCGTTGCTCGATTGTGTATCTTTCCATGGTTCAAATTGAGTTAGTCTAAAATTGAAAAATGTCAAACGAAATGCAGAAAAAAAAACTTCACGTTTAGGTTCTTTATAAAAATATTAGGGTTGTTCTGATTTTTTTATTTGTGTTTTTTTTTTAAGTTTGTTTATAAAGCGATGCAACGTGTATAAGACTATTAGGGTTGTTCTTATGTAGAAGTTTTTTTCATTTGTGCTTTTTTTCTTTATTTGTATAAGAATATTAAGGTTGTTCTGAATAAGAATTAACATTTTACTTTAATTTGTGTTTATTGAATTTTTCCTTATTTATAAAGCCTATGCCACTTGTATAAGAATACGTGTATTAGGGTTGTTCTTATTCAGAATTTCTAGATTTTTTTATTTATATGTTTTACATTTTCTTTATTTATTTTACTTTATTACGACTTCGAGTGGCAGAAGGTTTTTATAAGAAACTTTTTCATAGCATTAATTTTTCATTGCCATTGGCTGCCGTTACCTCTCAGCAATTTATTAGAAAAACTTTTTCTTTCATTTGGTTTTTCCCATCCCAGCTAAAGTCAAAAAAGTTGCTTTGCGAAAAGTCCTAGTAATGAATTCGTATACACGTCCGCAAGTGTTCAACAGAGTGCCACAAATTGCGTGCAATAACTTGACCTAAATCTCTGGAAATATCTTCAGTATACGCACGAAGCGGTCAACCATCAATCAACAGTAATACGAGTACTACTCAGTGCAGTAGTTGCAGTTATCAAAAAAAGTCCTCATAGTGAAGAGCAAAGCGGGCGAAAATACTTAAGCTATTAAATAACGATTGAAAAGATTTACATTGAATTGATTGGAAGAATTTAAAGAACTCAGCCCAGAGCACAACATCCACAGCTGAGAAGTCTGATAATGCAACTAAATTAGTTGGATCACTCAGCAGCTGGTGATTTTAATTATCACAGCAATAATAAATGAAACCGTTAATTAACGTTTGTAATTAGCTCTTTCTCCACATGCGGCATATGTCCACACTGGCCAAGCTGCAGTCTATTAATAGCTAATGGGAAACTGTTTTATCCAACTACGCCAACAAAAGATATCCCTGAAATAGTTAACTGAGCCTGTTTTGTTAATGAACAAGCAAACGCTTTCACATGTAATTCCCTCGTTGCGAACTCCTGTGTACTTATGTATGTATGTGTGTCTGCGTCCCACTACTACCGCCCAGCAACTGTATTTATCCCTTTACGAACTCGATTATTGCATTAACGTTGACGTCATATATGCCTTGCATTGCATTGCTGCATTTCCTTTTTCTACTGAACTTATTTAATGACGTCAATATTAAGCTCCTTATATCATACCGAATTTGCTAATGACGCTTTTCCGTCCTTCACTCACAATTAGATCTCAAAAGCGCTGTGCATACATAAACATTTCTCCAGAAGCTTTTTGCTGTTGTGCTTCCTCGCTTGGCAATGTATTTGCGCAAACTCATAGTGAAGAAGTTGTGTCTCTACTGAAAAGTCAATCATTTGAGTTCTCATAAAATAAGAGCAACTCTCAATGCACCCAGCATTCAAAATGTGAGTTCATGCCGAATTTTTTTAATTTTTAAGGCACGTTTTTCTATTACCACTCATACAAATTTCAATTTGTATCTTTATACAGAGAAATATAATATATTGGCAAAATTATCTCAGTTGCCTCTTTCTACCGATTGATTTTCTGAGAACAACCTTCTCGTCCTTCAATAAACTTCGATTCACTTCGTATTGTCATAGAATTTACAGCACCAAAACAGATGAAACCCAGACAGACTCATTAATTGTGTGATTAGATAAAGCAGAAATAGGGCCCGAGGTAATGAGGAGAGTTATAGAAGGAAATGTTACTTGCGATATGTTTGAGTCATAACCTTTTTTATGAGATATTTACCGGGTTCAGGTTTATTGGCGTACATTAAGTGCGCTGTAAATTTCATCAAGCAATTTATTATTATTTTTGCATTAACGAGCGATTAAGTGATCCATTCCATGTCCAGTAATCCAAATATTTGGGTCATTGTCGATTTTACTGAAAATCGGTCTATTTGAGGTTTGAGTATTATAAGAAGTAAAGTAAAAGCAAATTGAAAAAAATAATATATTTTTGAAAATTATTCAATGTTGAAAGTTTTAGTATAGAATTTTTTAGTTTTTTTTTTTTTTGTGCTAATTCTTACTAATTTTTTCGAAGCGTTGTACAATTGCAACTAATGCACATAAATGGAAACTAATAAGCAATTTACATTTGATAACTTGTTTTAAGAAGCATTTTAAAATACAATTCTACTCTCTCCATAAGATTTGCTCCCGTAGTATAGCGCATTTACTATGTTCCGCAGTACTTCGTTTTGCAGACGTTGGAACCATATTGCCTATTGCGGTCTGTATTCCACTTATCAGTTACTACTTAAAAATTTTCATACTTATAGGAAAGCGCATTTCAACCGCCGTTTTTTCTCGACACAACTGGCGCAAATTATGATTCGTTGGCTTCAAATATCGAATATTATTGAATTATTGAATTTTCATTATCAAGCTCCGCTTTTACGTCAATACTGATACAATGGTTTTATTCTTGAGCTAAGTATTAATTGGAAATCTGGTCTATATTATTTGAGTTAGGTCACTTTTAACTAATTCTGTAAACTAGTGTGTACGATTTTTATATCTTCTGCTTCGTTTTTATATCAAAAACTTGAAGTGAAATTAAATTAAATTTCCCGAACTGTGCCGAAGCAGGTTTAGACAATTCCATTTCCTATATTTGTCCTCAGTATGTGAATGTATTCAAAAAAATCTCATTCTTTAAGAAAATTGTGATCATCATAGCATATATCTATTACTCCGATAGCTTTTTCTGCAGCTTCTAAAACACCAATAATTCAGCTATTGCATTGTAAGAGAAGCCTTTTAACTTTACAAGCTAAAAATTTGGTCAAAAAACCATTTTTTGGGATATGTGAGCTTGATATTCAATACAAAGAATTTTATGTTGCGATTTAATCAACAGTCCAGTACACGTCAAACTTTCGCTGTATTTTGGCTTTCAGCTGACTATTCTTATAGCTAAATAAAACACGGAATGCCATAACGCCTGGAACGCTAGGTATGGAGTTCAACTTTTAGTCCTCGTAAGAGTTTTCGAATCTTCCTAACGTCCATAGTCACCGCTACAGCGACTACTGGGCTTGCAAGGTATACGCACATTCATTCATACACACATACAAGCGTGAGCAAGTGCCACCACTGAGCGCTTACCTGCTGGCAGCAAAGAGCCAAAGACAACCACCAATGCGTCAAGTGTGAGCATAAACGCTAACAAGTATGGAAATGGAACAGCAACAAAAACGCCGTTGCAATAGCTGCAAGTTGGTCTCTCAGGCTTTTGACTGTCCGCGGCACGAATATAAAATTCAGTTTAGTGTCGGGCTTTATAAGAAATGTTGTGCGGAACGGAAACGTGATTAGCGATTTAGTGTACGGCGAAGTGAAAATATCAACAAAATAAATAGTAACGTGACGAGAATGCCAATATTAACGGTAAAAGTGTCGGGTGCTGTGTGTGATGGGCTGACGGTTGCATGCACAATATTTCCAATATTCTATAGTCTATTTGCAGATATATATATAAATACGAGTATATATATACACTTATGTACTTGTATGTATGCATGGCGGTGTGAGTAACGAAGTAGCGCGTGTGGCAAGTGATGGCCAACAACATTAAATGTGTCGATGGTGGCGAACGATGGAAGCTGGTCGAAAACGGATGGTGGCAAGCAAATTTGCTTCGTTCTGGAGCCTGTAATCATAGGTCTTATCACTATGACAGTTACATTGCAATTTGCCCATTTGGCCATTTGTAGCAGAAGGCCGATTTCAGTAATCTTAATTCCTCATTTCCTTCACGTGCATATTTTCCGCTGATTTTAGCTAATCACATGCGGAAGTCCCTATGCGAAAGGAATGAAAATAAGTGAAATTGCAGAGAAGTGGCAGAGAAGTGCACTTTTAGTAAGAACTCTTCATGTAATTTATGAAGAAGAGCATTTTGTGTAGGAATGACCTTCGCTAGTGCAACGCATTCAATGGCAACGTCACCTCCACAAAAGCATAATCGCCGCACTTGCTAGTTGCACGAACAAAAACGGAGAAAATTAAATATGCCACTGCTTTTGTTGCAACCGTAGGCTGCACTTGTAGGTGGGTAAATTATAAATATAAAATAATGAGAACAGCCTTTAAAAGGGAGGCTTAGGCGTATTTAACAGACTATTTTTCTTACATTCTCAAGTCTGTATGTATGTAAGCGTTATGCCTATGAAGCATTACTGTAAATATATTTCATATCTTTGTGCCACTGCAAAGAACTTCAAGGGTGGTTAGTCAAACGGCTAAACTCAATAATTCCACCTCATATAAATTAGGCTGGCCAGTCAGGTCCACTGTTTTCGAAATTTTTGCATTTCTTCTTAAACATAGCAAATAAGTGAAGAAGTCACTCAGTCTATGAAAAATTTTTCATATCATGGTTTGCTTATTCTTCGATTTAATTCCACTTGCATTGCACATAAATGGCAAGCTTTTTAACCTAATATAGTCTAAGCCAATCTGGAAAATAAGTCTATGCCTAAACCTAAAAAATAAATTGTGCGCCGTGAATTATGCAGAGTAAATTTTTTATATGACTACTCTACGACTCTTCACTTTAACTGAATTTCAATTTTTCACAGTGGACTTGTTTTGAGGAGGTTTGGAGGCTAAGCCTGCTCATATTACCCATGCCAAAATTTTTATAAATAGTAAATACATAAATAAAAAAATTTGGTCGTACGCCTTAAACTATGCAACATCAGTGGCACGCTATCTCCGCATTATTTACGTTTTCAGAAGGTGTTTGTATTTGGTCTTCTTCATAGAAGCACATACCCGACATACCCGCCCTGGGTTAGTGTGTGACTACTATTCGGAATTCAGAGAGATCGTTGGTTCGAATCTCGGTGAAACAACAAAATAAAGAAAAACATTTTTCTAATAGCGGTCACCCCTCGGCAGGCAAGGGCTAACCTCCGAGTGTATTTCTGCCATGAAAAAGCTCCTCAAAAAAATATCTTCGGAGTCGGCTTAAGGGGGGATTCTACTGTAAAAATCAAATTTTCATGGATTTTGTTTTCATACTTGTATTAATTTAATTAGTAAAAAGAAGTTTAGGGTTACATAAACACAGGTCTTGAGTGTACAAAAAAATTTTTTAAATTTATTTTCATTTCAAAATGGCAGCTGTACAGCCGCTCCCCCGAAACGCCTTTTGAAATCTGCCCACACTGTCGCGCATTTAAAAAAAATCTGAAATGAAAAAAACCAAATTTTTTTTATTATATATCATTATTTTTAGTTGTTAAGCCTATTACTTGCAAAAAAAAAATTTTTTTGTATAATTTTTGAAGTTTTTTAAAAAATCGAAATTTTTTTGTTGTCATTTTGTTATTAAAAAAGGGGTTATAAATAATAAATTTTTTCCCACCATAGCTTTAAAAACTAGTAAATATTGCTAAAAATATACTATCAAAGTTTGAGCTTGATATGTTAATTTTTCACGGAGCTGTGATGTGGGCAATTTTGAAAACGTGGTTTCGAGAAAAACACGCTTAAACAATTTTTCATACTTACAGCTTAATCAGCTATTCCTGCCCCATATAACATTTCGTCTGCTCTTAATATTTCAATGAGCATTTTCAAGGTCAAAAGAATCTATAGATATTCTGACATGGGTAACCAAGTAGAAGGTTGGAGTAGGGAACGTCTTATCTCTTGATCAAGCGCATATGACCGTAAACCGCTCGAGCGCTCAGTTTATACCTGCTTTGCTAAAACTTTTATAACTTGAAAACTATTCAAGATTTCTTTTTAAGATTTTCATGGAACATTCTGGAGTTGTTTCTGAGTATGTTTCAACAAAAAGTAAAAAATCGATTTTTTTTAAGTTTTACAGTAGAGGCCCCCCTTAAAACTGTAGGCTCCTCCATTTGTGGAACAACATCAAGACGCACGATACAAATAAGAGGAGGAGCTCGGCCAAACACCCAAAAAAGAAGGGTGTAAGCGCCAATTGTATATATGTAATTATATGCGTACGGTATTTAAGGACAATTTGAGAGTAAAACTAAGTAGCTTTTATGTCGAACCAAATTTAATGAAACTTTACGAATTTTTTGAACGACCTTCGTTTTCTTCTGAATTGGCGCGATAACCACTTAAATTTACTTATTATAAATCTGTAAAATCATTCAATAAAATTTCTATTAGCTGCAGTAATCTGGAAACGATTGCATGCCCGTATCCAATGCTAATTCATATTAACCATAACGGTACCATATGCACCCTGTATATAATATATGTAATATATATACACAACTAATTGTCGTCTACATTTTGTTGGGTGTTTGATCGAGCCGTCCTCCAATTTGTGGAACATACAAAATCGCTCCGATCGGCAGCTGATTTTTTATGAGCCCCATTTTTCATGGCACAAATACACTCGGCGATTTGCCATTGCGTGAGAGGGATACTTGCTATAAGAAAAAACGTTTTCTATAATTTTCTTGTTTCGTGCACAGTGGGTTTCGAGCGCAGGACCTACCAAATGATAGTCAAGTACAACCAATCGACTATCTTGGTTGCCGTACTAAACAATAAATAAATTTCGCTAAATAAAAATCGCCAAAATGGGTTTCGAACTATATTTTTCGGTACCAGTTGTGGTGTTAGCCGATCGCAAAGCCCCTACTGGAGTTTCTACATACTTTAGAAAATTGCCGAATTGTACTGGCACTACAGCGAAAGTCGCAAAACAAAATAATTTTTAAATGCAAATACCAAATACTTGCATTCCCTTCCAACAGCATCTTCAGCTTCTGATACCTTTGGCTTTTTCCAGTTTGCACTTGTAATGTCCCTCTCGTACACCTATGCACTCACTCACACCCGCACAATCACACCCACCTATGCGTAGCAGCATCTTTCGCCTTAGGATATAAAGACAAATACGTGCGTACATAGAAATACACGTGCATGCCTGTATGTGTTTGTGCAATTGTCATTTTTTCCATTTGTTTACTATGTGCAACCACTTAGCGTTATCGTCATTGTTGTTTGTGCTGTTATTGCCACAACTCTTAACTTAATCACAGCTCTTAATGCTCATAACTCATAAAGTAGACGGCATTCCTCCGTTTCTATCCTTCCTTGCTTCACCCTTCCTTTCGGCTCCATCATCACGTCTACGAACGTCACTCCTTCGCCAATGTTACTTCGTCCTTACTCGGCGTTGCTCACTCCTGCTAAGCTCTTTTGCTTTGGATCGATAGTGCACCGAAAGCACGAATGAGCGTGCGAGCAACATAAAAAGGTCTGTGAGCGCATAATAGACTTATGCGTCCTCGGCGCGGAAACGCATGGGAGTGAAACACCCCAGTGTGACACAGCAAAAAGTGACGAGGCGAGGCAAACATGTGATGAAGCGATTAATGGTACTTTAAAATTAGTAGTGAAAGGACGACTGCGAAGTGTGGAAATGCGCTGAGTTGAAGAGCTGGGTAAAAAGTGAGAAAAATATTTAAAGGAAAAAAAAAATGCATCGGGTAAAGAATTAAATATGCGATGTCAATTACATTTGTATGTGTAGTAGAATTGTTTGCTCAAAGTCAGCGCAATTGCCGTGTATAACGGTGTCCACAACAAGTGCAATAAATCAAGTAATTAAATGTGTTCCATTCCCAATGAGTGCTAAAGTGCCAAATGTCAAACAGCAACACCAACAAAAAACACCACCAAAACAACAAAGCTTGCCGCAGTCTAAGAAGAAACATCCGAGCTGCAGAACCAGCACAACAACAAAACCAGCCACGCACAAAAGCAACAATAATAAGACGCCACAAATGACGACCGCCAGCGGATTTGTTGCACCCGACGCAACCGCCAGCTCAGCTGCAACTACAGGCGCCGACTTAAATCACACAGCAACGGAAGCCAAAGAGGTGGAGGCCGTGGATGTGGCTAGCGATGCTTTGTATTGTGGCAATAGCGCGCAACAATCGCAGCAGCAAAAAGGCGAGCGTGCGTTGGCAGAAGATCCGCAACCGCCACCAAGAGCAGCGCCGCGCGGTAACCCGCCAACGCCGAAACCCCGCTCAGGTAAGGCTTTTACAGCCCAAATTGTGGAAAAGTGGAAAATGGAAAGCGGCTAAAGTGGGGCCACCCATTGAAATTAGGGGAGAAAATGTACAAAAATTCGCTTTGCCATAAACTGTAGTTGACCCGATTTTGTTGGTGCATTTTAGTTGCATGTAATCCGTAAATCAACCAACAAAAAAAGAATTGCTTTCAAAGCGCAATTCCGCCCGAAGCAGTCGGGGGGTTGGCTGTCTTTTACTCCAAAACACGACGTAGAAGTCAGGGAAATTTTATTTACTGTTAAGAATCGAGAGCGCTCCGCTCGCCTAAAATATGCGCATTTTCCGTTCGTCTATCTTCTGCAAAAATGTATTGCCTAGCATTAATGCCAGTTGTCGACTACTTGAGGCCCTTAGTAAGGCATGCAGCATGAAACTTGCAACCTGCAACTTGCTGTAATTTTAATGCAATGAGTCGCCTTCAAAGGAATTGTGTGTGTCAATGAGGAGCTTTGCAGCTCGCAGGCAGAGCATTTATCGTCGTTTTAGTTTGCATTTATTTATGCTAGTGAATGTGTGTACATTTCTTTGGCACCCAGGGTAAATACACAAGTAAATGCACACTCTGCAGCACAATTGAGTACAAAACAAAAGCAATGAATGTAGCGAGTCCATGTGACCCATATCTTGGTTTCCATGGCATGGGGCCAAATAAACTAACACACCACTACTTAGTGCACAAGTATGCGAACATACGTACACTCCTCTAAATGTACATGTGTATGTAGATATGTCTGTATGCGCGCTGTGAGTGCTCACTCTGTTCTTTAACAGTCAACTACAGTCGAATATCTGTATGTACGTAAGTAGGTGAATAGGCTTTTTACTATAAAAATCGTATACCACTCTCGCTCCCGCTTCGAATGTCTCTTTGTCTGAAATTGTGTTGCAAATTGCTCTGGGCAAAATGTTAGTCCAAATCATTAAAATTTCATCTTGCCGCATTACTAAAGCTCCTACGCGCTTAAGCAGAAGGAGGTAAAGAGCTGAAGCATTTCAGTTTGCCGGGTTAAAATGCAAGTGCTAGTGTGTGCATATTTGTGGAAAATAATGCGTGTTTCTACCTTCCCACCCAGTTGAGTACTTTCATGTGGGGCCGCTGATTGGCTCACGCGACAAATGCGTATTGATTATTAATTAAGTATAGGCTGTTCACTTATACACACACACAACCGCATATGTACGCATATTTATTTCTATTATTTATTGTCTTTAATTAGGCGCCGACTTAGTGCGTTATTTGCTCTTATTTTTGGTTATGCTTGGATTGGTCTTAGGGCACCTTTCTGCGCCGTTTGACAAACTCATCAACCCAGAATTATTGTCACTGCACAACTTGGCTTCTTATATGGGGTGTTTTTTTAGCTGCAAGAGAACTATCGATATCGATAACTATGATTTGACAGCTGGGAATGGCAAACTGTGTTGACATTTCTGTTCAGTAAGGTTTGGCAAGTCATCATGAATCAATTAACCCCACAACAACGCTTCCAACTTGGGGAAATTTATTTAAAACAAAAAATCTGTTCGCGAAGTTCATAAGGCACTGAAATCAAAAATTAATCAACTAAACATCGACGACATTTGGTTCCAACAAGGCGGCGCAACTTGCCATATAGAGTGCTGATCTATCGATTAATTGATTATTATATCGATTATCATATGTCATCGATTCTTTTTATCGATTATTATACATTCAAGCCACCATTGATGCCATACGGTCAGATTTATTTGGAAAAGTAGTAAAAATTTGGACTGATCAAATGGACCATGTAACTCTAAGTCGGGGCGGACATATGCCGGATATCATCTTCATATTAAAAAATAAATGGCATGAAATGATCTACTACATTATAATTAAAAAAAATACCATTATGTATTGTACATTTTTTATTTTGTGCAAATTTAAAACTATTTAATAGTCGATCTTTAGCTCCTGGGCGATGCTCGACAGTTTCTATGATTTTATTGACATTTCCGACATTATCATATGTTCTTTAACATCAAAAATGCCTTAACTGAATCGACGAATCCAAAATTGCACGTAATTAGATGTTACAGTATCGGCACCATAAACACCATTCACTATTTAACGGCCTGGCTTGCATTTTCGCATCTTCGCCTTTATCAAAGAAAAACTGCAAAATGTGCCGTAATTTCCCTTTTTTGACTTCCATTGTTCACACCCTGTAACTTACAACTGAATGGAACAAACAAAAAACTGCAAAGGATTTTTTTTAGTCTGAAATGTCACCTTGACAACAGGAATAAATTTTAAATTGTTGGATCGATACTTTACGAGATATCGATCACTGCAGCCATCTACCGAGGAAATGATGAGTTTCGTTTAGCCCAAACTAATTCTGTTTCGTATTATCATTTTAAGTTCTCACGCTCTTAAAAAAACATCACACATAAATACAGGGTAGTTCAAACAAAACAAATTTTTTGAATTATATGATATTTTGACACTGTCAGCTTTTACCGCTCGTCACCCTCACTGTCGGCCTGTCAGTTAGTACCTCCACGGAAAGAAACGAATCACTTGGCGCTTGAAAAATGTCAAACAAAAATAATTCAAAAGGAATTCTCTTTGGCCCAGCTTGCATTAGTGCGTATTTTTAAATGAAGTATTGAGCGAAGCGGCTTTTCATTTCGGCCTTTAAATCAGTAAAAAAATGTCCGCATTTGGCGATCAAATAACCCGCCCAAGATTGTCTAGAACAAAATTCATCTGCAAGTGATAATTCCATGTGGAGTGGTCCAAGTATTTTGGTCATTGTCGTCGATTTTATTGAACATTGGCTTATTTGAGGTTGAATTATTGTAAGTGCGGAGTCACACTGTGCGTTTTCACCGGAGCGTTGAAAACGCTCCGGCGCGAAAGGATGGCAATGACGAACGCGTTTGTATGACAGTTGTCACACTATGCGTTGTCGCCGCACCTACCGGACGGTTGCCGCAACTTGCTGCGGCGATGCGGCTTGACCGCAAGACCGGAAGACATCGACGACACAAGTATTCTTACGAATACCGTCACACTGTGCAGTTCAAACGCAGCGTTTTGCAATCATGTTCGATACGGATACATTTATAACTTGCATTCAAGAAAAGCCGGGACATCTTGTTGTGCTTACAGAATGCAGCAGACTGACGCAGATTGTCGCTGAGTGACCGTACAGTGTGACATGTCGATCCGGTGCGGTGAAAACGCATGCGTTTCAACCGCTCCGGTGAAAACGCACAGTGTGACTCCGCACTAAGAAGTAAAGTAAAAAAATTTTGATTTAACATGTTAAGATTTTTGAGATTTGCTTAATGTTGACAATTTTGGTATAGAGTTTCTTAAAGGGAAATTTTTACGGTTATTCTTTATATTTTAATTCTTTTTTTTTTTTAATTTTTAGTGGAAAACATACTTATGTTGTACAAATTTTGTTGTAATTTTTTTTTTTTGCTCAACATTTTTTTTTTTTTCATTTATGAAAAACATGTTTTTTGTAATTTTTTTAGTTAATAGCTCAGACTATGCTCAATAATCCCTGAAAGTTTCATAGTGGGACCCCCATAACTTTTCGTGTCATATTACAATAAGTGCAACGAACCTAGATAGCGACGCTTCGCTCGATTTGCGAAAGGGTGTAATATAGGTATGAGTCCGCGTACTAATCCTTTGCTAGAGCAGTATTTTCTACGTTTTATTGGCCTCATTGACGATACCTGTCGCGGAGCAGAGATTGTGCCACGTACAATTTTTTATAGAGTGTCTTAAAAGAACAAATTAAGAAATCAAGAAAAGATCCAGACCCTTAACACAAATATCTTGCGCGATATTCGCGGGATCGAATGGGAAGCCGTGTGGAAATGCAAAACAGATAAATTTGGCCTCTGCGAAACCAGATGAGCCAGTCACACAAATGAAGTCAAGCCCATAAGTAATGGTAATATTTGATATTCCCAAAATAATAAGAATTTTCTTTATTTTATTTAATTTTTAAGAAGGCACTGTAGTTCTGTACACGTTTTAAGCCACCCTGTATATGCCTAATTGCTGGTATTACAGCATTTAATCGCATCAACTGGTGGTTCTATACTTATGCACTCGCTTTATTTTGGATTTTATGTCCATGGCCGTGAAAAAACTGTAAATTAATGTGAACTGAAAACGCGCTAACGCAGAAAAAGCATAATGTGAAAACTAAGTTCAACGGGTTCTGACCTTTTTCTTCTCTGAGAATCATAAGCATTACTGGCCCTTCTCGACGAAAGCAAAGGGCTTTATCATACATACATATGCACTTATACATATGTATAAAAGTACAAACATTCGCACAAAGGCCCACATGATTCACCCAAGTAAAATTTGTGCTTTGTTAGAGTTTTCTTTTTCATGTGACTTTGCATTTGCTGCCTACGGCTTTGTATTGTATTATTACAAAATCCGTGGTTTTACGTTAGAAATTAACTGGTAAAGCTAGTCATAAAACGGTAACTTATTTACAGGGCACTTAAAAACCGCTTGACGTTGCGTAAATAACGCGCGCTGTTTTTCATGTGCGCAGAAACGAGTTGTAGATAGATAATCAAATAACTAAGCAAATGAAAAAAATTGTTTAAAATTAAAAAAAAAATTAAAAAAAAGTTTGAAATTTAAAAAATAAAAATTAGAATTTTTTTTTTACTATTTTTTTCAATTTCTTTTTTTTTTGCATTTGTCAAAATCTTTTCCATTTTTTACATACAAGTTTTTTTAGGTCAGTAAAAATCATGTTTTATAAATTTTCTTGACATTTCCTAATTTTTTTAAAAAAGAGCCTGTTGCATTAGCTATTTCTTATAATATCAGTGAAAATAATAATAATTTTGTATATAAATCGGCATGTACAGCTGTGTACAGAGAAATAGCACAATTCGCCACAATAACGTATATGTAATAATGATTATTTTTACAGGATGACCTAGTAAAACAGTTATTTTTACACAAATCTAATCTTTTATTTCTATTCGTATCTTATCAAGAAATGAAGAATAAATAACAATTCAATATCCTCAATTATAAGGAGTTCGAAAAATCAGAATTTATGATATTTTGAAATGGAAACTGAAATAGCGCACTTTTACCGATCTGTAAGGAAATCAGAAATTAGTTGTCTCAAATTGATTAAATTTGTTCATTAATTTCTTATCTGATTATTATTTTTTTTTTTTGATTATCCATTATTTCTTAAAAAGGCTTCACACCTACCAGGTAAACTTTCTATTAACTTTGGGATATCTCCAAAGAAATAGAGTTCGACGCTTTCTGTACTCCTTGCCATAGTTCATTGGTATTTTTAATTTTTTTTTTTTGCCCAACATTATTATCCCAAATATCTTTGCACAGATTTTCAATGGGGTTAAGTTTGGGGCTTTGTGCTGGCTAATTCGGTACTGAATTTTTTTCTTTGGAAAGCCAGCTGAAATCTAGTACTTGCCGTATTCTAATGGTTTCGTAAAAAATCTCCAACTCTGTCCCCAACGAAATTTGTCTCTGCTGCCATTGTGGCAATCATGGATAGGGAAAAGGGTTGACCTAGCATTTCAGAAACCTTAGGTTCATTTTTTCGACTAGGGAAAATCATTTTCAATTATTACTATTGATATATATTTTCCCAAAATCGTTCCAAATTACTTCCTAGTAAAAGTAATTTAATAGTTAAAAATATCTGAACAATAACTTATATACCTTGCATCTTGATAAACAAGAAACCACAACAGCTCTCTATTCGAACTCGAAATAGCAGCTAATTGCATCAAAAACTGGACAACTCAAGAAGACGTCATGTGCAAGGTGGCTGATTAGTTTACTTACTTTGACATTATCACAATCTGAAGAGACGATCTCAAACCTCCTGTGTCATTGGCCTGCTCTATCCAGACTTACCATTTTACTGTTTAGGAGGGATACGGACAAGTTCCCCACTCATCACAATGGACCATGAGTCTGAGTTCTAAGTTTTAGTAATTTAAAGTAAAATGAAATATATAAAAAATGTCGTTAACGAAAAAATTATCAAAAACCAATACGAATTTCGAGCCTCTTTAATCTTACATTCGTTTCCGAATAGAAGGCCTTTTGTAAGCCCACAGAAAGGCTCAGCACTAATTAGAGACATGTTTGCCCCTTTTTCGCGACTCGTTTTACATTTAAATGAACCTTAATGCCTACATAAATAACAAAAATATATCAACAATTTGAAGTATACTAGAACCAGTTTGCAATACAATTTTGGAATGCGTCTCTAACTTGGGCAGTGTGAATGAGTGCTGCAATCGTCCTCAGTCCGGCCTTTTCGCGAAAGTTTCTGGACCATTACTTCTTCTTCCGTCCTATGCAGTGCTTGCCTTCTATTTTTCCTCCGACTATGATTTAGGCGGCCGCCGTAGCCGAATGGGTTGGTGCGTGATTACCATTCGCAATTCACAGAGAGAACATTGGTTCGAATCTCGGTGAAACACCAAAAATTAAAAAAACCTTTTTCTAATAGCGGTCGCCCCTCGGCAGTCAATGGCAAACCTCCGAGTGTATTTCTGCCATGAAAAAGCTCTTCATAAAAATATCTGCCGTTCGGAGTCGGCTTAAAACTGTAGGTCCCTCCATTTGTGGAACGACGTCAAGACGCACACCACTAATAGAAGGAGGAGCTCGGCCAAACACCCAAAAAGGGTGTACGCGCCAATTATATATATATATATATATATATATATATGATTTAGAGTATAAGAGCTACTCAGTACCTCGAATCATGTGTCCGAAATATGCGGTTTTGCGGCGCTTGATAGTTAGCAGCAACTCTCGTCATTTTGGGTATCTTCTTCAAACTTTTGGGATATGATTAGTGTAGGGTATCTTAAGTAAACGACGACAGCACCACATCTCGGAGGCTTATATTTTGTTCATTGTTGCGATTTTCAGAGCCCGTGCTTTTACTCCATACAACAGTAAATGCCACAAGTAATGTAACAGCTTTTTATATTCAAATCTCGGTTAGTTAGAACTTTGGTGACTACAACGCACTGACTCGTAATAGATCGGGATATCTTTTGACTTATAAAATCGACTTCAGCTTTTGTGAAAAATGCTAATACAGATATATACAGATAATACTAGATATATACTCGTATATTTTCCTCTTTCATAATTTAACTAATCTTCCCAATATTACAATGGCAAAACTACTATAATTTTTCAAAAACATCATTTATTTGGAATACAATTTTAATTGCTTCCTTTTCCTTTCACTTGCAGTGCTCCCACCAACCACAACGCTAATGACGACAACAACGCCAGCAACCACAGCAACAGCACTAATCAATTCATCAGCTGTAACATCAAAAACAACAGCAGCAGCAGCGACAACAACAGCGCCAATGGAACATGCAACAGTGAATGCACTGAAATTGGCTGAGAACATGGAACCACACACAACGCCGCGCTCCAAGCAGCGGCTAATCAAAGTGGATTTCTCGCTGTTGCAGGTACATACACACACACACACAAACATAAGCGCATACATAATACTTGCAGCGCATACTTGCGCTCCTACGTTATGTTGCAGTGGCACTAGGCCACATTATTTTGATAATGAGTATTTCAGCGGGAACCGGTACTTATGCAACACTGAAATTGTATAGTTAGAAAGGCATCGCGCGCATACTTGGCTCAATCTGCAAATCTTGAAATTTTATGTTAACCAGTAGTTGATCGTTTTTGTGTGTGCATGGCTGTGCGCGTCAGTGCAGGTGAACGGTGTGCCAGTTGCAACTTGAAGGGCTGCACTCCCACGCACATACACACCGGGCACATGCGCATGCTCAGACATTGCGAAACGGCGTTGAATTCGTGACATAATTCACCCATTTAATTTTCCTCGCACATGAAATAAATCTGAATTTTATAAAATTGCAGTTGACCTCGTGCGTGTGTCAGTGGTCGTGCACGCAATACTATTTGCTGCATATGTGGAAGTAAATATTAGCTGAAATTCTAAAATCAACTCCAACACTCCCCAAACCCTCAAATTGCAAAGAAACCACCAAACCACTTAGTTGGCTCAACGAAATTCAAGCCGCAGCAGAAAATCTTCGATCTTCAATCAAAATGAAAGCAAACCCATACATGCAAATGCATCAAGCAAGTCAGTGCAAAATTAAGTGCAAACTAATTCCAAACTTTCAAAGACATTTTAAAGGTAAACTCTTTGAACTCCTGTTTCTACTCGAGCCACCAAAGTAGATCACACGGCATCCATGCATGCAAACATATATACATTATATACTTACGTGTGTTCAATGACCCAAAGTATGCACACTTTGTCAACGACAGCCAGCCACTTTGCGGCTTTGACCAAATTATTTTTGATAAAATCCGTAAACAAAATGATTGAAAACCGAAATCAAGTGAAAATAAGTAAATGTCAATGGTAATCGATGAAAAGGAATGCCTCTTTGAGCATTTGCAAATTAATTGTAGAAAGCTTAGCATTTACTGAAGAAAAAATGTTCATAGTCTGATTAAAATTGTTGCTGATCGAGCCATAAGTAATTGTAAGCAAATGTCAATTTTCCAGTTTAGACGGTTTAGAAAGCTTAGACTGCTATAATATTTTTCAAAACTTATATGTAAGGTTAAAGTTTGCATTCCTCTTCTTCTTGATTGGCGCGAAACCCGCTTAAGCGATTTCGGCCGAATCTAACAAAGCGCGCCAGTCGTTTCTTTTTCATGCTAACCAGTTGGACCCACCAAGTGAAGCCAAGTGCTTCTCCCCTTGATATTTCCAACGTTGAGGAGGCCTTTCTCTTCCTTCTTCTTAGACCATAGAAAATATGGTTAATAACTTTGTTCAAATCATTTATGAGCTCTAATTTCAAAATTACAAGAGGTAAAATATTAAATTCCTTCAATGGTTTTTATTGGTAAGCTGTAAAACTGTAGAGCTTCTTCTCTGCGTGATCATCATCATAGTTTCTGATTAAACAACCCAGTCTCCGTTCCAGCGTACAACATTTTTCATTCTCCAGCATTGCTGACCAGCACCAGATTAACAGTGCACACCGATCTTACAGAAGGGGAACTGAACTTTTGGTCTTATGGCTGCCACAATGGGTGCCGAATATAACTAAATATTTCTATAGGAGTTGAGAGACGTGGAAGAGTTAAAGTTCATTCAACTTCGCAACTCCGGTGAGTGGGCTTTAGATTTCTTCGAAGTTGTGCACAATTTAAGCACAGTATTGCTGTAGGGGCTGATTACATGCGTTAAAAGATCGTAATGGATTGAAGACATGTTGGGATGAGACTAGAGAAATATTTTCTAGACTCCTCTGGGACGACAAAGCGAACCCTCTTTTTATGAGCCGGCCTGGTATACCAAACCTCCTCTTCAAAATGCTCGATCTTTTCTACGTGTTTCGCAACTCGGCTTCTGCAATCTCATTAATCTAGATAGAAGTGGCAGTCGGTCTCTAAACTAACCACTTAGACCACTGCCGATCCATTAATATAGCAGGGCAACCATTTTTAAGGTTCGCATGGGTTCGCATGCCGATTTTATGTGGTGCACAAGAATTGGTGATCTTTATAATCTACCCAGTCTACCCCAATTTGCCTAGTTTTATAATGGCAAGGACGTCGGACATAAACGCTTAGACATTTAAATGCTTACGCTTCTTTTTACTATATTTTACATTGCGTGGGCTCCCATCTTTCAGCGACTGTGCTGTACATATCTGCAACGGCTTATCATCTTCATTTGTTGTTAGTTGACAATTGATTTTATCTTTTTCGCGGTACTCGCTTCTTAAGATTTACCACTGACCTGGGCATTATGCCAAAACGTGCTGCATAGACTAATGATCGCCAAAGTTTTTTTGTAATAGTGGTTGCCACTCGACAGTTAAAGACAAACCCACTCGAGTGGGTGGGCAGAATAAAAAAGGGTATTTTAAAATATGCGTCTAGATGTTGTTTTAAAATGAAATATGTAAAAATTTAGATTCTTTCAGGTTTCACTATTTTTATTCAAAATGCGGATCTTAATAATTATTTGTGAAAAATAAAGTGATTCTAGTACCTCTACAAGTAAAATCCACCAAACAATCGATTCATGAGTACCTAATTGTTTAGAACGTCGAGACATCCATGTGGAAGGTTGTTCAGCAACATTTTGCGCTACAGCAGCAATATTCTAAACAGAACGTCCAATTTTTGGTCTGTCAACCTTTTCCTATCGTCGGCAGAACCAGTTTCTTGAAATTTTTCCCCCAACCTTTGACTTGTCACTCATTCAGACGATTATTTCCCCCAAAAAATTACGAATTTTTGATATTGATTATTGTAATAATGAGCATTGAATAACTGAATGAATTAGAGGCCCCCATTCTGAAAATCATCCATTGCTACTCGTCCACTGCATTGAAGACTTGATGGTATTTTTGTAGCTACACCGTCCGTGTCTCCCACTCCAAGAATGACACACACGATGAGCATTAGACAATGCGTACGTATGTGGCACACCCGCTGCGTCCACTCCCGATTCGCATGCCATGTGGCGCGCGACAACGCCCCATCAAATAAAATGTGACGACAGCATAAAAATACTGATCATCCTTCGGTGAATGGTCTGTCAGTTTGCGACACTATACATAAAAAATGTCTAAAAACGAATCTATCACATATGTATATGCACTTATTTATGTATGTATGCAATATAATATTTCCTTTCTCTATTTGTACAGGATGATGACAATTTCTTTGATGAGCCAACGTCAACTGTCAGATATGCCAACTGCAATTCGGCCCACGTCGGTGTCTGCTCGCAGCCGCAAATGCCTCCCTACCCGATTGGCGGCTACATGACGATGGGTGGCGGCTATGGTGGAGCCGTGAGCGGTGTAACTAATCCGAATATTAAAAGCCATGGACCCACAGCACAGCTGCCGTCAGCGCTAACTACAAGGGTGCTACGCCGAACAAGTAAGTTTTTGTGTTGCGGGTAGAATTAATGGTGAATGACAAAATTTTAATTGGACCTGGATGTATTCTGAATGTTGTGTGAAAATCAGCTCCCAAAAGTGTGCCAGACGTTGTATACATAGGTGAATAAGAAGTAAATGATATGGGGCATACTTTTGGGAGTTTGTCACGGCATTTCCAATACGATGGTATTGTAAAAAAAGTTCTTGTAATTTGTAGTGTATTTGTTGTCTGATTGTTTGGTATTCCTACACTTAAATTTAGATTGACTTTTGCTTTAGTTCGATTTTTTATTTTGATTTTCAATTTATTTGTTTTATATAAATTTTATCTAATGGATTTTTATTATTGTTTCTACTTTTCTTTTTCTTCCAACTTTTTGCTTTATTTTTCTACATTGAATTTATACCTGAAAAAAATTGTTAATGTGTTTTTTTTTTTACGAAATTATTTGTTTTTGCTTAATTGGTACATTTAAAGGTATTTGATTGGTTTTTTTTAGAATAAATAAAATACAATGTACACCTTAATTAACTGTTACTTCCCTTATTTATTATTGTGAGCACAAAGAACAAAAGTAATTAAAAAAAAATATGAGTTAGTTAAGTTTAATTTTTTGGTTATTACGCGGTTTAAAAAAATCTTTTTACTAAACATTTTGCGGTGACGGTTGAGAGCTCAATAATTTTTGTAAAAATTATTTAACCCAAATTTAAAATTAAAACTCCAGTAGCAATAATTAGACCCGACTGAATGACTTGGCAAAAAGCAAAATTTCCCCTTAGTTCGTAGAAACACCAAAAAAGGAAAAAACACTCGAATTAGTATTTTTATATAATATTAAAACTAAATGTTAAGGGAAAAAATAATTTTAAGTTTGTAACTTAGTTGTGCATGCTAAGCTTTGGGGCGCCCTCACAGCTCCCATTTTGTTCGAAGCGTTGAAATTTAATAGATAATTTCAAAATTTTCAAAGCTGCTAAATCCAACCAATTCCGAAACAACACAATTTTGAGAAATTTCTGCTCTGTCAAAACAATTAAAAATCATTTAAAAAACATTTCTCCTCTTTACAATCAAATGCGCTTTAAATGAAAATTAAATACGAAAAACAAAATTAAAATCGTGCAAATTGCGAAAATTGCGAAAATCGTGCAATAAAAACCAATACTTACTGCCGTGTATGCGCCGTAAAATATGCAACAAAATGTCCTTGCAGAGGACTCGTACACTGAGGATGAGTACCATAGGTTCTTCGACAACGCGCTGGAATGTAAATATGACTGTTTATTCTCCACTATTTCTCTATTCTATCTACTTCATTCATCTCTGCTTGACTGCGTCCAAATCATACTCTGTCTTACGTACTCGTACACATTTTCGACAAAAAAACAAGAAAAATATTACCCCCACATACATATTTATAATACTTACATTGCTTGATAACTTATAAACATACCAACAATGCGTTTTATGTTGCCACCTGACCTCTTGCTAGGCGTCGAAGTCATGTCCATTTCAATACTCGTCTTGTCCATACATACAAACATACATACATATACCAGTACATATGCACCCATGCACATGTGTATGTATGCATTTGTCGTTTCGTACTCATTTCGTTTTGTATTCGACTGTGACTCATGCGTCATTCTGCGCCACGAATTGGTTGTTTGCTGTTAAGCGCCTAAAATGTCACAATCATTTACTTTTATGCATAAATACATAAATGTGTTCGTGTTTGCATTTGTTTATGCAAATAAAATAGTAGCTTTGTTTATTCACACTGGCATTCGTAATGGAGCTGATTGGTTTAATTTGGTACTTAAGGAAAATAAAAAGGGAAAACGATACGAATTGTATTTGCATATTAATTGTTGTTATTGTTGTTGGCTACTGCTGCTTTTCATTTTGGATGCGATTACATTGTTAATTTTTCCTTTCTTTGTACATATATAGTACGTGTGTATTTGTGTGTGTGCCTGTGTAGGTTTTGGTGAAGGATGTCGATATTTGATAGAAATAATCGCATTTCCTGCTTGGAATTTGAGGGCCTGAACTGAACTCAAACACAAAAATTCCGAAGTAGGTCTTTGGCCTGTTGCCAACTTTGTAGCGCAAATTGAATTCCAAATTAAAAAAATGTATATGCGCTACACTCTTATTGAATTGTACCGGTGGCGCAAAATTAATTATCGATTTTTTTTTATCTTTTGAATAACTTTTTATAATATAATAAATGAAAAGTAATGTTTTGAATGATGGAAATATTTATTTCGACCTTTATTGTATTGTACAATGTGGCGCAAAATTAGTCATCCATCTTTTTTTTAATAAATATTTTGAGTAATGGAAATATTTATTTTGACCTTTATTGCATTGTATAATGTGGCGAAAAATTAATCATCCACCTTTTTTTAATAACCTTTTAGTAAATAAAAAAAATTATTTTGAGTGATGGAAAATGTTTTTGTTTTTGCTTTTTTGCATTGTACAAGGTGGCGCAAAATTAATTATCGATTTTTTTTTATCTTTTGAATAACTTTTTATAATATAATAAATGAAAAGTAATGTTTTGAATGATGGAAATATTTATTTCGACCTTTATTGTATTGTACCGGTGGCGCAAAATTAGTCATCCATCTTTTTTTTAATAAATATTTTGAGTGATGGAAATATTTATTTTAACCTTTATTGCATTGTATAATGTGGCGCACCTTTTTTTAATAACTTTTTAGTAAATAAAAAAAATTATTTTGAGTAATGGAAAATGTTTTTGTTTTTGCTTTCTTGCATTGTACAAGGTGACACAAAATTAATTATCCATTTTTTAAATACTTCTTAGTAAATAAAAAAAATTATTTTGACCCATGAAAATATTTATTTTGTTCTTTATTGTATTGTGCAATGTGAAGCAAAATTTATTTTTTTTATAACTTTTGTGAATAAAAAAATTATTTGAAGTGATGGAAATATTGAATTTGACCTTTCCACGCTCCATTACTTGTCTGTTTGCCTACTGCAGCTGTCTAATTCACGAGTGTCAAATATACATACGTGACGTTCGACGCCTTTTGCAAAAATTATGAATCTTCCGATAGAGTGATGAATTTTGCGCCACTTTGTATATGAATTCGTTCAATCACACAAAATATGAGTAGTTCCATTTTTCAATGAATTCTTTTCAGTTTGAACTCAGCCGACTATTACTCGAATAAGACTCTTTGTGATCACTGCCTGGGCAACCTGGTTGACCTTTACTAACTCACATCGTAATTGCACTAAAAGAATCTCAAAAGGGGCTTTGAAGAAGTTTTTTTGTAATAACCAGATGTGCTCTTTGCCCTTGTTACTGTCGGAAGTTGTCCATCACATCTCTAATCATCTTTATTCACGTAATGTGGCAACTTCATTCTTACGGAATCTTTCCTTCACTTCGGTTTTCTAATAAACATTAATAGTCCCGTTTTCATTATTGCAATATTTGAACAGTTTCAAATTTATATTTAACTCAAAGAAGGTTGCGATACTACTTGTCCTATTAATAAAACTTTAAAATTCACTACATCCATCTACAATTCTAAGGGGTCTCTATGCAATTTTCTTTTTTAATCATAGGCTGTTTTAACACTTACTTTTTCGGTCGAAACCTTACTAAAAGTTAGTGCGAATTAATTATTTTGGGTAATTCTCCAAATTTATTTTCAAAGTGAGTGTTGCGTTGCTCGGATGGCAAGACTTTATTTACTTAATGGCCGCTTGCCCACTACTCCGCCTCATTGTTAGGCTTGGATTAAAAGAAATTATCATTTCTGACGAAGCACTGCAACTGCCTCGCTACAGAGCTACGATTAGCGATTTGGAGATATAGTCGAGTATGTAATATACGGACGTACATACCTACAGGGTGATTCAAATAGCCAGGTATCCTTTTGAGTCACATTTTATTAAATAATACAATCAAACAAAAATATTGGACATTTTCTTCTGAAGAATCTTAAAAGGACAAAATGTCTGTCTGGATTCAACAGATCAACTACCTCAGGGTGTTATAACGGGTCCTCACAGGTGTCATAGCGGGTCACTGCACTATTGGCCCCCTACCCAGTAGAATGGATGTACCTCACAATGGCTTCTGCAGGAGCTGTGGAGATGAAGAAATTAAGTCGATACAGCACCTCCTCTGTGAATGTCTTGCACTTCAAAGAAGCCGTGCCAAATATCTTGGCGATTATTTCTTTGAAGGCCTGGGAAATTTGCAAAAGGTCTCACTAGAAGGAATAGTAAACCTTCTTAAAAAGATCTAAGTGGTTTAATCAACTTAGTTAGGAAATGGAGATCAAATGCAGGGCTTAGGGGCTTAGGGCCACCGAGTGTCTTGTCTTAGCAAGCAACCTGGCTAACTTAACCTAAGCTAATTCCGAAGTGAGCGCTGATTTGTTGATGTGAAAATGAGGTTTCAGACTAGATCCATTTTTAAACCGGCGGTTATGTCAATAAAAATTTGCCGTATCATGCAATCAGAAACTCTGCCAGTAATATTTGGAAGCCACTGTATACGCCGATAGTGCCAGTTTGTTGGGGATTCTGAAGAGGTGACTACATTGGCCGATTTATTTTTATTTTCTTCTAAAATGTAAACCTCGATCTTTTGCGATTGGCTCAGAAGGAAGCGCTACTGCGTTGCTAAATCGTAATAGAAATCTTTAATCCTGCCTAAGGAATTCCGCAGTCATCTGCACATGATTATGATATGGCCCACTGACTCGCGTCGTTGTTATTTCTGCGACCCTGGAGACTCCAATACACCTCCTTGAATATGGCGCTATAACGCGAAGAAGGTTGAGACAACTCGGCCAGATGCATCCAGAAGAAAGGCATATACGCTCAGCCCAACCCAGCTCTATCTTAAGTTGAATAGGCAACAGAGTTTGGATGAGGTACTGTGCAATGTAGAGAGCACAAAAGACCATGAGGTCGAAGTGCAAACCTCAAATTTTATTATATTCACACCGAATACTTGCAGAGCCGGAGCGTATGTATCCATTCGTACGACGCCGTTGGATCTTTATTCACTGCACTACGTCTATGTCGCCGTAAAGCTTATATGAGCTTTACTTTACTTGTATTAATGTCGCTAATTTTCAATAGTTGCTAAAAATTATGCCTTCACTCAAAGTCCTTCACCCCTCCTTCAAAAGCCAAAGTCTGTTCGCCTTAATCCTGTGTACAATCTGCTCATTTTAACAGCGATTTTACCCTGAAGGTCGTTGATCCTCGAACCATATTTTTTCTTCAAAACCCACACACGTTCCTTACTCGTACAAAGCATATCCTTCACCTTACATAAAAGTTAGTGATTTACGTATGTATTAGTAGACATCCGCATGCGATCGTAGTTGTTATTTTGTCATTATATTTCAAATGCATACATACCTACATTTTGCATAGTATCTTTTAATATAACTACATTTTTAACACCTCTTGAAATTCACCTACACCCACACCATCTCGATATGCCGTGTAGTGCCGATAATTGAGTTTAATCCAATTTTCTTTTGTTTCGGTCAGCCTACGACCTCGCCACCCAATGCGAGTCGCGACGCGCCTCTCTACGCCGCCATACTATTGTCGGCTGCCAGAGCAATTTCGATGAGACTCACTCGATGCCACCATCGAGACCCGAATCGCGCCAGTCAGATGTGAGTTCTGTTGCTAGACCCGTTGGTGGCGTTAATGCGGTTGCAGGCACAACTAAACAGGTAAATTGGTTGGCGCATTTGTCTGTGATTTGATTAGTCTTATGGGGTCTTTATAGGTACACAACAACTACAACCAGATGCAGCAGCAGCAGCAACTAAAGCATTCCCAAAGCCCCAGCGCAGGCTGTCATGAAATGAGTGGCGGTGTGAGCGGCGCTGAAAGCAGCAATTGCAGCCGTTCCTCATCCTCGGTTGGCCCATGGAGCAAGTCCTTTCTCGATGAGAAAATCTGGATCGACCGGGGTGACGATCGTCTCTCGCTGACGCTGGAGGAGATCGTGCACATACGTTCGGTGATGACGAAAGCCGAACTGGAAGGACTGCCCGTGGGTGTGCGTGTCAAGGAGGATGTCGAAAAGCGCAAAGTCTGCTTCCTATGCCTGCGTACACGTTTCTCCATCTTCGGCCCGTGGGGCATACAATGCAAATTGTGTCAACGCACTGTCTGCTCCAAATGCTATACCAAGGTAGCTATACAGCGCTGACCCAATTGAAAACGTATTACATATAATATTTCTTCCTCTTTCCAAATCATTACAATCACTTGCAGATGAGAATACCAACGGAGCATTTCCGCAATGTGCCGCTTGTGCTGATTTCGCCCTCATTGCTCGCCAGTCCCGCCGGCTCGAGCACGCCATCACCATCACATCACGCCCACCACACGCACTCGTCCTCAACAGGCAACATCTTGGACGAGACGTTTCCGAAATCGTTAATTGAGCGTCTGTTGCGTTCCGAGTCAGAGCGTAAGGTAGTCTGCAAAAATCTTATTTCCACCAATTAAAAGTTTCTATAAAAACAAATTCACTCAAACAATTGCAGACTCGCAACACTGTGGGCAGCGCTCCATCATCACCCAAACACCAAAGATCCAACATGAGTACACCCGGTACGACACACATTGTGGCCGCCAGACCGGGCACCTGCGCGACCGGACAAGCCATCGAGGCTGACGATGCTTCCGCAATGACATCTTCTTACAACAGCAACCTGGCAAACGGCGGTCACAGCAACATGCACGCCAACAACACCAAACACATCAATATCATGTCACGCAGCATGGAAGGACCGCGCAGCTTGCCAGCCAACAGTCCTGCGCGCGCGCACTCCAACAGCAGCACCTTGGACCGGAAGTAAGCGCCACTATTAATTGCTTCATTTTCAACTGTCAATTTATGCTTGATTTTTTCTGCAGAACCAAATTTTCGCGCACCTTCACGCTATCCTCCTCGGGTACCCAACTAAGTCAGGACCAGAAGGAGAACATGCGCGGCGAGCTCGTCACCGTTTGCAATGACTGCAAGGGACTTGTCATGGAAATCACGCGCTCTTCCAAACAGACACGCTCCTCGGCGCGCAATCGTGCGCTACAAAATCTCACGCTAGACCTCTCGCCAGTCTACAAATGAAAGAGCAACCAAAAAACAGAATACGGAATACGGAAAGGCAGTGACTAGAGAAAACAGCAGCAGGGCGGGTGTGCATCAGTGCGCGGCTGGAAAAGGACACTGTGGACGCTGTGGAAGGGATTGAATGAATTGTAGGCTGCTTGATTGTTGAGTCGGCTCGATTAGTGGCATGAATTAACTTAACCACACTTCCAACTCACTCTTCCCCAGATAAGCGTAATTTTACATACCTAAGCAAGCGAACACATTTTGCACCAACGGCGACTCGTCAGCGTCGGCGAGTCGAAAAGTGTGGGCCACTATTTGTAAATAAACAACAACTAAACAATTAATTGAAATAATTGCAATGTATGAATTTGGTTTTTAAACAAAAACAAAACAAAAAACTGAAGGAAACCCCAAGTGTTGAAACGAACTTTGCTGATTCTAACGATAATTAACTGTAATTATTAAGTTCCGAGAATGCACCCCACCATTACATTGTAAAGAGAAAATATTAATATTTTGAAATATGTATGTATGTATGTGTAGCTCTGTGCAGTTGCGGCACCACCAGTTGATTATTTGCGTTTGCGTTTGCGTTTGCCGTCAGGCGATTTTGCAGTAAGCGCGCGGAGAAGCAGCTGGAAGTTGAAGAAAGGCCATAGCAACGGGGCGCTGATGCTTGTAAAGTTTACACGATTTCCTTCACTTTTAATTTATGAATATTAACTGTTTAGCGCGAAAATTTTTCGTAAATATGCTTTAAAGTTTGATATGGTCAACCAATTTTTGTCTTTTTTAGTACATTTTATTTATGCATTCGATTTCATTTGCTTTCTTCTGAAGATTTCTTAACTGTTTTATTTGTTGGAATTGAAACGCGGCGCGCTGGAAGATTTCATATTTCGTTTAAGGCCATGTTTTTTTTTTTTTAATATTCCTACTCTTTATTATTATATTTTACGCGCGATTTTCATTGGCCCTGATTGTGGTGGTGTGAGAATCGTACAAAGAGAAATTAAAATGTTTGATATGTTTTGCTCGGACTCGCTCTTTCCTTTGTCTGCAGAAGAGAAAGTTATATTTAACATTTTTTCATATTTTTCATATTTTCATTTATTTGTTAGTTTTTTTTTTGTTTTGTTTGTTTTGTTTTGTTTTTTTTTTTTTTTGACATGACATCTGCTGTTTCATGCATACCCTAATGCTAATACATATTTTGTACACACGTGATAATGCTACGAACACTTACCGATTAATGTATCTGTTAAAATTTAGTTTTAAACGCAACGAAAAGGTAAACACTTACTTTTTTCACAATTAATTGATTTATAATATAGTTTGTATGTACTGTACAGCTAAAGCATTGTATTAATTTATTGCGCTGCGCTGGTTAGTGACAGCAACGGACGAATGTCGCTCTTACTATTAACATAAACATATTTATACATAACATAGCATAATAAAACATAGCATAACATAACATAGCAAAACATAACATAACATAGCATACAGAAAATACATGCATACATACATACGCTTTAGTTTAATAAGACACATATACCTACGTACATTTATTTTGTGAAATCGCTTAATTTTAGTTGTTAATTGCATTCTTATTGGTATTAACCCTGTTTTTGATTATACTTTTTGTTTTGTTTTCGAGTGCAGTTTTATGTTTTAAGTTTCGATTTAGGTTTGTAAACAAGCACATACACGACTTGAAAAAAACATTACAAATATATGAAAACATTAGTAGTTAACAAAGAAACAAAAATTATTATACAATAAAAACCCATCATAAAATGCTAATAAGCCACAAATGTACAAAGAACAAATTAAGAAGAAGAAGAAATGTATAGGAATACGAAATTCTCAAAGCTTGTTTCGGAAATAGCAAATGAGTTTACTTCAAACAAAAGCGCGCAGCTCTTCACTTAACAGTGAGAATCTGGAAATGCATATGTATATGTGCAAACATACATACACACACATGCATGTATCCATGTAAATGCGCGCTTCGTACTTTTTTGAACACCTTCAACTTAACGCAAGCAATCGCTTGCCGAAATGTTTGTTTTCAAAACAGAGTTTCTTCTATTTCGCTCCTTTTCGCACGCACTAAAGCGTTGAGCTTTTCGTTACTACATCCGAAGCAAGTTTTCGACATTGAGTAGGTTCTGCATCAAAAATCAAGAAAATATTAATTATTGTATCTACACTTAACTGCAAGTTATCCAAATGTTAAACAACAAATGAGAAAAATAATAATATAATATAAACTACTTACAAAAACAACAAATACATGCATAGTTGTATTTCAGCGGACAGTAGGTGCAGGGGGTGCATATGTACAGACTTAACTGTGCTGGAAAAATATATCAAATCAAAAGAAGTTCCACTTGTGCGCTATTAACGCATTTATTATTTAAACACATTCACATACATATGCACCGACAGGCGTCAAGCACACATACAAACAGATGTACTTGTATACAAAATGGTGTTTTAATTATTTTATAGAACATCTCCTTGAGTTAAGTGTTTAAAAAAGCAGCAGCACCAAAATAAATTAAATTTAAATAAACATAAATAAAATCAAATATAATAACAGAAATCGCTTGTTTTATTGTGCCACGGCGCCGTAGATAAGCCGATTTTCCTATTTTTTGCAATGAGGCGGCGTGCGAATTCCTGCTGCGCTTCATCTGGCGGCGCGTTGTTATTAAAAATAAATGTTTTTAATGAATAGAAGTGAAACTTTCATTATTTCCTTTTTTCTAATAGCACAATCGAATGCGTACCACCGGTGACCCACTCTAGACTGTTGTTGTTGTAGCAACATGTACGGGGAGTGCTGCTGGAGTGACAGTCCTTGGCCGGATAAATAGTAAATTCGGATCGTTCCGGTGACGTAGAACCGACACAGATCTTGAGGTGACGAGATAGTCTAGTGCGGGCTCCCGTTGGTATGCGCCGGCGTGAACGTGTTGAACTCCACCAAAATTATCAATATCCATGCAAGACTTCCGCTCATTTATGAAATTATGTTTTCTTGACTTCTTAAAAAATAAATATATAAATTCAAATTCCACTAATTATGAAATGAAACCATTCTGCCAGATTTTCGTTTTTATGAATCTTTTTACTTTTACTTTTTGTTGGCGAATTAGTGCCAGTGGTTGAATACACTTAGTTGTGTACTCGTAATGTTATATAAATATGTTTTTTGCTTTGATAAAAAGATTTTTTACAGTACGTACACTTTGTAAATATCCTTATTAAAAAAAAAAACTTATACATTACATCTAAATCGGCGAAAACTGATTTTCAAGTATTTCCAATGTGCATGCAATACTCGTACAATTGAATAGTATCAGCATTCACAACCCACACGAATTAGTGTTGAAAAACGTACGAAATTCAATATTTTAACTTACGAAAATTATAAAAAAGTGAATATTGAGATGAATTTTTAAAATTCTTTCGTACAATTCATAAATGACATTATATTATATTACTTCTACGCTTCCTTTTTACATATAATATGTATATAAACTTTAATTTACATGACCCTCTCGGTCACACATTTCCGATCTTCTGCAATATTCATTTTGCACCAGACATTTTTACTCAGCTTCTGTCTTATTTTTCTTTCCGTCATTACGGTTATCGTAACCACCGCGACGCTTGCGATTTCCGTGACCACCTTTGTTCTTGTTGTGATGATTTCGACGGCTTTTCATTTGTTCTACAGCCTTAGCCAAGTACGTCTTTTCCTCCTCATCTGAGAGTGTGCGCAATACAAGTTCCAAGTCTTCTTTTACTTTTAACTAAAATAAAGAAATTATTAAATTAATTTAACTCAAAATATCCTCTACTATAACAACAAACTCACCTTATTTTCATTTAATTTGTTAAGGAACTGTGATCCATTGTTTTCATCTGCAAAACGGATATGACCCGTTTTATCGCCTTTGCTATAATCAATATACGAAATTTCCCAACCGCCTTCAACTTTTTCTACTGCTTCACGCAGTAATTCACGAGTCACAGCATCTGTGCTGTTTTCAAAGTACACAACTGTTCCCCTGGGCAATTTTAGCTTTTCCTCTTCTGGCTTGGCTTTACCCTTCTTTGACTTAGACTTTGTCTCTTCTTTTTTGTCTTCCAAATACTTTTCTTGCCATTTTCGCAGAAGTTCACGTTCATTGTAAGCCACCTGAAGCAGAAACATGTACTACATCTTAGACCACTTCCTAACATTACCCTTTAAGCATATTTACCTTATCCTTTTCAATGAAGTCCTGTGCTTGCTCCTTTTTATCAAAAGTAACAAAAACGCTACCCTTGAATTTATAAGATTTGCTCGGCTTATCAAGGTACTTGCGCATGGTAATGTGCAGCACCTTTTCATAAGGAGCAAAGAAATCGATCAGCTCAGACATGGTAGTTTCGAGCGGGAAGCCCTTGGCGTAAGCAGTACGCGACTGTATTTCTTTGCGTTGCTCTTCGTTATGCTCCGGTATGGGACGCTCTGGATGGCGTCTCAACTTTTGTTTGTCTTCGCTGATTTCGAGTAAGCCTTCCTCAGATTTAATGAGAGCATCAATAATCTCACTTGGATCTGTGGACAATGACGACAAACGCTTGAATGTTAACAAGACTGAAAGTGGTACCCAGCCCTCTTCGTCTTTGGAGATCTGTTCTAGTAGAAACTTATCACGGCGCAAATTAGCGTCACTGAAGTAGTATTCAACCTGACGTATTATTCCCCGCTCTTTTTTGGTTAAATGGGCGTTATGATCTTTATCATTATCACCACCTTCTCCTTTTTCTTTTTCTTCAACAACCTCCTCTGCAGCAACTTTCTTGCTTTCTTCAACACTTTCTTCCGCCAATACTGTCTGATTTTTAGTTTCTGCCTCCTCTTCCGCCTTTTCTGAACCACCGTTCTTCACTTCTTCAACGGGCTTATCTGTAACATCAGCCATTGTATCTGTAATCAAATTTATTTACTAAGTCAATCAAATATTTTATAGGCGAATAATTAATGAACTTACTTCAGAAATATTACAAAATTAATGAAAACTATTCTCAAACACGTGTGAAGAAAAAAACACGTTTTCAGACAAACGCCGCTAAAAGGAATGACACCCATATGACGGCGATACCTGACAGCAGAGTTGCATGACAGTGCCAAAATACAAATGTTATGCCATTACCAAATATTTTGTTTAGGACAGAAAAAAAATATCATACAAACGTAAAATATTTCGGGAAATTATTTATCTTGATAAAGAAAAACATGGATTGCACTTCTTAGGACTTTGGCATTAAGAATTCTATAATAAGTGGGGCACCAATAGACATATTTATGTTTCATTCATTGCTAACCGAGAAGGAAAATAAAAGTGCGTGTACATAACAGAAGTAAAACTTTCAAGACAGACAAAGAAAGAGGGAGAGACCCGAGAGAGAATGAGAGAGAGAGGAATAAAGAATATATATTTAAATAAATTCACAACATTTGCAGAGAGTACAAATAGACAAATTTACAAAAAACGGAGAAGGGTCGACCGGTGTAGGTAAACGCCGGACACAAACCGTGGCAACAACGCGCACTACTCCGAGCGTTTATCACCCGCACAAATGCAGCGATTCCAGGACCGCAGCAAGGGCACAAATTTCCTTAAGGCAATACCAAGAAATCCGACGCCGGAATGGATAGCACTTTATAGTACGCACAGGCACTAGCCAGGAAACGGAAATAAGCACCAAAAAACCGCCAAAAAAATTGTAGACACCAAGGAAATATAACGCCAAAAAGTAGGTACCAAAAAAATATTTCCTACAAGTTTGCACCAACAAACAAGCGCCAAAAAGTAGGCAGTGTTATTTCTCACTAGAAATTAGCAACCACACGGAAAAACTCGGGAAAACTAGCTTAAAGTGTATCTCAGATATATATGTAGTTCTCTCTCTCCTTTTCCTCTACGTTATATCTTGTTTTTCTCTCGCGGAACGAAAATGCCCAAAACGTTGCATGGCCTTGAATTTTTACTCTCCATTCTCGCTCGTCCACGGACGTCTAAGAAGTTTCACTTCAAAAATATCTGCCGTTTGGAGTCGGCTTGAAACTGTAGGTCCCTTCATTTGTGGAACAACATCAAGACGCACACCACAAATAGAAGGAAGAGCTCGGCCAAACACCCAAAAAGGGTGTACACGCCAATTATATATATATATATATATATATATATATATATATATATATTTATTTATTTACAGCCTTAATGCACATTAAATCCTCGAAACGCACGAAACTCGAAATTTTAGTATGTATACCGAATTCATCAAATTCAATCTGAAAGCAGCGGCCGCTATTTACATATATTTTTATTGAGCCTCGAACATTCAAGCGATCATAAATGCTCATTAACCTTCATTAGGAAAATAACATGACAATAACTGGTGTCCCTCAATCAAAGATTTCCAACTTTTTCTCCATACTATGGCATCTCTTTGTGCTGATCAGAGTGTGGCATCACGAGCATATGTCAAACGACTATTTTGTAAACAAAAACACGCGGATTGTGGAATTAGCTGCAAAATGGGAACACCACAGAAAATCCTATTGCCTCCGCCTAATTTTAATAATAAAAGGTCAGCTCCAGTTACAATGAAGCCTCATTTTCTCACATCTTCAGGTATGACTTTACATGCGCGGCATCAACCGCCGCCAATGTATGGAAAACGTGGCGCCACCTACCCAGGAAAATTCCTACAAACGACGGCTAATAAGGTGGGTATTACATTTAATTTCACTTATATCCAATTAATTCCTTTGAAAAGTATTCCTCGCCAGTGGTGCCTGAACCAGAGATGGCGGTTTCCCAATTCTGCGAAGCTTGTGATATGGAGTTGCAATCCGTAAATGATCTGCGACGGCACAAAGCGCAACACGAAAAGTGTCCAGTAGACATTTGCAATTATCGTGGACATCCATCAGTAATGGATAAACATGTGGCTACTCTTCACAGCTCCGGATTGTTTGATAAATTCAAAAAGCTTAGTTCGCCTGAAGAAATAGCGGCTTGGCGCGAAGAAAGAAAGCAAAAGTATGTATTCGAATGTTGCTGTTTTAATAAAATAAAACATAGTTTCTACACTCTGCAGATATCCTACATTGGAGAATTCGTTAATGCGACAACGAGCTAGAGAGCAACGTGAAAAGCGTGGTGAGCGCCTAGAAAATAGTAAAAGTAGATTTGGAAAATACGATGATCGGAAAAGAGCGCAGAATAATTCTGGATGCTCCGATAAAAACCAGAGGGGGAAACCAAATCAACACCAAAATTGTAAACCACGCACAGGCAATGAACATAACAGACGAAATAACAATAAGCGTCGCAGAAAAGAAGATCAGAAAAGGCTTGAGGAGAAAAAGCAGAATGAAGAAATAGAAAAAATTAAAGGAGCAAAGAAAGAAAAAGAATTAATAATGGAAGAATCTAAGGACGAAAATGATAGTAGTTGTGACGGCGTATTTCTGTTTAAGGGAACAAGGGGACTGACAAATTATCAACATTTTAAGCCAAAAAAGTCGAAAGAAAAAAACGTGTTAACTGGTTTGCTGGGAATGTACGGTTCGGATGAAGATTCTGAACCAGACAACGAAGATGAAATGCTTACAGAAAGCGAAGAGGTTTCATTGAATTGCCTAGAGTTAAAAGTTGAAACTACCTGTACGGAAAAAAGTTTGGATTGTACAGCAGAGTTGGTGGAGTCTTCAAACTTTCCTACGTTAAAGATGCACCCTGATAAAAAACAGTTAAATATAGAAATTAAAAATTGTTTAATTGCCGAACCAGAAAAAATCATCGAAACTTCAGAAAATTCCACTTTCGAAGTGCATTCTAATACCAACCATTCAGAAAATGTCGAAGATGCAAAATCGCCCAATACCGACATCGATCCAATTAAACGCTTGAATCATTCAAGTGCAAATATAACTTTGCACACTTCAAATGAAGGTGAAGGATTTGTTTGCTCAGACGATGAAGCACCGGAAGAGGTTCCAATCCAACGTACAACAGATCTACCAATGCCTACCGAAACGGAGAAGCCCATCGAAAATACGACAAATAACGCAAGCAACAAATTACCACCTGGTAAACATACAAAAGCAAATCAACCTTCTCGAATTCAGAAGCAAAAGTCTGGCCTGGACTATCGTAAAATCCATTTGCGTAAACAAAATACGTTGTTGGAAAAGTTACTCGCGCCTGACATACGCCATGAACGCAATGTGTTACTCCAATGTGTTCGTTACGTATGCGAGAATAATTTTTTTGGAATTGGTGAAAAAAAGGAAGACTAGAAATAGAAAAATACTTCAATAAAATTTAAGTTGAAAATTTATATAGTCGTAAACTTGTTTTAATTATATTCTTAAACCTAGCATAGCTTTCTTAGTTGGGAGTCTGCTGTCCCATTTGTGCTCCTCCGCCTGAGGCAACTCCTGCACCAACGGAATTTTCTTGGCTTTGTTGCAATTGTTGCTGAGCCATTTGCTGCTGCTGTTGTTGCTGTGCTAGCTGCTGCGCATGCTGCTGCTGACGTTGTTGCTGTTGTTGACGCGCAGCGTGTGTGTATTTTGCCTACAAAAAACGGCATTCAGATTAAAGTCGAAAGTTGTATGAATTTTATGAGCTCCTACCTTGGACTCTTCTAGTTCACGCACTCTGTAACGTGCATGTTGTATCCGATGCCAAGCCATTTGCAGAACTTTCGCAGAGGCATAGCCGGAACCTTCGTGAGGTTGTCCAGTGGAGACTTGGGTCAAGTAATTTATTTGCTCACTCAGCTTTGATTCCACATTGGATAAAGATTTCAGAAATTGCTGAGTTTGAGTTTCTGCACTTTTCTGTGAAGATTTTTCTTTGCTCAGTTCCTGAAGTGCTTGGCCTGGAGTGATTAAGAGAAATATTATATTTATCACAATGAAATCACATATATTTCAGAAAAGTACCTGCGCTTTGAAGACACATTATAATTTCCGCTTCTATTTCGTCAAGAGCGTGTATTTTGTCCAAAGGATTATGTGCCATTTTCTGTTTATTTCCTTAGTATCTATGAAAGATTATCTATGTATGAAAGCCTTTAATTTTATCAGAGAACGTTGGCGTCTACTGTCAACCAGATCAGCTGATAGAATTTTACATTGGTCTCCAAAACTAACAGTGCTACTTCTTTCAAGTATTAAATTTTATCAAATGCAGAGATTTTATTATTTCTATGCAATCCGGCCATGAAAATGTGTGGCATTTTCTACATTCTACAAAAAGTGAAGACGAGAGTTTTCTGCTGTTTTTATTTTATATGTGTGCACAAATTCGTGAAAATAGTTGTGCGAAAACTGTATTCCCACAAAAAACAGTACAGCCTCCTTTTATATTATATCAAAATATTTCTGCCCTAACCACTATTTATTCTGCTCAAACACACCCCGTGGAAAAAAATAAAGACGTCACTATTTTTTTATAAAAGTTATATAAATGGGTTGGTGCGTGACTACCATTCGGAATTCACAGAGAGAACGTAGGTTCGAATCTCGGTGAAATACCAAAATTAAGAAAAACATTTTTCTAATAGCGGTCACCCCTCGGCAGGCAATGGCAAACCTTCGAGTGTATTTCTGCTATGAAAAAGCTCCTCATAAAAAAATATCTGGCGTTCGCAGTCGGCTTGAAACTGTAGGTCCCTCCATTTGTGGAAAAACATTAAGACGCAAACCACAAATAGGAGGAGGAGCTCGGCAAACACCCAAATAGGGTGTACGCGCCAATTATATATATATATATATATATCTGCTTGAATGTTTTATATGGAAGGAAAATTTTTTATATTTCTATTATATAACAGTAGCGTGTTTATAATTTTGCAACTGGGTGTAAATGAGAATAAATCGTAGGGGTACGAATTAATAATTAATAAAAACTATTAATAATGTAATATATTTCTCTATAGAAACGTTTTGCTTAAGCCATGATAACCCGTCTCCGTATTATACGAGTAATCACCCGTGTAGACTCTCGTTATGTTAAGAGGGTGGCAACCCAGTTAGTCATTTCGGCAGTCGAGCTATTTTTCGAGCAAATTTTTGAGTGTGTAATTTTAATAGCCTGTTATACTGTAAATTGTTTTAAAAATTGCAAACATATGTTAATTATTTAGTTTAATTAGTGGCGCACACGTGTATATTAAGTTTTGGAGCCATAGTAGGGTTTTAAGAATATAAACAAAAGTAAAGCTATTCTCCCTTTGCCCAAAAATCATCGCACTGTTGTTGCTTTTGTCGTCGACGTCGCTGCCATAGAGTCACATCGCTTTCGAACTACTTCCACTGCCGCAGCTGACTACGCTGTCTCCACCGACGACGCTGTATTGAAAACAGAACAAAACATATTTTATTAAAGTTTATTAATAAAAGTTTGTGATTAAGTCATTTTATAAGAAAAGCGAATTGCCTAATACGTTGTGCTTTTAAAAAAGATTAATAATAGTAACATTTCGACCCGGAGCAAACATTGTGTTAATATCAACGTACATACCTATGTATCTCTTCAATCGGTTTTACAATTATAAAAAACTATAGGAACAAGCAAAGATTATATATTCGAATTGTTCGCATTCCCGGTGATTACTTGTGCTGGTGCAATCACAAATTGCTATGAATCGCTCAGGAGAAAGTGGAACTTCTGCAGCGGCGTAAAAATAAAATCAACAAATTTAGATATTCTTATCAAGGTTGGATAGTTTAATTATCTGGTAAGCATACACACTTACTTGCATTTGATAAAGTGATCATAGGTGGCTTGAGCTGAATTTGTGCTGAAAGTACATTCAAAATCATTCCTTAGCACATTTTTCTAATCCACATGAGTGGTCCACATTTGCAACATTGTTTCTATATAATAAAAAACAAAAATAAAAATAATAATAAAAACTGCCTAGAAATAATTGGATGAGGCTTTGTGAAAAGTAGAGGTCCGTAAAGATCTTCAGATCAATGTGCTAACCTCTATCTCTGTAAATATGCACCTAAATCTATCTAACTAGCATTTAAATTGGAAGTCAAAATTCTCTAAGGATGAAAATGATAAAGTATCTTCGAAAAGCATCGAACCTATGTAGATATTTTGTTATTGTCAGTTTAACTAATATATATTCAAAGTAAACCAATTCCCGGAGTTTCATTACTGCAAAAACAATAAAAAAGAACGCACTTTGGCTCTTAAAAGCAACTACAACATTCTCTACTACTTCTATTGCGGTGGTAAATGCACATTGCGAATGCCGATATACCAGTCTCGTGGATTGTCGCCTTTTGGTTTCCGTTTGAGTGTTTCCCTTTCGCCGCAATCTCTTTTCCACCAGCTAACATCAAGAGCATGTCTAGTATTGTGTGCCGTCTGTACTGTTGATGCGTCATCCGAGTTGCATATATTGTGTTAGAGTGCAACCCAAGAATAGCCAACAACCACTGTAGCAACAGCCATTGCCAGCATTATAACGGCGACAATGGCGGCAGCAATAATATGCACTTTACTTCATGCAATTTTCCGGGCTTGTTTCTTGCTGCTTTTTCTGCTTTTTTCCTTCTTTTGTTTAGTTTTATTTGTTTTGTTATTTGCACAAAAGAGCAACCAACAAAAGAGGGCGGCAAGTGGTCGCTTTCAGGAGTAGCAAAACAACAGTAATGGTATGTCGAAAGAAATGCAGTCTGAATTGAAAAAAAAAACAAAATAGCAGGATGACAGTGTCGCATTTTATTACATAAACAAAATAAATATTGATTTTGGTGATAATGTTTCAGTATACTATGTTGTTGTTGTTGTAGCAGCATAAACATTCCCCATACTTACATACGGGGAGGGCTGCTGGAGTGACAGTCCCTGGCCGGATATAAATCCGGGTCGTTTCGGTAACGTAGAACCGACTGTCGTGAAAACGTTCATTTCAGTATGCTTTCTTTTAGTTTACTTGCTTCATATTTTAGGAATTTTGCTGGAGTGACGTCCTTATATCCTATATAGACCGTGGCGTTAATCGAGATTAACGACTTAATTCGGAATTATGTCAGGAATTAAGTGCCCATTAGTGGCTTGATTGATTGGTAACTATACCTAATTCCCATCGCTTAAACGGATAAGGGGAATTTTCTATGGCTGCCTTGCATTATTAAATGACAGTTTATATACATTATGAATGAAATATAATGTAACTTAAAAAAAAAAAGAACAAGAAAGGCTGGATGCAATGATAGTGTGCACTGACAAGTTCGAAATTACATTAAATGTTTTAATATTTCGGAACAGTTTGAGAAATTGCAATTTTAAATAATTATTTCTTAGTATTAGGGCACCTAATACCCGTATTTGCTGCCTGCGGTCTATCTTTTATTTTCAAAACTATCCAATAAGTAAATCAGCTGCTTACTAGTCCATGTAAAAACCGTCTGTAGCACTACAATTTTAATCAGAATTAGCTGCGCCGGTAATATCGATTAACGCCGCCGTCTGCCTAGATTATTACTCAAAGCTAATTCTTTTTGTTTTTGTTTCCGTTCGTACCCTTTTAAAAGGTGAAGTCATTCAGTTTTTGCAGTTTGCTTTGGATTCAGCAGCATAAAATATATTCCATAAATGTTTAGGCTTTTTGAAATGTTGGTCCGATAATGCTGTAAAGGGCTGTTAGTTGCTGTTTTGGAGTAGCCATTTAAGGCCAACCATAGTCTGCGAATCACTAAGTTGTTACTGTCTTTGATTGAAATTTTCATTAAACATTTTTATCAATACATTTTTTTTGCACAAATTTTGACTGGACATTGATCACTATGCGTCAATATGTGCTTGCCTCTGTGCCTCAATGACACTTGCGGTTTACAGTCATCCAGCCAGTGCTAGGCTGTGACTACAATGTTTACTCCAACGACGGCGCCAATATTCGCAGGGGACCTAGGCTGCTGGCTGCCGGTCTGCCAGGTTGTCAATGTGCCATCTTACTCTACACAAACATATGTATGTATGGAGTTAGTGTGTATGTATGTATGTATGTATGTATGTTGGTTTGCCAATGGCTCACACCACAAACTGTTGCTTCTGTGTCGCTGTATTGCTGCATCACAGCAACAACTCTGCAAGAAGGGAATTTGTAATCTTGCTCGTTGTCAACATTTTGTTCCGTTCCTTTTTAGTTGTTGCGACAAATGTGAAAATTCATTCATGCATTGGTGTGCACTATTTTATCTGTATGCGCATGTGTTTGTCAGTTCACAATTTACTTGACAATTTTTGTCTGCTCGACAGTCGTAAAATGGGTTTTGAAAATTGGGAAGTTGTCTTAAATAGAAGCAATCAGATCAAATCATTCCACGCGCCCATAATTTAAGTTGATGTCTTAGACGCACAAACTACACATTCGCATACATACATACGTACTTATTTATGTGCATGGGCTGCGGTGTCGGCCTGCCGCCTAACAAATCCCATACGGCGGCAAGAACGGCGCTGATCTTCACGCTTCAATTGCCCACACTCTACAGGGCGCACTAATTTTAGGTTGCACAAACAAATGTTTTCGTTTTCGTTTTTGCTCTGGTCTATTGTACAATAAAGGGCAAGAGTGTGGCGCGTGGCTGCTGCATTGCGTCACACTTGATTGAAATCGATAAGGTGGGACAATATACAGCTTTTCATATCTAGGCACCAATAAGGAAACATAAATTCTGTGCCACACAAGTGATGGCTGCAGATGAAGAGAGTTCATGATTCTTCGGTGGCTGCTGTGTTTTTTTTTGGCCTTTTGTTATTTTGGATAAAACATTGAAGTACACATATTTACATATATACCTATGTATGTATGTACAAATAAATGTACACTTTTGTAATTTATGACTAATTCGAAAATGTTTTTGAAATATTACAAGGAAATACACTTTGGAGCATTTAGTTTCTATTTTATTTCGAATTCAATTGATTTTACTCTTGAACCATAATAAATCATTAAATTTCTATTTTCAAATTGAATTATTAATGAACTTCCGCACAAAGAATAAACCTATTGAGCTCACAGTTTTCTGCAGCAAATTGAAGTAGCGTGTAACTAGTGCATAACTAGTGATTAAGGGAACATTACTGGTTCTTGATCTATCTCCCACGAATTAGCAAGTGCCACTCTCTTCAAAACTTTGATTCTGTTTCGATCTGTACTACTCTTACATTTAGCTCTGTAGATAATATAGGGTGGGCCATGTAAAATTTGCTTTTTGAATCGGCTATAAACAAAAACTAATCAATATTTTTTCAAACTTTTTTTTTATTTTGAAGATTGAACATTGCCATTTATGAATGAAAAATAATATCGTTCAAATGACTGCCACGACTGGTTTTACAGTAGGCCATTCGATCAACCCAATTTTTAAGCACATTTTCCATTATTTGGGATCCAATTTTATGAATGGCAACTTCCATTTCGTGTTTTAAAGCATCAATCGTCTCTGGATGGTTCGCATAGCATTTGTCCTTAACGGCTCCCCACAAAAAATAATCCGACGGGCTTAAATCACAGCTCCGAGGCGGCCAATTGATATCGGAATTTCGGCAGATTATTCGGTTTCCAAAAACGGTAGCCAAAAGTTCGAGTGTAACTTTGGCAGTGTGACAAGTTGCACCATCCTGTTGTATCCAAATGTCGCCCATGTCATCCTCTTCAATTTTTGGAATCAACTCGTTGAGCATGTCACGGTAACGCTCGCCATTTACTTTAACCGCGGCTCCTAGCTCATTTTCGAAAAAAAATGGCCCGATGATGCGGCCAGACCAAAAACCGCACCAACCAGTGACTCGTTGTGGATGCATTTGCTTCTCTACAGTAACGTGTGAATTTTCTGAGCCCCAAATCCGACAATTTTGCTTATTGACGTAGCCACCGATGTGAAAATGAGCTTCATCAGAAAAGAAGAAGAAGGCTCACCACTTTGGAAATAGGTTTTCAATATTTCCCAATTTTGTTCAAGCGTATAGCGTCCCATTTCATAAATGTCAAACCTTTAAGTAAATTATGAACACATTTGACATGTCATTTGTGTTAATATTCTCAAAAAAATTGGTGGTTCAAAAGGCAAACGCTATATGGCCCATCCTGTAGAAAGAAACTAAGGGAAGAGAAGCACTAATTCTGTAAGTCATAGAAACTCTCAGCCGATATTACCAAGGGCTGCCGCTTCAGTAAACTAGGCTTGCCTAGTGCGCTGAACAATATTGGCGTGGTCTAGGCTGTTCCGAAGGAGATACATTTATGATGCTTTCCATTTCAATTCAACCGGGCTATTCGGGTCATGTTCTTCGATTTCGATGTAACTCAAATGTGTTGCTCTCTGGTCAAAATAATGAGACACGTATTTTTTTGTTCGCCCGAAAAAAATTTGTTTCAAGATTTATCGGCAATTTTGTTTTTCGGCTCAAAATCGATTTCTTTTAATTATATAAGAAACTTTTTTTTTTAATGCTCATAACTTAGTCAAAAATGAACCGTTCAAAATGATCGTCATTACCTACACAAGTGACTTTATGTAGAAACAATTGCAAAAAAGTAGTTGAACATTTTTTATTTTGCAAAAAAAAAAAAATTAAATTTTTTTCGAAATTCAATATTTTAAAAAGTGTATTGTGTTTTGTTTTGTAACTTTTTCCAAATCAACAGGACACCTCAAACTTCAATTGAGATGAAGGCCCAGTAGCTATATTAAAATGAGTTGATTTTGAGTAATGAAGTTTTGAGTAAAAAACCTGTTTCGCACTTTTTGTTTTTTGCAAAATAAAAAATGTGCAACTACTTTTTTGCAATTCTTTCCACATGAAGTCGCTCTTGTAAGTTATGACGAACATTTTGAGCCCAGAATCATTAAAATCAGTTCATTTTTGACTAAATTATGAGCATTAAAAAAAAAAGTTTCTTATATAATTAAAAGAAATCGATTTTGAGCCGAAAAACAAAATTGGCGATAAATCTTGAAAAGCAAATTTTTCGGGCGAACAAAAAAATACGTGTCTCATTATTTTGACCAGAGAGCAACATATTTGAGTTACATCGAAATCGAAGAACATGACCCGAATAGCGCGGTTGAATTGAAATGGAAAGCTTCTTATTAAACTTTTCTATTATCAAACTTAAATTTATTTATTCGTATTAAGCCATAGCCATAACCGGAGCTGTATGCATCTGCTGAATTTTGGTTGTTCCCCGTAACCCTAAGCAGCAGAGAAATCCTTGGCATTTGTTTTGATATTTGCGATAAAAATAAGAAATTTTATAAATGAACAAGGAAAAATTAATAGCAGCCACAAAGTGGCTCACCGATTAGAAGGTAGACCTAATGGATACAATCTACAGAAACTGCAACGAATTGAAAACAACTAAAATAACAAAAAAATTCCGCTGAAATCAATATACTTCCAAGAAAACATAAAAACATATGCAAAATCAAACGAAATTTAATTAACAAATGAAAACGAAATACTCTAAAAGAAATATAAAACCATCGATTCAAAACGAAAATGATTCAACACAATTAAAAAAAAAAGACGATAGACATCATAAAAAACTAGAAGCTGCCGTAATAACTGTAGTCTGTACAGTGCAGTTTTACGTCAAAATACATTTTTATCTTACAAACAGTGGAATAAGTTAAGTAGATTTTCATCCCACCGTTTTAATTAAAATTAAATAAAAATTTACATTTAATGAAAAAAAAAAAAAAAATTGATCTCAAATGTTGTCATTAATTATATTTCAATGCCGATTGTTAATGGTTCTGGCATTACTAATATTGTAATGTTACGGCTATGGCTTTGTGGCTATCGCAGCACTAATTGTAATGTTAGAATAGGCCTCTTCTATTCACCACTTCTCTGCTCGCTATCTCTCTGCTCGGCTCACTTGACGAAAAATTTGCATGTGAATGCAACAACTAAGTTATCGAGCAAGATTTACCGCTAGCAAGTATTGGTATTACTCATTAGACTGGTATAACTCAATGCCTTACAAGCCTATCTATTTTTAAGCAGCTCTATTCCAGCGCCGCCAAAATATATTTATTTATACCAGTTGCTTCATCTATCCGCCACTTGCTAACGCTTGATGGAAAGAAGAGACCTGATATGATAACTACTCAGGAGCCCAGAAAGCTCAAAGATCGACTTAAGTTTTCCAAATCTTGCAATTTGCCAAACTTAGTCCCGATGAAATACAGTTGTTTCCCGATGAAATACAGTCTTTGAAATAATTTGCCACTACAAATTAAATGTATAAAAGAGAACTTGTGCTTCAAGCATGAACTGCTCCGTTGGGACCTACACGATCTACTTCAAGTCGACTGCGAACGGCAGATGGTTTTTTTGTGAGGAGCTTTTTCATGGCCGAAATACCCTTCGATGTTTCATGAGCGGAGATTCGAACCTGGGTACTTCCGTAGTCACTGCGGCGACCGCCAGATACTTTGTTGAATATACTCAAAAACTGCTGAATACATTAAAATAATTTTTAATTAAAAACAATTTTTTTTTGGTGGGTGAGGTAGGGTTCAAAATTTCTTCGAACTTACAGCGATCGTAGTCTACTGCGTTGAGTGGTATGACCACGAAAGCAATCCCTCCTTTCCTTCTGGAGAGACACCCTCCCAGGACTACTTTCTGCATTACTTCGGGATGGCCAAAACGTCATCCATAAAGGCCCAATTCTATTCACCCACGTTTGGGTGTACCATATTTGTAGTAAGCTTTCATGCTATAGGATCGTCTTCTTGTGTGTGTGTGTCTGTCTAATTTCTTATTCTTTCAATTGATTTGCTACCACTACTACTATTTTTCTATTTTCTCCAATACCTTCTACAACTTTTTGACTACTAACTATAATTTTAATATTAATTTTATTGTAACTTTTTTATCTAGGATTTAAATATGTAAGCTAATCTTAATAGTAAAAATACCTTACTATTGTATTTTTGACTTAAATATAAGGTTGTCAAAAGAGTCTTGCGGTATTTCCGCAAGCTTGTCTTTGCAAGCGCGTAGTTCTAGTTGTATTCGTCGCATCGGTGTTTGATTAATTGTTGTTTGCTTTTAGTCGTTCGTGAGTTATAGCGTCGCAAGCATGGAGCAAAATAAAGAGAAAATACGGCATATTTTACAGTACTACTACGATAAAGGCAAAAATGCATCTCATGCTGCCAATAAAATTTGTGCAGTTTATGGACCCGATACAGTTTCCATTTCCACCGCACAACGATGGTTTCAACGTTTTCGTTCTGGTGCAGAGGTGATCGAAGATGCGCCACGGTCCGGAAGTCCTGTCGTCGAAAATTGCGATAAAATCGCTGAATTGATCGAAAGAGACCGGCATAGTAGCAGCCGTAGCATCGGCCAAGAGCTGGGCATGAGTCATCAAACCGTTATAAACCATTTGAAGAAGCTTGGATTCAAAAAGAAGCTCGATGTATGGGTGCCACACGACTTGACGCAAAAAAACATTTTTGCCCGTATGGATGCATGCGAATCGCTTCTGAATCGCAACAAAATCGACCCGTTTTTGAAGCGGATGGTGACTGGCGATGAAAAGTGGGTCACTTACGACAACGTGAAGCGCAAACGGTCGTGGTCGAAAAGCGGTGAAGCTGCCCAGACGGTGGCCAAGCCTGGATTGACGGCCAGGAAGGTTCTTCTGTGTGTTTGGTGGGATTGGCAGGGAATCATCCACTATGAGCTGCTCCCCTATGGCCAAACGCTCAATTCGGACCTGTACTGCCAACAACTGGACCGCTTGAATGCAGCACTCATGCAGAAGAGGCCATCTTTGATCAACAGAGGCCGAATTGTCTTCCATCAGAACAACGCCAGGCCACACACATCTTTGGTGACGCGCCAGAAGCCCCGGGAGCTCGGATGGGAGGTTCTTTTGCATCCACCGTATAGTCCGGATCTCGCATCAAGTGATTACCACCTATTTCTGTCCATGGCGAACGAGCTTGGTAGTCGGAAGTTGTCCACAAGAGAGTCCTGTGAAAATTGGCTCTCCGAGTTTTTTAACAATAGGGAAGCGAGCTTCTATAAGAGGGGCATTATGAAGTTGGCATCTCGTTGGGAACTCGTCATCGAACAAAACGGCGCATATTTGACTTAAATCGCATTATTATAACCAATTTTATGAACAATTGAAAATTCAATAAAAATACCGCAAGGCTTTTTTGACAACCTTATAAAATAAATAAGTGAATAAATAAAATAAGTAAATAAATAAAATAAGTAAATAAATAAAATAAGTAAATAAATAAAATAAGTAATATAAATAAATAAATAATTAAATAAAATCTTTTCTGAATTTGACTACTATTATGTGGCATAAATTTACTTCCACAAGAATAAAAAATATAATTGCCACTCACCATATGCTGCGAGGGCGAATTCGAACCTTTAAAACTAACAACTTGGGCATGCTAACGTTGAATAGTGAGCCGAACGCTCCACTCTGCATCCGTTTTGCACTACTTCGGAGAGAGTTGACGAAAGTGTAATGCTTTTTATGAGGTTGTGCCCATTTTTTACGTCATGTTCGTTATGCATACATTTGTACATACACACATTTATATGCATTCCAGCCAAATTGCACTGCCTGTGGATTTTGAGCGGCAGTGAGTCCATTGCCCCTTGACTAACGTCATCACTTGACCTTTACACAATTCTTAATAATTTGGTATTTTCAAGGCATTTGCACTGTCTGAATGTTGTCGTATGGATTTCTCTCTCGTTATTTCAATATACAGGGTGGCTGATGAATTTTGCTACATTAAGAAACTCAAATAACTTTTTTTTTAGTGTATAGAATTCATTTATTTTTTTTTCAAGTTGACGGTCATTAAATTTTAATAAATGTAGCTTAACTAGTTTTAAAAATAATTGAATTTAAATGCCCCCCATGCTCGTTGACACAAGTGCGGCATCTTAGTAAAAAGTTGTTCATTGCTGCTTTGAGAGTTGCGACAGGAATAGCCGCAATTGTTGCCCGAATGGATTGTTTTAGTTCATCCAAATTTGTTGGCTTTGTTTTATAAACTTCTTGTTTACATAAACCCCACAAGAAAAAGTCATCTTGTTGAAACCACACAGAGTTGAAAGGAATTCTCTTTCGGCGTAGTTCTGGATAGAAAAATTCTTTCAGCATTTTCAAATAACGGTCTCCAGTAACCGTAATGGTGTGACCATTTTCTTCAAAAAAAATAAGGCCCGACAATACAGCGTGAAGAAACCGCACACCACACTGTCACGCGAAGAGGATGCAATTCCGTCTCGTGGAGTATCTGTGGGTTAGAAGTACTCCATATTCGACAATTTTGTTTGTTCACATTGCCGTTTAAATCGAAATGGGCCTCATCAGACATGAAAAGGCAGTTTAACATGTTTTGGTATTCTTCCACCATTTGCAGGATCTTCTGGCAAAATTCCAAGCGAATCGGCAAGTCTGCTGCATTCAGTTTGTTAACCATTTGAATTTTGTAGGGAAATAAGTCTAAATCTTTGTGCATTATTGTTTGTAAAGACTGTCGGCTGACACCAAGTTGAGCAGATAAGCTTCTTGTTGAAACCCTTGGATTGCTTTGTATAGCTGCAGCTACAGCAGCGATCGTTTCCTCCGTCCGAACTGGTGGGTTTCGATGATAAGGCCTTCTGGCGACTGTTCCTTGCTCAGCAAAATTATTCACCAGTCTCATTATGGTCCATCTGCTCGGGGGATCGCCGCCAAACATCCGCCTGTACTCTCTCTGTACCAAAACTACGGACTCCAGTGCGTGATAGCGGCGGACTATCCAAATTCTTGTTTGCGTGTCCCAGTTATCCATTTTAATAAATTTTAAAGATCAATCTGCAAATTAAAACAAAAATGGAACAGATAACTTAAAAAGAAAAAAAAGTTATTCAATTTTTTTTTGGTAGCGGCTTTCATCAGCCACCCTGTATTTTCATTCATCATCCTACCTTTATCGTCATCCATTCTACCATTACTAGTTGGAAATTCTTGCAAGTGTGCACTTACTAACGAGTAGTTATTAAATGTTTGTTGTGCAATGGTGGCCAAATTGCTTTGTATTTATTTTTCTAAATTATGTTTATTATTTTTGCCTTTTCTCGAAGAATGGCAATGTTTTGATTGCAACGGTGTCGATTATGTATTATTATTTGTAAACATTTTCTAAATGCTTTGATGGGATTGCAAATTGATTGAATTAACAACTAAGAAGCCAAAGTAGACATTGGCGGACTTCATATGGATAATCGCACATACGTCGCCTTATTTATACACACCTACATATGTATTCTCGAATGAGCTCATAAATCCATACATACATACATTCACATATGCGTCCACATTATAAGAAATGGTAATCAGATGTTGCTTAAAATAATGGGCGTTGCTAAACTTTTGCGATGGGCTCCAAATATTTTAGTCATTATTTTGTATTGCCGTTTCTCAACTCTTAAGATTCGCGCTCAAAATGATGTCAAATAAAGAATTAATATTTTTTGTTTTTCTTTTTCATTTTGTGGCCGTAATCCCTATTCACCGCTGTTGCGGAAAATTCGATTTTGACGTCTGCGTCTTCGGCAATTGGCGCGCTGCCAATTGAATGTCGTCGCCTGGTGCTTTTCATCTCTGCTCTGTTTTTAGCGCGACATATTCAATTTTAAATTTGAGCACTTTTTACATTTAAATGAGAATTATCCTCTACAAAAAGGTAAAATATCGTTTCGAGTTTCTATTTTGTGCAAAATTGAGAAAACATCAAGTAGGAAGTTGATGAGAATACTTAGGTAAATACCAACATAAGTTAAACGCTCTGAAACGTATTTTAGTGCCCAGTGTTCGGCGTGGAAAATATAATTTATTATCCATAAATTGTAGACTCTACTACGTATATCATGCATATGTATATGTCAACAAACAGATAATCAATTCCTATTCAAAATGGAATATATAACGAAATATAAACACGAATTTGAAAGTCCCTGTGTGTACGAGTATCTAATGTGTATGCATAATATTAAGACCTCTGAAGTCGTCGATCGTCGTCATCTTTCCCATGGCAGCCGATTCTACGTACGTGAAAGACTCGGGGGGGGTTTCCCGACCAAGAGTTGCCCCCCCAGCAAACTATACATAGACAGGTGCGCTGAACTTCACCTCTTGTTTATCGTCACTGAAGCAGTTCCATGCAATAACACCGCTCTTCTACTTAGGGCTGGCATTGAGTCTAACCCTGGAAGTTTATTTGTGCTGCGTGTGCCAAAGACGGCTCCACCCAAACTCCACTTTCGCCTTCCTTATCTAACACATACCTCACAGAGTTACATAAATTTACTTCTTAAGATTTCGGGCCTCTTCGAACATGTTCAGATTGACGGCAAATACAATTTTTGCTCAACAGGTAATGCAATAAAATTAAAGAAAAAAGAATTTAAATATTTTCCCATACAAATCAGAACAATGCTAGAGCTTGCATATGTATGTATGTTCTCTGTGTGTTTATGGATATGTATATATGTATGTATGTATGTATGGATCTATGCATGTCGTTGGAAATATTTCAGTATATCGCTGCATATTCAAATTGCTTGCATCTACTTACATACAGGGGCTCATCCGCCCTATTTCCGAGAAAGCTTAAAATGTAATTAAAAATAATTATGAGCATTTTTGAATTTTCCAAACACGTACATACACATATATGCACATACACACTAACACTTTGCTAATGTTATTGTCATTGCATTCTGATGGCAAAGAAATATGTGTAGCTACCTACCTACGTACATACATATGTATGTATGTAAATATGAATCCGGAAGTGCTTGCAGCGGTAACGACAAAATAACATAAAAACACAATCAAAGAGACGAACAAAAATAATCGCTACTGGCGCGCCATGGCACTGCACAGAGATCTAATATGAGAAGAGAGAAGATGAAAATGACAATTTTTCCGTATGCATGTGTGTGTGTGCATATGTATGTGTATCTCGTTATCTGCCATTGGATCTATTCACCGGTCCACAAAAGTGCTGCATGTGGTTGACCTTAAGTTGCATTGTGTATGATTATTCATACATATTTGGGGGTAATCACGCCCACGGGTTCCTCACGAACACATTCATTCAATTATGCACTAGTACGCACATATACTCGTCTACACATACATATTTATGCATGTGCATATGATAGTAAAACCAAATTTTTGCCAAAGAACGTGTTGGCAGCAACCACGCACGCTTACATGCATACATGAGGTTTGGTATGTATGTATGTGTGTACATAAATAATATGCACGCCGCAGCTTGCCACTTATGCACCCATCCATCCATCCATTGAAACCGCTGGGTAAAAAATTTACTTAGCATAATTAACTTATGGAATTTCGGTATTTTCTGCGGGGGTGTAAAATCGCATTTGACTTCTGAAATATTATTTTGAGCTGTACCGCACATTAGTGTTAAATGTAATTAGTCGTCTCTCGTTGGGGTAGCGTTGGCTGGAATCGCATTAATGTATTACATTGTTGTTGTTATTGGATCCGCTGCACTGTTGATCTTATGTCATGGGATGCAATTAATTTAGCGTGGAGGGCAGAAAGCCAATGCCATTTGCGGTGCGCTAATTAAAGTTCAGTGCAAATTTCGGACTTGGGGCATTAAAACTGAAAAATAAGGTCGTAATGCATGCCCGAGCTTCTGCACATTTGCATTCGTGTTAGTGCATGATTTTCAATTTATTTTCACAAATGTATGTATGTATGTATATATTAAAATTCGAAATATGTATTTTCGATCGCGCGGTTAACGCATTAATGCTTTCGCCAAAAGTTCCGTTTTCTTATTTTCGATTTATTCAGTTTTCAATTAAAATTTGTAATTTTTCATTTTTCATTTTGTTTCATTGTCATGTAGGCTTTTTAAGGAATTCGCTTTTGTTTTTAATGAAAAAATTCCTCTGTTGACCATGTGATTGTCATCGTGAAATGCTCTGGTCGGCGAGCATGAAAATTTTTAAAAAAACAATTTTTGTCTCTGTTGGTCTTAAATTTATACGCATATACATTCTGTCAAAAAAGTACCGAGAATTGTTCAATAAAACGCAAAATAATTGTTTAATCATCAAATTTTTTTTGTCGCCGTCAAACTAGGCTCCATTAGAAGCAATACACATTTGTCAACGATTAGTTCAGTCATCAAAGCACCTTTTAAACGCGTTTGAAGATATCTTTTTCAGCTTCTTCTCCTTAATGGCCTCTATCGACTCAAAGCGGCATCCGCGGAATGGCAATTTAAGTTTCGGGAAAAGGAAAAAGTCTCCGGAGGCTAAATCCGGTGTATACTATGGTTGTTCGATGATATTTGACGAGTTTTTGAGCCTTGTGAGACGGTCAGTTCTCATGGTGCAAGATCCATGAGTTCTCTTTCCACAAATTTGGCCGTTTCCTACGCACACTCTCTCTCAAACGTCGCATAACTTCAAAATAAATTCTTTATTTACCTTAGAACCATTTGGAACGAATTCCGAGTGCACAACACCATGATAATCAAAGGAAACGAGTAGCATGACTTTCACTTTTGACCGACTTTGACGTGGTTTTTTGGGTTTCGGCTCATGTGGATAGCGCCATTCAGCCGCCTGTTGACTGGTTTGCATTTCAAACTCATACCCACGTCTCAGAACCTGTCATGATGCGCTGCATAAACGTTGGATCCGAATTCAGTTGCTCAAGCATGTCTTCAGCCACCTTCTTCTTTTTTTAAATAAATTCAACTATCTTGGAACGAGTCGAGCAGCCTCGCGTCTCATGCCTAATTTATGGTGTAAAATGTTGCGAATTGATTCGTGAGATATGCTAAGGTCACGAGCTACCTCCCTCAAACTTAAATGATGGTTTTTCAGCACCATTTCCTTGACTTTGTCGACGTTTTCATCCGTTGAAGACGTTGATGGGTGACCAGATCGGGTCAAATCTTCCACGACTTCTCGGCCCTCTGCAAAAGCCTCATACCACTTGTAGGTCTGTGTTTTTGATAAAGCACTCTCGCCATAGGCTTTCTGCAACATTTTCAACGATTCGGCACACGAAATTCCGTTCGAAACACAAAATTTGAGACAAATTCTTCGTTCGAGATTTTTATCTAAAGTGAAAATCGCGAATCACACCTGCGGTTGACTGATATAATTAAATGCCAAAAACAAGGTAATCGACAGATCACGCTCAAACTTTGCGACACTGTAGAGGACAGTTGTACCAACATTCCAGTAAAAAAAAATTAGACATGTATAACGCGCGCTTTTTAAATGAACAATTCCCGGTTTTTTTTTTTTGACAGAATGTATGTACATGCTTAAATCGAGCCAAAAGGTTGATTTTGTAGTTGTGTTCAAGGGGTTGCTCAAAAAATGATGCAATGGCACATTAGTAATTTCCTTCTGGGCAAACAATACTAGTAAATGAACTGGAGTAATATACACTATTTTATTTGAAAAATCGCCGAAGGGAACTTATTGCAGAATTTAATTAGAGATTCAAATTGGCTACTTCTCTGACACAGAAAAGAATCTTTTGAGACAGTGAGAGTTTTAGGTGCATATGTTCATGACGAATGAGTTGTTGTTGTAGCAGAATAAACATTCCCCGTACATGTACGGGGAATGCCGCTGGAGTGACAGTCTTTGGCCGGATATAAATACGGGTTGTTTCGGTAACGTAGAACCGACTGTCGTGGAAACGATGACGACTGAGTCCAAAGTGATGGTGAAGTTCTTACTACGTTTGCCAAAATATCTTCAGTGAAGAGTGCGTTCTAAAATCAAAGCTTGTCTTGCAGATGTACGCGGCCGTCATAAAGCAAATTCTAGCGTATGACGCGTTAGTGTAGCGGGCGGGCGGCACTACATCGATATGAATGTAACGCCAGGAAACTAAGCACTATTTTATGCTCAGTTTGTTCAGATATTACAAGAGCCTAAAGATAGTACCCTATGTATGCGCTAAACTCGATCCTGGAACATCTGCTCATAAAAATTCACATCCGCGAGTCGGGCTTAGACAGCCAGGTTGCTAGAGTCCGAAGTAATGTGGTCGGGCTGGTGTTCTTGACTAATTTTTTGTATTGAGAAAGAATCATATTCACGTTCACATGAAGTTTCCTTCTAAGATGGTCTGGTAGTTGAAGCGATATAGAATTATTCTGGAATCTTTCTATACCAGTGCGTCCAAAATGAGCAGGCGCTCAAGGATACGAATATTTTCTGAGGTACTTGATGTCTTGCTTTTTCCGGTTACTTTTTTTGGCTTTGCATTTGCAAAGAAGTATTTGGATCGATGGGGTCTGCTAAGTAATAAAGGCTAGCACTAACTTCACAGCCGGGAAATTTCGACAGCAACATACATTTGGCTTGTCGTGAAATGTTGCTAGCAATATTGATTGCCGCATGAGAAGAAACGAAATAATTTATGAGCATCGCCCCAAAAGCAATTGCCAAATTTTGGTAAGAAAAGGGTTTTTAAACAAAGTAATACACTTGAATATTGACACGAAAAAACATAAAGAAGATTCACTTACATCTTTACGAAGATGTTTCGCAAATATCTTCGGAGTATTCGAACTCAGCCACACCATTCGCAAAAGAACTATCAGTCTTCGCTAAATTTTAGATGAAATTGCATTTTGCGCGGTGTTTTCCCGACGTAAACTGTAGTACTCAGTGAGATACATTAGAAATTTCATGCATATATCACGGCAATGTATTTTGTATGGATTTTGTCAGCCATTTCAGGTGAAACGCGAAATAAATAATTGTGAAGTAAATGCTGAGCTCGACCGTCGTCTAACTGGATAACTGATGTATTTGCCAGAACCGGAATCTCTATTGGTAAATGCAAAATGCATCCATCCAGCGTCATGATTCAGTATATCTGATATTATTGTGTTATTTGAATGAGGTGCTGGTAAAACATTTTTCTCTTCACTTAGCAAACCTTCTGCCTTCGATCCATACGTGGGCATGAACTATGTAACAAAATTTCTTAGAAGAAATTCGGCGCCAACCTTCGACATCAAAAACTCTGCAATTTTTATTATTGTACTTTTATATATGTACTCGTCATTCCATAAACACTTTCATAAAAATTACCAAGAGTGTAACGAAGTTTGTTCCGTTACTTTCGATTAGAGATAAAAATCATTTCTATGCAAAATTAAACACTACAATGTCTCCGAAAATATTAAAAACTACCCACTCTGGCCGCCGTAGCCGAGTGGGTTGGTGCGTCACTACCATTCGGAATTCAGAGAAAGAACGTCGGTTCGAATCTCGGTGAAACACCAAAATTAAGAAATACATTTTTCTAATAGCGGTCGCCCCTCGGCAGGCAATGGCAAACCTCCGAGTGTATTTCTGCCATGAAAAAGCTCCTCCTAAAAAAAATATCTGCCGTTTGAAGTCAGCTTGAAACTTGAAAATGAGCGAGGAACCGCGGTTACAGTAAATGGCGAGCGTTACCGTGACATGCTCAACGAGTTTTTTCCAAAAATTGAAGGGGATGACATGGACGACATTTGGTTTCAACAGGATGGTGCAACTTGTCACACTGCCAAAGTTACACTCGAACTTTTGGCTACCGTTTTTGGAAACCGAATAATCTGCCGAAATTCCGATATCAATTGGCTGCCTCGGAGCTGTGATTTAAGCCCGTTGGACTATTTTTTGTGGGGAGCCGTTAAGGACAAATGCTATGCGAACCATCCAGAGACGATTGATGCTTTAACCTTTCAATACTAACGGGACACATACGTCCCAATGAGTGTTTTCGTTTTACTAAATGCCAAATATTTCTTTACATCGCTGTGTATTTTCTTCCCATCAGTTTTTTACGAGATATACCATCAATTATGCTGCGTATGACCCGTTATACTTTGTATTTTTCTCTACACATGTTTTGCAGTCGTAGTTAAATCGTAGCACGTGCTAGGTTAGTAAGTGGAAAAACGACAATTATATATCTACTGAGTGTTCATTACGGGTGGGACAATGTTTTCCCAGGACATTTTCTCAATTCCTAGAAATAATTTCTTTATTTATACAAGAGGACATACTATTTAGATCACTAGTAATAACTATTCTTGGTTAAATATTTTTTCCCCTTAAAAAAAAATCCGTATTGAAAGGGTTAAAACACGAAATCGAAGTTGCCATTCATGAAATTGGAGCCCAAACAATGGAAAATGTGCTTAAAAATTGGGTTGATCGAATGGCCTACTGTAAAGCCAGTCGTGACAGTCATTTGAACGATATTATTTTTTATTCATAAATGGCAACGATCAATCTTCAAAATAAAAAAAAAGTTTGAAAAAATATTGATTAGTTTGTTTTTTTTTTTATAACCGATTCAAAAAACAAATTTTACATGTTCCACCCTATATATACCCACTCTTTTATCCACCTCTTCATTTGCAACACACACACACACCCATGCATATAAACTCAAACACACTGTTAAATATTTATAAATACGCGAGTCGCTTAGCAATATTATTTTTACGAGAGCATAAATTTGTTCAAACGGTTTTTTAAAACAATTTTTAATAATCACGCTGAGAAAATACTACATATTTACGTATAAAGCAAATGAGAAGTCGAATAGCCGAAAAGCAAACACTCAGCCAAGAGTAATAACACTACTGCGGCAAAAATAGCTGTATATATACATACACACACAAGTTCATACATGCATGCATATGTAGTAGAACGAAAGCAATAACGTAAATTTGCACATGCGACGAAGCATCTTTGCTAAAAAAAATTTAATGCTGAGCAAAAAGTCGAGTTGGAAGAAAATTCTCAATGAATTCTCTACTTTTTCGAGAGGGGTGTGTGCGCAGCGCTTAAATCTCTTACCTTGGCTGCGATGGGTATGCGGTGAGGCTGCGCCAAGAATCTGTGCGCCACATACATATGCATGCATGTATGTGTGGGTGCTGCGCTCGATTGTTAACTTGCCTTTTAGAGGTGATGAACGCGCCCGCTGTGGCTGCCACCTCAGTGTCAAAATAATCGTGTTCACGCGAACTTTAAATGTTGTGGCAATATTAAAAGCCCAGGCAATTATTTAAAAGCCCAAATAGAAACAACAGTGAATTTCAAAACGTTCGAATACTACGTTAACAAAGGAAAACAAAAATAAAACTGTGACAAACATAACTTCCAAATTTGTTCATTATAAAATTTATCGTGACTGTTATCTTGGCTGAATTCGACTATTGTGCGGATACGTTAGCGAATGATAAGACGTGCGAAGTTGCTATCAACGCGTTGTGATAAATCCCGTTGGCAATGTAAAAATCGACGACCTCCACGCGGAGTGGAAAAATCTGATTTGTATACAAATTTGTATGTGGTTGTTTTTTCGACTGTGGTGATCTTATAACAATATCTAAATACGAAAATTCAAATATGCATATTAAATAAAATGTGAAGCATTAAAAATTTGGAAATATACACACACACATATATACAGTAGCGAGCAGAACTGAGGGCATGGCGATTTTTTTAATATTTGATTTGTTTTTCGAGTTATTTGTTATTTTTTTAAATATTGTTTATTCTTCCATTAAAACCAAATAAATAATACTTTCAAACTTTGTAGACAATATAAAAAAATTCATCTAATTTGCATCTAAACTTTAAATTGTTTAAACTGATTAAAAAAAAATCGAGAATGGAGTTGTTCTATGTTGGGACTAGGGACGATATAATATACATTATGATGTTTTTCTAAAATTGTTTGTTAGCAAGGAATAAAAAAAAAGGTTGTGTAGGTACCCCATTCAAGTAGGGTATAATAAAATGCAAGTTTTTAGTGGTTAAGAAATTGCTTTGATTTTTAATAATTTTGTTTTCTGACAGTATTTTGCATTTTATTTGATATAAACATGAATATCTTGTGGCAAAAAGTATGCAAGCCCGTTTGCACAAAGCTTGCTGTTTTTACAAATTTCATGAAAAACCCATCACAAGAACTATTTTTGTCAATCAACGTGAATTTTTAGCCCTTACAACTTGCAATTTATTGCACCAAAATTCAATATGCTATAAAACTGCATACTCGAGACTTCTTTAAAAATTCAGATTAAATAGATACAATTTTAGATGAAAATCCTTTAAATTTTGAGTTTTGAGTTTCTCCAAATTTTGTATAAAGTTCAAACATTGTAAATATTAAACAAAAATCATCAGGCATTCAGTTATGCTCGCCACTGTACATATGTGGCATGAAAAATGCAAATGGTTATAAATGCGAATTGCAAATCCAGTGTTTCCTCGTTAACCGCAACTCAGGATTATTAGAGAATCTCAATTTTCGCAACAGCTAGAATTTTATTATTTACATAGGTACTTTCTGACTGCGGCCGCCATAGCGAATGGGTTGGTGCGTGACTACCATTCGGACGTGTAATGTAAATGATAGAAAAAGTTTTACTTAATAGCGGTTTGCAATTCGACAGGCAATGGAAATCCTCTGAGTGTATTGCACCCATAAAGAAGCTCCTAATAAAAAACCCTTTGCCGTTCGGAGTCGACTTAAAACTGTAGGTTCCTCCATTTGTCGAACAACACCAAGACCCACACTACAAATGGGAGGAGGAGCTCGGCTAAACACCCAATAAAGGGTGCCTGTTATAAAAAGATAATATTTGTATTTGCTTTCTACCTTTGTAAATATTATAATTAAAACCTAAACCAACGCGAGACACAATTTCGATATTTCTTTTATTGTATATGTATATAAATTATAAAATATGTATTTATTAAGAATAGGAATTTAAAAAAACGCCATTTACTTAGTAAAGCTAGCTTTAGCAACCCCTGTGATCTCTTCAAATTGGTCCGTTAGCCACAGAACTCCCATTTACAAAGTCTAACTGGATGAATGTGAGCTTCACACTTAATTCCCTTTCGCTTTTAACTACTCTGGTCGCACTCACAACAGTCGACTCGTACAGCTGCACACTTAGTAAATCTAGCTTTAGGAATCTCCAAATTGGTTTGCAACAGAACTAGCATTCACAAGTTCTAAGGATGTGAGCTTTACAGAGAATTCTCCTTCGCTTTTAATTACTCTGGTCGCTCTCACAGCAGCCTCCTCACACTTGCATAGCAACTGCAAGCGATGCATATGACGTTCGCTGTTAACTGCACTCGCTCTCACAGCAGTCAGTTCACACTTGCATAGCAACTGCAGGGGATGCTGTAGAGTCGTATGCGTATGATGTTCGCTAGTTGGAAGACATCAGAGAGCCGCTTAACTTATATAAAAAAAAAGGCTGTTGCGAATATATTTCCAAAGCTTTACTATAAGCAAGAGACTCTTTTCATATATTAATATCATTTAAATTATTCAAACTATTGTAAAATTACTTGAATTTAAGAATACATATTTTTTTTACCAAAGTTGGTACTTTCTTTTTTCAAGCAGATTCTATGTAAAAATAACCACAGTTATTGCGCCAACCCAGATATTACGGTCAGCGCAGTTTTTTATTAGTGGCGTTTATCGTGAAGGTACTGTATATGCATTTACCTACCTACATATCTACATGCCGATTTTTTATATACATACATATATGATATAAACCGGAAATGCTTCCTAACATACGTACATATGTATGTATGTCGCTGCTGTCCCAATGTCCGCTCTCGATCGTTCTCTTGTCTAGTCTGCATTATTTTGAATGCGATTTGTTTTTAGTTCATGTTTTTTTTTATATAAAAACTCACTTGGCTATTAATTGGGGGTCTATTCTCTTTCTGATGTGTTTCATTAGTTGTTGTTGGTGCTTTGCTGTTGTGGTAGGCGACAGCTGCACGAACTTTGCTTTTATGTTATTTGGTTTTTTTTCGCTATTTTCGAATATTATCAAACATTTTTTTGAACGTTTAACTTGAACTTGAAATTTTAGCACCCCTACAGTTTCTGGCTATGCAAATATGCATGCCTCTAAGCATTTACATATGTAGATATGTAAGTATTTATGTTTGTGCATGCATTAGTTTGCTTTCGATGTTTATCGCTTGCGATGAGAATTTTTTCCTAAAATTAAAGTTTCGTACCAAACGTCCTGAATGCTGATTTATTTAGAGAGCTCAGCTGGGATAAAAGAATTATAAATTGAAATCTGAAAAATTTTCTTTAGAAATCTGCCAAGCCTAACAAACTTTTCTCATATTTGATTGCCGAAAAATGCATGGCGAAATATAAGGTGGCGCAAAATTAATCACCCTATCGGAAAATTTATAATTTTTTTAAATTGTGTCGTACCCCATTCATATTTGACACTTCTGGAACAGATAAGCGTTGGAGCGCGTAAAGGTCAAAATAAAGATTTCCATCACTCAAAATAATTTTTTGTTTTTATCTTATATATAAAATAAAGTCAACTTTTTGTGTGTGTTCGCTAACCGGCCGTGTCTTTGCACCGAATTAAACCAAACTTACACACATTGTTAAGTAGGTATTGAAGATGGTTTACGTATAGTTTGGATGTCTATTGATGGATAGGGCTCGAGATATAGGTCAAAACGTGGGCCCGGGTAACCTTCGGATGTGTATGTACAATATGGGTATCAAATGGAAGCTGTTGGTGAATGCTTTAGTTCAGAGTATTTTTCATGCCGCTCTGTGACTAGGGTCTCGAGATAGAGACCAAAACGTGGAGCCTAGAATGTGTTTGTACAATATGGATATCAGATGGAAGCTGTTGGTGAATGCTTTAGTTCAGAGTATTTTTCATGCCGCTCCGTGACTAGGGTCTCGATATAGAGACCAAAACGTGGAACCTAGAATGTGTTTGTACAATATGGATATCAAATTGAAGCTGTTGGTGAATGCTTTAGTACAGAGTATTTTTCATGCCGCTCCGTGACTGGGGTCTCGAGATATAGGTCACAACGTGGACCCGGGTAACCTTTGGTTGTGTATGTACAATATGGGCATCAAATGAAAGCTGTCGATAAGTGCTTTAATTGGCAAATTCAAGAATGAAGACGTTCTAATACCGAGAATTCCAATGATTCCACCTGAATTGCCATTTGAATTCAAGCGTTTGCAACTGCACATTCGTTTAGCATTTGCAATAACTATCAATAAATCACAAGGGCAAACTTTAGAAATATGCGGAATGAATTTAGAAGAACCAGTATTCACCCATGGTCAACTATACGTTGGCTGTTCACGTGTTGGGAAGCCAACAACATTATAAATTTACTCAAAAACAAATAGAAAAACAAAAAATATTGTTTATGCCAAAGCGCTTGAATAAAGAATAAAGAAATAAATAATATGAAAACCATATCTTTTCTGTTCTAAACCATATCTATTCTATTTTAGTGTGCCCAGCGAAGCGGGCGGGGTTTGCTAGTTTAGTCTAAAAGTTACTCAAAGACAAAATTGGATGATTAATTTTGCGCCATCTTGCATACACATGCATATATGGATTAAAGTGCGGGTATCTAAAAATGGTTAGGAAAATGGCAAATCTGCGCGCACTTTAACCCTTTGGCATCACCGCTCGAAATGCGCGATGTACTCAAAATACTTTGCGGCGGTAAGACTTTTCTGTTTGTTTAAATGAAAAATAATGTTACAGGAAGGATTACCAAAATTTGTTATCTTCCTCAAACTTTAATAAAAAATTATTTATTGTGGATTATTCCGTTCTTGGTGATAAGAGAGTTTTTGTTCGCAGATGTTGTTTGATGTAAAAGGGTTAAAACTTCTCATAAAACCGCCTAAACACCTGTGACAGCTGATTACCCAAAAACTCTTATTATTACCACTTAGAGAGTGGCTGGAGACAAGTAAAAACTGCAGAACAGCATCCATGGCAATAAAAAAGCTGATTTTAAATTTTCTTCTTCACAAATCCATTACAATCCACTACAACTTTTAAATGCAACCTTTTTTGGCTCCTTTGCTTGCTGGCACTAGCAAAACCATAGTTAGCTCTTGTTTTTTTTTGCTTTATTATTTCATAGTGATTTTTACGTTCGGTTGATTGCATCCATTCCCGTCGCTGTTGGTGCTTCGCACAAATTTTTTCCCATGTAAACATTTCACCACACCAAAAGCAATCAGCCAATCAGGCTATCAACCGGCCCATACTGAGCTTACAATAAATGCATTTCATTCTCCGTCACAATGTATCTGCAGCCGACATGTCTGAAGACATCAGCAAGTCAATCAAAATCAATTAGTCAATCGTCAATAGTCCATTTTCAACATTTTGCACAATGCCATCCAAATAACACACAGGCCACTAGTATCTTCAGTGTAATGTAGTTGATGTAGTTTCATAAAAGGATTAGTTCTGTACTAGTTATTTAATGTGTAAGAAAGAGAGAATGGTTGAGTTTAGGGCGAGAAAAGATAAAGAAAAAAAAAACAGCATTAAGATAACCACGCGCTCATAACATTACTTCAATGCTTTGTGACAGCACCAGCGCCAATAGCTTCTATAAAAATATTAAGAACTATCTCCAAACTAGTCCAAAATGGTTACATAAAGTGGTAATTTCTACAGCCAAAAATATTGCTGGCGATTTTACGCGCACGTGTCCTGGTGCTGTTCAAAAATGGGCTAGTTCCGAGGTGGCCTGGTGACAGTCCGATTCGGTGTAGGGTAGCATATTCCCAGTTTTTTCCGATCATTGTTTGTTTCGCTGTCGTCCCGGTGCAAAGCGTTTGGGTAGGTTGCTGTTACTGCTCCTGACGTTGATTTATATTTTTACTTGCCAAAATCAACAACATATCAACAGTGTATGTGAGGTTTTATCTTTGGGAACTGTCGTTGCTGTGTTGCCCTTCTTGCGCGTATAGAAATCAAATATAGTACATAAGTAAATGTGTAAAACTAAACTGGCGTCGTGCCAGTGAGCACTTGTTGGTTGCCTATTTTTGTACCCCGCAAAAGTTGGCTAATAAAAAATTGTGTAAAATTGCGCACACTTTTTTAATTATGATTATGCCTGTAAACAAGTCGCGGAAACAATAATTCGCCGGAAAATAAATCTCACGATGAGTGATGCAGAAAAACTATTTACCATTCAATTATGAGTGTTTTATTTTAATATCGCTCGCGACATTAGCAAACTCGTAAACAGCAGAAACACAACACAACAAAACCAAACCAAAAATAAAACATCTTCAATTTGCGTCAGTGGTGCACATTTTTGTGATATGACTAAATAAAGCGGAAATAAACCGGAGACAATTTTAAGTGAATAGGCCACAGTTTCCTTTGAAGGAAATCGTCTGTGTCCGCAATTTCGTTGGCGAAGCAGTGCAACAACAGCAAATGCATTTTCTCTCATTCTCGGTTTGCTCGTCATAAAAGTGTTTGTAAAACATCTACTCGTACGTCTCGTAGTAGCCGTAGTGGAAGTGTGTGTGTGCAATTGTGCTATTATGTGGTTTGTGTGAGTTACAATGCAACTAACATCATCATCAGCATAGTATGCAGGCTAATTATGATATTTTATGTGCAGAGTGCGGCTGGCTGGCGGAAAATCGTAACGTTGCTCTTTGTGTATTCCATACAATTAATTGTTTTTGTTTCTATGCGATGGCATTGTTGTTTTGTTTGTTTAATGGGTGTTGAGTGACTTATGACGATGGCTTTGTGCCTCATATGAAAATCTATAGCTGTTCCATCGTCCACATTCATCAGCATAGGCATCACCAATCCAATTGGCACAAATAAACATTCTAAGGGAGTACATTTACATGTAAAAATATGTGTGGATGCACATATACTCCGTTTCATTACTATATCACCACCACTCGTTTTACACGTGTTTTACGTACTTTTAATTGCTAGATATTTATTTAACCTGTTTTTTGAGGATGAGGCGGCCGCTGTAGCCAAATGATAGAGAAACATTTTTCTCTAATAACGGTCGCTGTTGTTGTTGTAGCAGCATAAACATTCCCCATACTTACATACGGTGAATGCTGCTGGAGTGACAGTCCTTGGCCGGATATAAATCCGGGTCGTTTCGGTAACGTAGAACCGACTGTCGTGGAAACGTCAACGGTCGCTCTTGGCGGGTAGTGGCAAACCTCCGGGTGTAGTTCTACCATGAAAAAGCTTCTCATAAAGAAACCCCTGCCGTTCGGAGTCAGCGTAGAATTGTAGGTCCCTCCATTTGTTGAACAACATCAAGACGTACACCACAAATAGAAGGAGGAGCTTGGCCAAAAACGCCAATTATATATACAGCCCTTGAAACATACTTGAGAACGATACGCATGTACAAAAGTTACGAAAGTTGCAAAATTCTTTCTAGTAAAATACTTAAGAACGCAGAAAAATAATAGTCAAATCATAAAAAATGCAGGCGAAAGGCAAAAATATGCATTCATATTGTGTTGAGCATCTTTTTTGCTTTACAGCGCCCTTAGGTTAGGTTAGGTTCGGCAGCCGCATCGCACATAGAGACAACGATGCCACTTAGACCTCGAGATGCGTTCGTTGTGAGCCAACCCCCGCGGCTACATTTCCCTCTCCAGATTGAACCATCCTGAGCTTTTGACAAAGCGTAAAAGGTTGTCGATACCTAAAGTGGATAGATTATAATCTAATAATCTATATTCGTTAAGAATTAGGATTTTAAATATCGGTTCCTGCTTCTGGCTAGAGCAAAAAAGGTGTTGAATTGTTTCCAACTCTTCCTCATTTCTGCAGCTACGACAGAAATCATGCGTGTAAACGTCTAATCTCCTTGCATGAATTCCTATGAGACAATGTCCTGTGAGGGCCCCTACTAAGGTCCTGATTCGAAGTCTACTCAATTTTATAATATTCTTGGACAGTCAGACAATCTACGTGATTTAGCCTTGGCCATGTTTGCCTAGCAATTTCACAGGTGTTAACGCTAGTTCATCTTTAATTTGCAGAACTGATTAGTGCGTCCTTAATAAAAAGCTTAGAAGTTGCGAGAGGTATCTCCATAATATTACTTATGTTTGGCATACAGGCACCTTCTTTTGCAAATTGGTCTGCCCTACAGTTCCCTGGTATATCTCTGTGGGAACCCAGCATAAGATTATACGATATTGCTTGGCCATGTCATTTAGAGATTGGCGACAACGTAAGAGACTCCTTGATATTGTTTGGAATGCATCCAGGGCTCGTAGGGCAGCTGGGCTGTCTGATAGAATGCAGATATCTGTCGATGATATTCTGTTTATCTTTAACCTTTTTAAGGTTTCATGAATAGCGTTTATTTCCGCTTGAAAAACACTACAGTGATCCGTTAGTTTAAGGGATTCACTAATGGAAAGCTCTGAGCGCCCTTGCATTGACATTATTAAACCTCCACAATGTTCAACAGGAATGGATTCCCATGCTGCCTTGGCCTTTTCAAATAACTGATCCAAATTTGTGATATTCTGCGTGCGAAGTGCATTTTTCACGTCGTTCCAAAGATGTTGTATTAGATTTAAATGTGCACTCGAAGATACCCAATCCAGAAATTGACGTCGAAAACTCTTTTGCCGCACGAGAAGTAAATTCTCTTCCGCATTATATTTTGAGGTACCTAAACGTACTTAACCGCGTCCATATTACCTTCAACACGATGAATTGGCGCGACACCATTCCACGAAAGGCAGCCCCACTCCATTATTGAACCTTCCCCGTGCTTTATGATTGGTGAGAAGAATTTGGGGCAGAATGCTGCACGTTTTTGAGTCCAAGATATGTGCTCTCAAATAAAATCAATTCGGCGTTGTCGTTGCGATGCTGTTACCAATGGCTTCTTCCGTACTATTCGACCGTGCAGCTTTGCTTCTGTTACTCGAAAAGCAACTGTTCTTGTCGTTATTGGCTTTTCCAGGTGGACAGACATTTCTCGATGGCTGTCAATGTTACAAAATGAAACAGAAAACAATTCTCCAAATTTTGAACGAATATCGAATCGTTCTTAAGTATATTTCTCACAAAAATATCAGTGTCAAGAGAAATACCTATATAAATGGACTCATTTTAATTTTGAAAATTTTCATACAGAATTTTTAAACTTATAAACAAAAACACTGAGTTAGGCTCGAAAGTCAAAGATGGTGATGTGAGTGTGAAACGGAGTGTATATCTATCCATATATGAATGCAATTGAAATTAATTCGTATTTGTGTGGGTTATTAATAAATAATAAATGTAGCGTTGAGATTGCGCCTTGTCTGCGTCTTTGCTGTCAACCTGAGTGATGAGCTGATGATGGCAAAGCAGCTTTAGCTGTTGTTGTTGTTATCGCCTGAAGGGATTGTGGTGGCATTTATTGGTTCAATTGGAAAATCAATACCTCAAAGCAAATAAGTTTGACAACAAAGGCTTTTAAAGATATTGAAATGTTTTGTGGATCATGGAATTCAATTCACTGGTGATAGTGGTTTGGCGCGTGCAATTTCTGAAGTTGTTAATCGAAGTTTTGGCCTTATTTAAGGTGGGCGTGCCGCCTCAAAACGAGAGTTTGATTTTTAAGAGATAAAGTATATTATTCAAATATGCGCGCCAACGGAAATAATTAATATTGCCGCTTAAGACAGAGATGTTCAGAATGCATTTTGTTAAAATTAAAATTTTTTTAAGCAGATGATTGATTCCAGGTTTTTTGCTTGTATTTCCTCTTTGGTGCTGAACAATGAAATGAGTTGAGGCATAGTTGTTGTTGTAGCAGAATAAACATTGCCATCACGTTGACTTTTTCCCGTTATTGCTATCAACATGAGATTACGATTCGACGAGTTTCAGTTCTTAAAGGGACGACCATATTTTCCTTGATTATCATTAAAATCATTTAAAATGAAGAAGTCAATATATTTTTTTCAAAATTGGCATACAGTTTATTTATACATTAAAATATCAATTTTTTTTTTCATTTTAATCATTTAAAATGGCGGATGTACAGGAAGATCGCAGCGGGGTTTCTCAATCGGCGGGCATTGTAGCATCGGCGTCAGTGACCTGAATACAAAAAACCAAACATTTTTTTGTTTATTAATGTCATAATTTCTATATGAATCAACAATAAATGAAAAAAAATCGCGGAATAAAATGCTTAAAAAAAATGAATTGGAGCTAATTTTCCTACTATTTTTGCTTCGAAAAAATTATTTTTTCTAAAAATTTTAAAAAACTTGAAACACATAGAAAGCAATATCATAAAACAGATGTGTGCAAAATGCAGGGAGATCGGTCAATAACTTTTTGAGTTATCGAGTACGCCAATTCGAAAAATACAGTTTTGGGAAAAACGCGTCTAAAGTTTGAGTACAACGTAATTACAGGGTTTGATTCAAAAGTAATGAGCCTTATTTTTTTTGAACAGTTTCATTAAACCTTTTGGCTTATACAACTAATATTCTTCAAAATAGGACCCTTGAGCGTCAATACACCGCTGGTAGCGGTCCTTCCACTGCAGGAAACATTTTTTAAACTCATCCCCCGGAATCGCGTTCAATTCGGTTGTCACAGTTTTTTGGGTCGCCTCGACGGAGTCGAAACGCCTCCCCTTCAGCTTTCTTTTCAGGCGCGTGAACAAGAAGTCCGGAGGGGACAGGTCTGGGCTGTAGGGAGGGTGGGAAAGCAACGGAACCCCCATCTTGGCCAATGCAGAGATGCAGAGGAAGGCGGTGTGCGCCGGCGCATTATCGTGATGAAGGGTCCAATTGTTGACGAGGTCGGTTTTTTAGCCGAAGGAGCACTTCTTCACTGCCGCGTTTACAGTGCTTCCTGGAGGTACAAACTCCTTGTGGACGATGCCTCGAGAGTCGAAAAAGATGATCAGCATGGTTTTGACCTTGGATTTCGACATGCGCATGGGGCATGTGCAAAATCCTAACACACTTTTAAAACAGCTTTCACGGGCGGAGCGATGTTGACTGCACCGCTATTGCCAGCGAACTAGGACCGGTTTCTGGTGGAAGGGGAAGGTCCAACGATCATTTTCTCCCACCAGCCGATTCGGTTGATCGCTTGGTAGACGCTCCGCGCGGGAAGGCTCATTACTTTTCAATCAAACCCTGTATACCTCTCCCAGCGCTCGAAAGCAAAGAATAGAGTCGTCACGGTTGACGATCTATAATATAAGAAATACTTAAATTTACGTTCTAAAATTTTTTTGACATATTCCTAAAGATTTGTATATTAATATTTTATGAAAAAAAAAAATTTCGAAACAGGTATCTGTCCCCTTAAAAATGTATCTTGAGAAATGATATTTTTGAAATAGCGAAAACAATTCGAATCTTTTCGATGAGTGGCCGATTTTGATCCAGTTAAGATATCTCTAAGATACTTTTGATGAAAATTAATAAAAAATTCGATATTACATTTTATAATAAGCAATAACAGGCCAAAGCGTCTATGGACACACGTTTTTTTCTGTAATATGAATGCATAATTAATAATATCTAACAAAAACTGTATTAGAATCATGGTTACAAACCTATTTTCTTAGCCGGCGTCCATTTTGTTTACTTAATAATCATAATAATAATTATCGATAACACAGAAATTACAGAGCTTTACGGAAAAAATTATCTTTACAACCAAAGATTATTTTATAATCTCGGATTTCGGGAGAAAAATTTTATAAAAAAATGAAAAGTGCATATTTGCTCTGCACCTATGAATATATTTTCGGGCTTAATCTCGTTGTCAAAATGCCAGTTTGTTTCTATGCAAAATTGTGTGCTTGCATTTGGGCAGCATCCAATGACAAAGTGCTTTGGAATTTCCATCCTATTTTCATTGTTGCGTGTGTCGTTCGAAAATTATCTCAAAAAGTATTTTACTCAAAACCCGAATATAAATTCTTTTATTTCAGTATGCACACACTCGGCCGTACATATAATAATTATACTTATTTTCAGATGTTCATACAACCATTGGGACATACATACATACATACATACATATAGACACATGTAGTCTTGTGCATCGCTTCGGTATTTTTTCTCATTTTCTGTACATTTGCTCAAATTATTTTTCGCTGACAAATATTTATCCAGCATTAGGAGCGTCCTACAAATTAAAAAATTGATCGCGAGGCTTCGATAATTAAATTAAAATTATGAACTTGAGCAAATATGGCAACAAAAGTGGCTGTGCAAAACCTCTACGCTTTTGATGTTAATCCAATAAATTGCCAAGCAAAAAAATGTTTTTATGGTTTTCCCAACACAAAAGCATATTGTTGCCATTTCGCAAAGCATCTGGCGCTAGTAAAAAGTTTGCAAATATGTATTTATAAAAATTTTGTTGCTCTCGTGGCAGTTGTCACCGATGTGTGTGGAGTGGTCACCGATCGTCTTCGTCTGACTCATCTAACGGTAGGCCAGGAAACGTGCTGTTTCGACCTGTTGGGTCCAAAGGGAGAGGGGTGTTAGGTGAGTGGGGTTGGGAGAATATGTGAAGAGATGGTTAATGTTGTGTGGTGAAGCCATCACATGCTGGACATATATTGGGTATGTCGAGTTCGATTCTGGATAAGTAGGAGTTTCACCTACTACAAAATCCAGAACGTAATTGGGTCGGTGGTTGGACTCCGATAACGGCATTCGGGGGTTGGGAATTCAGGAAGGTGGTAAGAGTCTCCCGATGGATGTCGTTTAATGTCTGTTTGTATACTGTCCGGACCAGTACTTGTAGCTGTGTTTTGCTCCCATATCTTCAGTGTAGTTGAAGCGATGCCGCCTGACAGTCTCTAGCAAATGTCTGCAGGGGTAATACCTTGATACCATCGGTAGCATTACAGTAGAAAATGCCCACTGAACATTTTGCTGTGCTCCTTAACCCGGAGAATGGAAGCCCCATTGTGAAGGTATTTCAGGGGGACGTTAGGAGGCATCTCGTAGCTGTCCTGATTGCAGTATTTTGACAGGTTTGCAGATTTGTCCACTACGTATCACTTGTCTTTGCTCCAAGGGCTGCCGGCTCGCGATTTGAGGGCCTTGTTGCAGTTTTGTTTGTACACTAGAAAACAGAAATGAAAAAAGTATTTATAATTATAAAGATAAATCTCTTTAAAAAAAACTTCCAAATTACTAATCTTTATTCACATATTTTAAATCCCTAGTCTCGAGGTAAGCAATATTAAAAGAATTTGGCATCTATGACTCAGCTATAAAAGTTGCCACGGTTTTACACAATACTGTACCCTTGCAAAATGTGAAATATGAAAAATGAAAAATATTAGTTGAGCTTTCCTCCCTTTAAAAGTAATATATTTCTTCCTTTTTTCGAAAATATTCCGGAACAAAAAGTGTGCAGTCTTTAATATTTTTAAGAAATCACCAATAAATATTGACTTGAAATTTCTGCTAACTCATTTTGAATAATTTTCAAAGAATTCAATTAAACTTTTAATCAGCAAAATTTAAAGGCTGACGGAATTCCAATCGCTTCCTATTATAATTTTAAAATTAGATCGTGCTTTTTATCGATGTGCGAAAAATCTATGAACGGCACGAATGCCCCATTAATGGAATACCACATTTTTGAGTGCCCCAAAAAGCTAGCTGACTGCGTCGCGTCGACCTTGACAACCTTGGAATTTTTTCTTTTCCAATATGATGTGGACACGATAAATATACATACATACCTACATACCTAAACTGTGGATGTGCATACATCAAGGTCAAAAGAAAGTGTACACCACATATTTGTAAGTTTTAACTATTTATTTATTTTGTGATTTAAAATTTTTTTTATAAAAATGTAGTTCATACTACAAGAAAAACCACATAAAGCAATGTATCGAACTTTGTACAAAATTTGAAAAAATTCGGCAATTTTCATAAAAATTAAAAAAATTAAAAATTTACTTTTTACTCAGAATTTTTAGAAAAAAAATTTCGGGTATGCAGTTTTATAGATCATTGAATTTTGGTGTAATAAAGTGCAAGTTTCAAATAGATTAAAAATCACAGTGATTTTTGAGAATTTTTTTTACGTTCTTGTGCATTTTTTTATATAGAAGAAAACACCCAACACTGCGAGCAGAAAAAATTGTCGAAAACCAACTCAATTTTTGAATCACTTGAAACTTGCACTGCATATTCGAAATTTGTCTGAAAAGTTTTGATGAAAATTTGACGAATTTTGACAAATTTTATACAAAGTTCGACACTTTACTTTGTATGGTTTTTGTTGTAGTATAGTTCATAATATAATATCACTACTAGAAAAAAAAAATCTTATCAATATTTGGTGTACACTTTTTTACTTTTTTTTGACGCTTACTGTATGTATGAACTTACGAAGAGTGCAAGAAACATGGGTAGAAAATTTGTGCGCTCATATTAATATTATTTTTTTATTATTTAAGAGGAATGCGCATTTTTTGCGAAAACGTTGGAAATTGAATGGAATTCTTTGAATGGGGGTGAATCGGCGAAATTTGCTTAGACGGATTTTATGTTCTTTTATCATGTTTTTGAAAGCATTAAAGCTTCACAACGCTTCATGCGATTTGCCATTCAGCACAAAAGTCCATTGATACTTTAAATGAATTTCACGCTCAATTCGTATGCACCATATATTTCGTTCCTTTTACACACTATAACATAACCTCATCTACTTCTCATTTGCAGTTTCAACTACTCGGCGCGTAAAAAAGCCGCCATCCACGCCTACGCTAACGAATTGATCCGAACTCAAAGTTGTGCACTCCAAGTCGACGTATACGCCTTACATCACACTGAACTGGCTTCGATAGCAGCGGCAAACGCTATTGCAGCAAAGAGGGCCATAGAGCAAGCGTTTACATCGGCAGCAATATGTCGCAACCACTCATCGTTCAAGCAGAGTATTCCTTCAAGGGCGGCAACAATGATGAACTCTGCTTCAAGAAAGGCGACCTCATCACAGTTACACAGCGCGAAGAGGGTGGCTGGTGGGAGGGCACACTCAACGATAAGACTGGCTGGTTCCCCAGCAACTATGTTAACGAATATAAGGCACCGTTGCCACTCACAGAAACGATACGGCCACCAGAAGAGATACAGGAATATCGTTCGGTTGTGCTGAAAGATCTGCTCGACTCAGAACGTGCGCATGTCGCCGAGATACAAGGCCTTCTGGAGAACTTTCTCGAACCACTGCAGCAGACGCAAATGTAAAACGAAAAACCAAAAAAATAAAATAAAATATAAACTAATTACTTATTGATTTTTAGACTCAATGCTGATGAGTACGCCCAGTTGATGTGCAATTTTGTCGAAATTGTGAAAACACACGAAGAACTACTCAAGCAGATGGAGGAGTGCAATGATCGGGTTGGGAAGTTATTTCTAACGAAGGCACCGCACATGAAACAGGTGCACCAAGCCTATTGCGCAGCCCATCCGAAGGCGATTGTCATACTCGATAAGCACAAGTGAGTTAAACGTGGCATCGAACAAAATTTCTTAATGCATTTATTCATTTAATTTTTCAGAGATGAATTGGAGAAGTATATGGAGCGCCAAGGTGCCGCCTCACCTGGTCTCTTGGTCTTAACGACGGGTCTGTCGAAACCTTTTCGTCGACTCGATAAGTACTCTGCCATGCTGCAGGAACTAGAGCGGCATATGGAGAGCAGCCATCCGGATCGGGGTGATACACAACGAAGTGTCGCTGTTTACAAGGACATTGCGGTAATCTACCATAAAACTACTGCAGTCGTCATAAACCGTGTTTATTTTCTTTTTCACACTTACATAGGCGGCTTGTTCAGCAACGCGACGTCAAAAGGAGCTCGAACTGCAGGTGTTAACGGGGCCAGTGCGTGGCTGGCAGGGACAAGAGCTCAGTTCTTTAGGTACAGAGCGCTGTAAATTAATGCAAATACTTGAAATCTAGGTTTTCTAACTAAAATTTTAACTTCTGAAAATCACAGGTGACATAATACACATGGGAAGTGTTGCTGTTGGGCCTGACCACCGAGATCGCTATTTTGTGCTTTTCCCACAAACTTTGCTGATACTCAGTGTTAGCCAAAGAATGAGTGCCTTTATATACGAGGTAATTTTGTTGATATAAAAGCGATTTTATTTAATGGTAAATACATTTTTTTCTAAAGGGGAAACTGCCTCTAACTGGTATTATTGTGAATCGTTTAGAAGACAGCGAGACAGTGAAAAATGCCTTTGAAATAAGTGGACCCTTAATCGAACGTATCATTGCTGTGTGCCAAGGTCCCAACGAGGCGAGCAGATGGGTTGAGCTCTTAACGTCGGCAAATCCCTCAGTTCCCATTGGCATTAAGCGTCAATTAAGTAATTTGAGCAATGCATCGATAAGCGGCGGAGGGAGTAGTGGGCATGCACCTCAACCACCGCCACATGTAAGTTCACCAAAAAAACGTATAAAGTTGCTTACATTTTGGCCTCAAACTCTTTTAAACTTGTTGTTTCTTCATTGTTTATACTACCAAATACTCGCCGATTTTGAAAATCAAAGTCAATCGGTTATACAATAAAAACATTATGGGTTTTAAATAAATAAAGCAATTAAAAGTGAGTTTGAGGTTAGTTTTTAAATATCTATTACATATATTGAAGTATTTAATGAAATTTTTTACTTACATTTTTTTATATTGACAAATTTATTCAACGTTCTTACAAAAAAATGTTAAACATAATTTCTAAATAAATAACATCAATTTAAATTCAAACTCAAAATTAACAACAAACGTAAAACCAATGCAAACGCACGAAATCAACTGAAACCACGTCGCAGAACCCTCATATTTTAGATCCGCGTGGTTATAGTACACGTTTCTCGCTCTGCGCGTACTACGCTGCTCCTCCATGCAAACCATATCGCATAACATTGCCTCCGAGTAACTACCCGCCCACCGCACCCTATGCTAACCTAAGCGCGCATTTTGCCAAACTAGTCAAGGCGGGCCGACTAAGAAGTACTTTAGTGAAAATGCTGCTCTACCCGCAAGCGCGGCAAAGCATTGACTTAAAGCGAATTCCCATGCGTAAGAAACGTGCTCACAAGTCTTCGGCGAAAATGAAAAAATCTAATCAGCAAGAAATGGACTACTCCAACTGCTCAGAACGTTCAGAACTGGAACGACAGGATGCTTTTGAATTGCCTACCGATTCCGAGAGTGATGAGTGCGATGAGGACGATGATTATGAAAAATATACTGACTGTGATTCAAATCCCTTCGAATACGTAAAGTTCCACGCGAATGCGTATGATTTTAAAAATACTGCGTCGACCAACGACGCCCAAACTACACGGCACAAGGAACGTCATTGTTCATCTATAAATCTAATAAAATTGGATTCGGATAGCACCGATGATTGCGCGCGGCACTCTGCCGGGCCGGCCGCTTTACAAAAGGAATCGCTGGTAATCGGCTCGAGAGCAATGCAAGCGTTGGTGCGAAAATCCACGGACAGTGTTGTCATTCATACCACAACTGCGCACCTAGATCTGAGTTGTAGTGGCGGCATTACGAGTTGTGTGGAGGAGTTATCCGAGGAGAGTGCAGACCTGCCGAAAAGCTTGCTTCACCAAGCGTCTCAAACTTCGCACAGCTCCTCTGTTTTTTGTGAAAGACTAGGCGGCGCGTATGTGGCTTGCGAGAATCTAGCCAAAATGTCGGATGAAACTAAAATCAAACTTACCGCCCAGGATTCCGATTCCGATTCGCCAGCAGAGCGCCACAGTATGCCGAATTTATTTGTTGGCAATCGCTTCAATCGTAGCTCGAACACTGCAGTCTATGTACCAACGTGGCAAGATCGCAAGGAGGCACATAATTTGAGTGTGGATGCGCTGAAGCAGCAGAGTTTCGCGAGTGAAAATGCCACCGACGAGTTTAATTATAGTGACAACGATGATGACGATGACGACGATGATGTTACGCATTCCAGTACTTTAGACTTGCCAGCTGAGTGTTTAATGGCCCCAGACAAATTGCAGGCGGAGCTGCTGTATAATTTCGACGAGAGCTGCTTGGATAGACAAACGTTTGTAAAACCGATAAAAATGTGCCTTCACTTCAGGAAGATTTTCATAATTTTTAAGCCAAAGCGTTACCAAATTTTTGAACGATTTTGAAACATTTTATTTTTAACCCCCCGTTGGGCAGCCGGGTCTGGCCAGACTTTTTCGACTTTGGACATGAATTTAACATATTTCTATTATAGCTAACGACTGGAGCTTCCAGGTCGCTTTCTAAAATTTTATTTTCTATGGATTTATGGACATAACCTTTTAAAAAGGATACTTGAACAGGACGAAAAAGGACAGCTGCCCAACAGAGGGTTCATGTTTACAAAAAAAAAAAATAATTTTAAAGCGCGCCTTTCGGCATGCAATAGCATCCAGCCACAAATTTGTAGAGAAGTTCGACACATGAAATTTATAATATTGGCTTAAATAATTTATGAGAATTTTCGTTGTTTTAGGGATCATTTGGCGCATAAATTAATTGCAGGGGGTCGAGGTATAACTTTATTCGCCGAAGTATTTAAGAAAAAAATGCCATATTCAATATTGGAATCGCAACGTCCAACTCTTAGTAAGGTGGGAAATAAAGACTTTAAATTACACATTCATTCAGAGTTTTACGCTTCCGCGAGTAAAGTATACCGCTTCGTGTCCTGCTGCATTTCCCCAGCAATATGTTGACGTACCATTTTTGTCCGTATGTAGAATTGCGGAGGAATTTGACGACATCATTTCGCCACCTTCAATGTTTAAGCCACAGTTTCTTTTCGAGCAAAATGCTCGGAGCATCGATCAACAGGAAGAACGAAAAAAAACTGCAGCAACGAAAGAGCAGCCGCAAGACGGCGTAAACGCTGCTGCCTTACCCAGTAGTCAGTCCACGACCGAACTTTATATTGAGCCGCAACGTTCTAGCGGCGGTTCAGATAGCAGCAAACAAAAACGGGCTGGCTCAATCAGGCGTTGCATCAGCTACCAGTTTGTGCAAATGTCCAATGATCACGTCGTCGATGGCGCTGCACCGCTAATGGAGCCTACCAGGAGTGGACACAATGGCAATCAAGCTAACGAGAATTTCAGAAGTAAAAATTATCACTTGGACAGCAACATTCCAGCAGAGCGCATGCGTCACCAGCAGCAACAATTGCGGAAGGAGAATAACGGTGCGTCGGACACAAAATGCCGTTGCTGCGAGAGCTCGGAATGTCCCAGCCCACGATCCAGCGACTCTGGCATGGCTGGCAGTTGTACGATCACTTCGCCAGATCCACCACTTGTCAACGATGTACCATTCGGGAATTACTACGTTGGGGAAGGCTTCCCAATGCCGGCGTCAACTAATTCCGATGCTATTACTGCTAACTCCAATGCTATTACTGATCTCACGCGTTTCGATGTCTGCGGGATGTTTCGCGCAAAATTCCTTACACCCGAAGCAACTCAAGATGTCGTCGATAATGTCGAACGCGACGCGCAACTTCCACGACTGCATCATCAATACTCTTTCCCCTTAGCCACAACAGCGACGGATGGCGCCCCAGTTTCAACAATAACTACCGCTGAACTGCAGATATCCACCAGCAATGCGACTATCGACTCTGTGGCAACCAACTCCAGTCATCAACTAACGATCGGCAGGCAACCAAATATGCAGTTCTCCTCAAGTCTCGATAACACGGACTCAACAGCGATGGCGAGCACGACAGATGGGCAGTTGTTTCGTTCTGGCATGTACGCACATTGGTGGAAGAAGGAAAAACTACCACCGGCGGTTGTGCGTGGCATTGCCAAGGCGTTACAATCGCCACAACTAAGCAAGGATTCGCGTTGTTCGATGTGTTCCAGCTGTGTGTCTGGTGCCGGCAGTGGATTCAGTGAAGGCACCGCTTATTCATCGCTTTGTCGCGAATGTGTGTGCTTCTGCAGATCTAGTACAGGCACGCCATGCGACACGAACACCACAACAACCAACTCCATGACGCAGTGCCCACTGTGTTCGGCAGGCAGTGGCGAGTCAGCAGATACGCCACCAACACCGGCAACCGGCAGCGAGCGCTTAAGTCACGCGTCTTTTAGCAATGGCGGCGCTGTTACTGCCACCACAACCAGCACTTCAACGGTTTCAAGTCCTGCCAGTTCGCTCGATTGCCCTATTTGCAAGGGACTTATTGCGCGAGGCGAGTCGATGGGTTCTATTTTGATGGCCGATGATGAGGTGGCGTCTGGTGAAAAGGCTGTAGATCAACACTCTTCGCATGCAAATGCAAATTCTGCCAATGCTGTTGCGGTTGTAGAAGGCAAGCAATTTGTATAGACACATTCGTATTTCGCCCGTCGCTAACGCCTCGCCGGCTGCTTGGCAGGTGTTGCGGGGACGGCGTTACAGGCGCTTGCGCGAATTCAATTGTGTGCACGTTACTTAACAAGTGTTTGTGAGTTCTTACCGTTTGGCATTTGAGTTGTGCGCAAATTGAGCGCTTTCCGCTAATGGCTAATCCCAGATCCATTGAGTAATGAAGTATCACTAGCGTTATTGCAATTCGGCAAAATGTTTACAAAAAGTGTGCAGTCTTCCGAAAGCTAACTTTGGGTGTAGCAGCCCTGACTCAAAAGTAGCTCGAGAGGTCAGCGATTCAGTGCTAGTTTCACCTTAGTTACCAGCTAAATTCAACTTCGGCGTCAAAATGTATAGGGTTAGCGTATTTAAAAACTCACCACTGGTGAACTTGCACTGAAAAACTCATCCTATGAGAAGACTTATGCTATTTTAACGAGTCCCCATTTAAGTTATATACTTTCAGGCATGCAAAATTGGACTTTGAAATTCACTCTCGACAAAACTGCTCCGAAGGTTGTTTTATATACAAATTTTCAAAGTAGTCCTAATTTTTGAACGACAATTTTTTTTTCACTAAATCAAAGGTGTCTACTACTGGTCACCTTTAAAATGCTAGTTATGTGTCACAAATAATTCAGTAATTCAGTAACGCTAGTGATGTCTTAAAGCAACGGCGATCCCTTGAGTAACACCCTAACTGTTTTTGAGCGTTTGTTCTGCTTTTTGTCCAATTTCACATCATCTGCTTACAAAATCATCATTCATCAAATAAACAAAAACAAAACTACAGCTACAAATAATGAAAACTGAAACTTAAAACAAAAGTGCTTTGGTAATCTTTTGGATCGCAAGGAACTAGAAAAACATCTCCATCACCATAGTACACAACTTCGCCTCCGCATTTTCTCGTTTCGCTTGCTTGCGCTTTTCCTCAGCTGTGACAGTGGTTGCATCCGTGCGAAAACTAAACAAAAACCAAAAATTCAATAATCAGAAACAACCATAAATTCAAAAAAAAAAAAGAAAAACTAACTAAAGCTATTTTACAACTCGTTTCTAATCGTTTATTGCTATTGATTGCTACGGACAGTTCTGAAGACTAACACATTTTTTGATACATGCCAAGGTCTACGCTTTTATGAAACGAAACTTTGTTTGCCTGTTTGTTTTCAGATGTCCCCACCCGCGAATCTCAGCATGCTGGCGGCGCAACGCACAAACTCCCAAAGCCTAGCGGCAGCAACAGCAGGAGCGTCAATGGCAACATCAATGTCACATCCGTCACAACACAAACGGAGCCTATCGTTCAACCACCACCTAAGCTACAATCAATACACGCACACTCAGCCTCCACCACCTCATCATCATCTTCCACCACCACAACAAAGTCTACCAAATCATCCGGTGGCCCCAAGCCACAAATCAAATTTAGCCCCGACATCGAGCAGTATTTCAAAGAATCAACATCAAACAGCAGTGGCGGGAAACATGGCGGCAACCACAAACGCAAGGATAGGAAACACAAAAGGTAAAATTATGTACGGAATAAATACCAGAAGACCGTTTTTAAAAATCATTTTATTTTATTAAAATTGCCGTTTAAATTATCGAAGTTTAAACAATAACTACTGGGTCCCCCCTGATGGTTAATGACTGTTGAATTCGGTTTGGTATAGAATTGATAATCCAACGGCAGGTTTCTGTGGGAGTGAAATATCACAGTTCTTTGATTTTTTGCCATAATTCCTACTTATTTTTGAATGTTTTCTTCCCGATTTGCTTCTTTAAATCGCCCCAATAGCTCCTAATCCATACCAAGGGAATCATCTTCAAATCATCATGTTGCCGCCACTCTGATTGCTGTTTTTTTTTTATATAAAAACAACCAAAACTCTTGTCTTTTAGCGCGTCTAACATTTCGCTCAGCCTCATTTCCAAATAAATTTATTTTTGTTTCAACGCTCCAAAGTATGGTATACAATTTTTTCATACCCTCTGGTCCACACCAGAGCAAAACTTTTCCACTTCCTTCAATTTGCTTGTGAACTTTACGAGCTATTCTGCCTGGTAGGTTCATGTTGTGCAATCAACGCCGTACAGTAGTCGCTGATACTACGTTGCTGATTTTAGTTGCAATGGCCTTTTGTGACTTCAAGGAATCCCTCTTGGCAAGACTCACAATTAAATTATCAGTAGTGGAACTCGTTTTCTTTTTGCCACCACGCTATTCTGTAAATTTTTAGGGTTTAAGGGCATTCACAACATTTTTAGACCGTCCTCAGAGGTAAATTTTGATGATTTTTTTGTTTTCGAAGATTGACAGCAAACCAACGCTCCTCAACTATGCAATGGATGCTGCGCACGATCCATTTCTGAAAGAAATTCATATTACTTAGTCCTACCATAAGTTCCGTTACGCATGGTTTCCATGGCTCTTGACTTCGCTGCTCGAACCAAATATCGAACCAAATACCATTCTGAAAGAAATTCATATTACTTAGTCCTACCATAAGTTCCGTTACGCATGGTTTCCATGGCTCTTGACTTCGCTGCTCGAACCAAATATTGTTTGAGACTCTCCAAATTTCTGTGAGGTCTTCGACAGGCTATGCTCTCCAATTCTGTGCACAAACAGAAGTCCAAGGGAATCAGATCTGGACTTCCAAACGGCCAATCTTCTGCGGCTATGAACCCAGGAATATTGTTTTTAAGCCACTGCTGGGTGGTTTTTGCCTTATGGGCTGGAGCGGAATCTTGCTGGAAGATCTAACGCTCTCCATTGAATAGAGTACTGCTCCACTACTTCACCACGCCTTCTAGGACATCCTCCTGGTATACTTTTTCCTTGGTCTTAACACCTTTTTTCGCAGAAATGAAGAGATGTAACTCCTTTACAAGACACTCCCCACCAAATTATTAAGGGGGCTGGATGCTGGGCTTGCTGAACCCTTATAACAACATTTTTGCGTCTTTAGAAGTTTTAGCACAGATTTTGTCGTTTTGTTTATTAAAAATATCTGGATCACATTCGTTTATCTAACCGAATAAATTTTTATTTACAGCTAATTGGAGCATAAAGAACCTGCGGCCAGCGCCACCATTGCGCCCCAATCTGCTCAATGCAATGACGCATAGCGGCAGTGGAGGCAGCGGTAGTGGCGGTGGCGCTAGCGGCAGCAGTAGCGCCAATGCGCTCGCCAGTTACTGCAGCGGCAAGCGAATGCAGCCGACTTTCGAGGAGGATGTGCTGGTTTTGAGAGTTTTCGAAGGCTATTGCGCCGCCTATCAGAACACCACCCGCAACACCATACACTCGGGTAAGTGACACACACACATACACACACTGTTGTTGCTACATACGCATTGGTAGTATTCTTATCATATTGCACTTGGCTTACCGGTGGGTGCATCTTCTACTACGACTTTTCTCACCTCATTTCACTATTGCTTGTGGTTATGTTGTTTGGAGAAAAATGTTACAACATTTGGTTGCCATTTTGCACAAAATGCGTTCGCAAGAACTTTGAGCAAAATTTAGGAGGAGCGCCTGCGTAACACTCCATTTTTGCTTAGTATATTTGCGAACGCATTCCAGTTGCCGCTTTTTGTGGGTTTCATAATTGCCGCTCGTAATTTGTTTGCTACATTTTATTTAAAAAAAAGCATACGTTTTTTGTTTTTTTTTTGTTGCATTCAGAACATATTTTATTGTTACTAAAATATATTTAAAAAATAATAATAAAAAAAGTAAAGATAAAGTTTTGATTTCAAAGCGAAATTTATGTACAGCGCTTCTTTTTTTACAAATAAGCGCCGAAAAGGTGCCTAATAATAATTTGAAATAGAAAAATGTTTGATTGTATAAGTTGGGAAATTCTTAAATTCAATTAATAGCGCTAATTAGCAATTAAATGCCCTTTAGTTTTACAAATTGGTTTAGATTAAGCAGTTCTATGTTTTTATATGGAAACTAGTTGTTAACTACTTATAAAATCATCATTTAGCATACTGGCGTAATTTTAGTATTAAATAAATCTCATTTGTTTACACTGATTCACAAATACACACGCAAACACGGAAAAATATCCAATACATCAAAAATAACATGGAAAATGGAATAGAGAAATTTTCAAATATTGTAACGAATAAAATTATTCTTAGTTTCTTAGTTTAGTTAAAAACTAATTGGATTAATGTAAGAAAATGTTAACTGTGCGAGAATTTATATTTGTAATTTATAATTTAATCGGAAATATCATTTTTAATAACTTTTACATCACCTTTTTAGTTACTCACCTTTGGGTTGTTCGTCATTAGGGGTTGCCATTAAGTTTGAATTTGTTTACATACCGACTATCTGTCCGATGTTTATTGTATTCAGTTTGTGCTGTTTCGAATAATGTTCAATGTACATATTGTATTTTACTTCCTAATGTCCTTTTGTTGCTTTTCTTCTTGACCAAAGCTAATTGTTGTAACCTACCGGTTGGTTGTTTGCTTCACAGAGAAGAGCCTCTCCCGTCCTGCTGTACATATGTCTGTATGTCTAGATACACTAACAATTGGTTTTAACTGTGACTCCCAACTGTATGAGTTAGAATTAAAAGTGGAAGTTAAAAGTTATTTCGAAAATTTGTAAAAAAAGTTGCAACTTAAAATTTTCAAACAACTGAACTCAAATGACTCAACTCAACTCTAACTGATTAATTGTTCGCCTAACCTAAATCTAATTTCCTAATAAACATTTAACATTACCTGTGCGCATAACGGATCTATGCTGCGCCGATAACTGACCATTAACGCTATTTCGCATTCTGCGCTTAATAACAGTTAACAGTTGATTTAGTCACCACTGGCATTTCATGTGGCATTCACGTCACTGCTGATGTTTATTTCGGACTGCGTCTATAGTTGGCTTTTATGTAAAGGACTTTCACAGCCGAAATTAATGATTGAATAAAATGGAGGTTTACACTTCGACTTGAGGATCTTTTGTGCTTATGGCCGAATTGAACTCGGTTCGTCATTGCGTGCCGAGCGATGACGGCTGCTAGCAAAAACTGCATTGTGCAACGAAAGCGGGATTTACTGCGCTTGGTCCGTGGCTACAGGTAAAAAAATACAAGTGCCAATTTTTGAAAATAAGCATCTCCAGCTTTCTCGCGAATCGAATCGGCTGAAACTATTTTTAAATATGCAACATCAAACTTTGTTCATAGGCCTCGTCGCACAAATTGTTCTCCAAAAGTTGTGAAATTAATAAAGTTACCCTTAAAAATATGCAGCTTCATAATTTCGGTGTGAACCTGTTTTCGGCACATAGCCATGGTGAAAAGGTTTATGCAGGTGTGACCGAGATCAGACCGTTAACCGGCTCTTAGCGAATTTAACAGAATCAGCTGATGGGCTGAAGTAACTGGGGTCACGAAGCGGTTTGTTTACGAAAAAACTAAGATTTGCTTAGTGATATACGAAAAAAAACGTGTGTAATGAGCGGTCAGGATTCGGCTGCCAAGTACTCGGTGACGTAGCAAACGAATTTGCTTACACAATTTTGTTTTTCATCCGTGGCACATAAAGAAACATTTTCACTACTTGCTGTGGTAGGTTTGATGCTGATCAGAGCATTTTCAATGCGGCAGGTTACGCGTAACAAGATACGTGAGTAAAATTTGCGTGTTTCAAATTAGATATCTGGTAGCGTTTAGAATAGACCTGTAAGATGTAAAACTAGTTTACAATGAACGGTTTTTAGGTTTTCGAACTCTTGATTTTTGATTTTTTCGAGTTAAAACTTTTGGTATAAGAGATATTTTGAAAGTCCAGTAGTAGCGCTATGCCTTAAAAATGTATGTACAGTGAATGACTTAAGTCTTCATACAGCAGCCAATTTTCTTATTTCCCCGAAGGTATGCAATAATTGAACGAATGTTGATGTAGTTTTACAAAAATGAAATTATTTCACTTGCTTTATGATAAACAAATTAACAAAACGACAAAAAAGTGGTAGGATAATGGTCTACATACGTCTACCATATTTGGTTCAGTCAAGCAAAGCAAGCATTCGAAAAATAGCTGTAAAGTACCGTTATTCAAAAAATTCAGTTGATTCAGTTCATTGTTTCTATTACGTACATACGTACATGTGATAATTCGTATGAATTCGTATGAAAATAAAAGCGAACCAGCCGCCCAAAGAAGCTGCCCAGAAGAGATGTAAGCTCCATTTCAAGAGAAATCTACAAAAATTCGAGAACTAGTGCTCCGAAATTGGTCCAACATCTCGTCGAGGCATCCAGAAAAAACGTTCATCCAAGAACTTTTAAAAATATCTTAATAATAGCGGATATTTCAATAGGACACCACGTATTGACTGATTTCAGAAAATAACCGCCTCCTCGGCAAGTGAATGGATTAGGCACAAAAGACCATGAGGTCGAAGGCAAATATTATAAAGAATCTGTCTAAGGGAATTGATTTCTGGTCTAAGGTTTATTTACTGCCGAAAAGAAGTTCAATATATTTGGAAGTAATGGCCGGGCTAAAATACGAAGGAGAAGAAATACAGGCATGGAAATGAAAAATTTCATACCCACTGTCAAGCATGACGGAGGTAGCGTAATGGTTCGGGGAACTTTAGCTGCATCTGGCGTTAGAAAGATGACCTTTATTTATGGTAATGTGGACGGATATAAATATAAAAAGAACAATTAAAGCAATGGGCAAGGTTGGGTTTTGTTAAAGAATGGATCTTATATTAAGCACCCAAACAACTGAATACCCCCCGCAGATTCCGGATTTAAATCCTATAGAGCATGTTTGAGAGATTTTAGAGAGACGAATTCAACGAAGTATAAAATGCCAAATTGCTAAAAGAAAGAGTTGATCGCGGCATGGAACCAAATACCGCGGGAAAAGTTTTCCCATCTGGTTGGATCAATGCTACGACGTCTTCAAGCAGTGATTGATAACGGTGCTGGACATACTACCATAAATACGTTTTTCTAATAGTGGTCGCCCCTCCGCAGTCAATGGCAAACCTCCGAGTGTATTTCTGCCATGAAAAAGCTCCTCATAAAAATATCTGCCGTTCGGAGTCGGCTTGAAGCTGTAGGTCCCTCCATTTGTGCAACATCAAGACGCACACCACCAAATAGGAGGAGGTGCTCGGCCAAACACCCAAAAAGGGTGTACGCGCCAATTATATATATATAAATATATATATAATATATGCAGACTTAAGTACTACACTGTATGTACATACATCAGCTAGGAAGCCTTCTGTAAATTTGCTATCGCGGAATGTTTAAGGTGAGACAGTTTTATATAAATATTTCTATTCTACTAGTTTCGGGTTTTTTCAATCTAACCGAGCACCCCAATATTATTTAGCAAATCAATATCATCACAACTCTAATACCATTTACACTGTGTACATATACTAGCCTAATGTTGAATGTTGTATTCGCAGTCATGAAAGTATCAAAACATTTCCTGGTAAACATTTTATTAATTTCCTTTCTTTCTAATTGCCCTGCTTTCAAAATCTTCTCTTGAAGCACCAGTTTTTTGTTGTGTCTTGTTTTGTTGGATTTTTGTGGTGTTTTGGTCATTTTTGTGTTCATTGCGCTTTGTTTTCCCCATTTATTTATTGTCTGCTTACATTGCGCTCCCGCATAACTTTGACTTCTGTTGTGTTTGGTTATCGTCTTTTTCCGTTCTTCGATTTCATTTCTATCTTTGTCTTTCTCTCTTTTCCCCGCATTCTCTTACACTTTTGTTCCGACCCATTTAGCCCTGCAACCATGGACGCCCTGCCTGCCGATACGCGGCGGAAAGCTGCAGACCAGCAAAACCTTCTCCACTTCGAATCCGCAACTACCACATCTATGCCAAACCGGCGCCCCATTTCCGGGCAGTAGCGGTGCGACCAACCAACAAAACTCCACGAACAGCCTCAACTCATCGTATATTTGGCGCGAGGCGAGTCCAAACAATTTCAATCTATATTCCAGCTCGGTTTCATCGCTGAATGCTGCTACAACAGGAGTAGCTGGAGGCGTGAATGCCGTCGGCTATCGCTATTCACTTTCCGGTTCCTCTACCGGCGGTGCGGGTCCTTCTAGTCTGCCAATTTATGAACGCGCCCTATCGGAAGAGCGCGCCACCCGCAAGTCACTCAATCGTTTGAAGAGCGGCTTCGGTTCGGGTTACGACAATATCTTCATGACACCACTCTTGCCACGCAAAAATAAACCATCGCCGAAGCTGGTGAAGAATAGCAGCTACCAGGCCCATCAGCGTTCACCACCGTCCGCAACGATAACAGCGCGCAATCGCAGCGACTCCGAACGACTCGATGCAACGCCTCTCACGATAACCGAGCAGGAGCCGTCGTCGCAGCGACAGTCACAAAAACAACAACGCCCACCAGCACCAGGACTCTACGATCGGCGCTTGAATCGCTCATTCGAAACCACGGTTTCACACCGTTACGCCGGGTATGGTGGCGGCTACATGATGTCAGGCTATGGCCAGGCCGCAGGCTACAAAATGACGCCACTGCGGCGCAGCACACCGCAACTCGCAGGCGGAGATGTTGTCGACGACGCGCGCGACAGTGATGAGGCCGAGCATGGACATCGCGGCTGTGGCGCCGCCTTGCTAGGTAATGGAAACAGCGTGGGAAATTGCGCGGCAGGTGCCGACCACGAGACCGGCACCAACGGCGATGGCGACAGTCAACGCCACTCGGGCAGTTGGTGTTGCGGTAATTTTGTGATGAAACAGTGGCGCAAAATGAACAATTATTGATTGTTAAGTGGCTGCATTGAGGCGCTTCACGCACGCTTACTGGCAGCGTGCGCTACAAGAGAGACACTTGTACCACCAAGCGCTGCCAGTGCTGCCATATTGCTGCTGTTATTTGCTAATTTGTTGCATTGCGCGCGTTGCTTTTCTTGTGCTGCGCCACAGGCATTAGTTTATTATTTGTTGTGCAAACGCTGCAGCCGACTTAGCTAAATATGTAGTAGATAAGTGAGGTTTTGTATATATCCTATTGCAAAGTAGTTAGTGTGTATCTGTATATGTATTTATACTACTTGGTGACAGAGGCTTGACGCATGCGCGGAAACAAAACAAAAAGAAAAACAAAGTCAACAATTTGTATTGGTTTTAGGATACAAAGTTTATAGGGAATTAGCCGTTGAAGTTGGAGCAGTTGAAACGTAGATATGTTTTATTTTTTAATAATAATGACAACCAGTGGTTTAGCAATCGGGCCATCATGCAATAGCTTTATTTTTGTTTAGCTAGCATTTGAAGAGTTTTATTTGTATTTTACATAAAACCCAATGGGGTTTGCTTTTGGAAATGTTCAATATTAATTTAATTTCTGTGTTTGTATTTTATATAAGAACATTTATCGTACACACATGCATGCATATGTACATGTGTGAGGTACATAAAAGTACGAGTTATTAATTGTGAATATTTATATATGTATGTAACTTACGCCTAGATGATGTATGTACGCCTAGTACTGAACTTGTGCGTATTATTGGTTGTAAAGGTTTAACAATTAAAAACAAAAAAAGCAAAAACAAATATTTTTCGATTTGCGGCTTTTATGAATGCTGAATTCTAATCCACCCAAATATGCGTATTTTTGTATGTACACTTAAAGATTTTATGTGAATTCGGAAAAAACAAAAAAAAAAAAAAACAAAAAAAACCTTTTTAAAACGATGGATATTATTGGTCAGTTGTAATAATTATACTGTGCAAACACATACATACATACATACCTCTTAAGTTTGTTATGGCTTTAAAACTTCATCAAAGCTAATGGGAAATTATTCTTATTTTCAAAGCGTCTGCTTATGAGATTTTTATTGATTTTTAAATTTATTTCATTAAGTACCTTAGAAGACTTTACTCAAGGAAAATTGAATATTAATTTAATATGCTTCAATTTATTGTCAAATTAATTTATATTTTATCAAAACGAACTTTTTTTTCATGTATAGGGAAATACTGTGAATATCATTCTTATGTGGACGACTGTTTAGTATACACTTTCTAGCATTACATACAGCGCGTAGTCCAACTTAATTTTTCGCATTTTCGTGGTGTCGAAAATCAATTGAAATTATGTAGTTCAATAATAATTGATGAAATTTTATTTTATTTTTTACTTATTTTAGTTAATCAGTTTTTTTTTTTAATAAAACCTTTTTTTAAGTATTTTTTTTTATTAAAAAATTTTATTTTATATATTTAAACATTTTGTTTTCTATGTAAATAACTAAAAAGAAAACTGTTAACAAAACTGTCTGCGTATATACGTTCCAAATCATTGTATGTAGAACCGCTAACTACCCACCAAAAATTAAAACATTAAAATTTTCATGCAACTGTTGGACCAGTTCGAAAATCGGTTGATCAACTATACTATAACACATGGGCTGAAAAGTACCGGGCATAACAAAGAAAACACGTTTTTTTGTTTGTTCAAAACATGTTTTATGCATCAACGTAATTTCCATCAAGAACAACGCAATCATTCCAGCGGCGCTGTAACATTTCAATACCACTCTTTTAGAACGATTTATCTTTTGCCCAAAAATAGGCCTCGGTTTCAGCGATACCTCTGCATTCGAACGAAATTTCTTACCGGCGAGCATCGTTTTAGGTCTGCGAACAGCCAGTAGTCGCTTGGAGGTTAGTACTAACTGAAAGAGAGGGGAATGCATTAAAACTAGTGCCATCTATGTGTCAGGCCCGGAACTTTTCAGCCCATTTGTTGCATGATACGGTTGGAGCCTGTACACTTTGCATTAGCTTATGAATACATCTTAATCAATTTTTTGTAAAACTACTCATATGTCTATGAAAGATTGAGCAAAATGCAACATCAGATAAGTTTTTTTTTGGTTTTGTTTTTTGTTAAAAGTACACAGATGTGTATAACGAACACGTCTAATAGCTAACAAATATGGTGAAAAAAACAGTTCGTTTGACATTTAACGGACGGAGTTTAGTCTGATTAAGATTGGAAGACTGACGTCATGACGTGAACTTTTCAACTTTTTTTTCGTACGAGGATTGGTTAAAAAGTCCTTGCAAAACTAAGAACTACTTAATTGTTTGGGGTAAACATTTTTTATTTTTCGACATAGTCTTCTTTTAGGCTTACACACTTCCACCAACGCTGTTTCTTGATCCCTACCGTCTATAGGATTTTTCCAAGTCTGAAAAATAGCCATTCGTTTCTGTAATCGCCACCTCGTTTGAATAAAATCTTTCTCGCCAGCCATTTCTTCAAATAGCAATAGAACAAATAGTAGTCCGCGTGATTTGAGGGAGCCAAGTCTGGAGAATAGGTTGATCTGAATAGATCTCACATAGACCACAACGGTCCGTCGTAGTTCGTGATACATGTCTTGGCAAGTTTTAATTAATAGTGTAAACTTTTGTCAGCAATATCCTTCAGAAATGAAAAGTATACCGATCCCAGGCAGTTGTAACGCGTTCTGATTAGAGCAGGGCAGTGGCGAGGAGGTGTTCTAAAGTACCCCTTTCTTCCTCGCATAAGTTACACGCGTCGTTCTGGACCAATCCCATTTTAGCTGCGTGGTATGGATTGAGGCAATGTCCCGTCTGCAGTCCAACCAATATTTTACATTCTTTCCTTGAGAGTGATAAAATAAAGTTGCTTGTTTTCGTGTTGCAAGTTTGTAGCCTTATTTTGGCAAAGCAGTGGGAGGTCGAGGCTTCCCATCTAGACTGTACTTCTAGAGTTAGTTCCTCGTCTTGTTCCGTTTTCAAAACTGAGAGTGAGGGATATACATATGTTCGACGTACTCATCCCATGCAAGCGAGAGCTTAAATCCGACCAAGTACTGTCACTTCAGCTGCATTCCCCGTATATGTATGGGGAATGTTTATGCTGCTACAACAACAACATCCCTCTTTGATAGCTTTCTTTATTCAGTAGGATTGTTAGGCATAGTAAGAGTGCGGAAAGCAATCGTTTTCAGAGTTTCCTTCCACATTATGTTACATACATTTAGGGTCATAAAATTTAACAAAACTCAAATTCTTCATACACCCAACAGATTAGTCAAAGCCGAGTATTTTGTTTTTCTTTTCTAATTTTTATTGAGTATGCATATACACATCAGGTTTCTCTCTCTGAGAGCGCTAGAACAACATAAAGGGTAGTACTAACTACACAGCCGTGAAATTTCTCCCGCAACATGCATTTGATTTACCATGAAATGTTGCTAGCATCATTGATTGTCAAATATGAAGAAACGCCAAAATTTATGAGCATCGCCTCAGAAGCAATTGACAAATTTTGGTAAGAAAAGTGTTTTGAAGCAAATTAATGAAAATGCTATATCTTCGGAGTATTCGAGCTCAGGCAGTTCACTTGCAAACAATTGTTTTCGTTCAATTTTAAATGACAGGTGTGACAAAATGTTGCTGGCTACCTGTTGCTAGCATTATGTTGAGCGGTGTTTTCACGACGTAAACTGAGTACTACTTTGCCGTGAGATACATTAGAAATTTCGCACATATTTCATGGCAATGCAATTTTTATGGATTTTGACAGAGTGAGAGTGAAGAGCGTACTTAGTACTATACTTAAGTTAATTTTTTTTTTTAAATCTCTTATAAGCACAAGAAGAAGCGCAGTTATTATTTTTTATAGCAATGAAGTTTCACATATTTTGAATATTAGAGGCTGTCCCAAAAATCATTTTTATAACTTAGCATGACCTTTTTAATTCTAGTTACTGATCTAAAAGCTTGCCATTTTCCAGGAGTTACTTGCCATTTCTTGTTTAGTATATTTAAATTTGCTGTGCCTAAGCCATTAGGTCCAACACTCAGCTGAGATACTTAATCCCAAATAATTTCTTAGATTACTTGAACTTTTAAAAATCTATTTACTTATTTATTGCCAAGTTTGCCAAGCGCCTGAGCAGCATACGCTGCGTGGCTTTTGCGGTAGTTGCAACCAGTTCTGCAATAATTTCGTTCATTTTTGTCATGAAATGGTGAAAATATTGTAGGACATCAAATTGACATTATTTTTACATGAACATTAATAAACGGAATGCCTTTGGAAAATATTTCCTTCAAGTGCATTTCATTAGTCATTTACTATATAAAATAAATTTTGTTGATTTTTTTTTGTAAAATATTTTGTATTACATTTACTAACTTCTACCAAAGACGTAAAATAAATCAAAGATGATGACTATTATTTTGTAGCTCTTGGACTTGAACGCCCACAAAATGGGGTGGGAAAAGCAGACGGTTTATGTTATGTATACGTAAAATCGAAAAAATATTATAGAAAATATTAAAAAATTATTAATCAAACGTGTATGCTTTAAATGTTATGCGAAATAACAATAAATAATATTATAAATAATAAGTAATATTGTTTGTATGTATTTAATACAAGAAAAGAAAAAAACAACAACAATGTACTTGCTAATTTTTAAGTTAGCCACGAGTCTCTTAAGTAACTAATACTAAGTCATCATGATCCAGTGTCCAAGGTTTTGCATTGAATGTAAAATTAAAATTGAATGAAAAATGAAAAAAATTAATACAAACTGAAATAAATAATAAAATTTTTTAATATTGACGGAGTCAAAAAATCAATGCTCTGGCTGTTTATTGTATGGCGGTACAACACACACAATCAGCAACAAAAATAACCACAACAACAAATACCAAAACCATAACCGGGAACATGTTGACAAGTGAATCAGTTAGTTTCGTCTGCATGTTGCTAAACATTTTCTGTGCCGTTTGCCGTAGAGTAGCTAAACAATTTCGGTTATACTACATGCGCGTGCATATCTTCTTCTTCGTTTTGTTTATCGTAGCACCATTTTCTACACAAACACATACTTCCATACCTAAATATTATATATAGCAATTATACATACTCGATTACACTGGTTAACAAGTAATTAGTTTTTATTTTGCGCAAGCACGCCACGATCCAATTTATATGTAAAATTGATGTCTGAGTACGAAAATCCGCACTATTTTTTTAGATTAGTTTGATTAGATGATCTAATCATTTAGTTAAGCGATAGATTAATGATAAACTTTGATAAAATGAAGCAAATTTAAACCGATTAAATTGCTAATATCTGAGAAATTCTTTACACAATAAAAACGTATAAAAAATCAAATTCAAAATTATTAATTTTACTACCTTTCGTTCATATACTACATTCAATTCAAATTCAATTCCAAACAAGTTTTCGAAATTTTACAAAAAATCACAAACATTTTTTATAAAATTAAAAAAAGGTCAACATGCGAGTATATTGCCAAAAATATATACAGTGAGTCAAAGAAGTATTGGCATACTCGAACAATCAAAGTTCTCAGTGCTATAACTTTTCTTCTAATGAAAGTATGAAAAAAATACAAAACGGTATTTTCTAAATGTATTTATTTATTTCGTATCTGAACAAAAAAAATTAATATGGACATAGGTTTACAAGCTCAACCTTGAAAGGTAAAATAAGGCACAAATTCACATCAAAAAAGTATTGGCACATTCTTTATATTAGCTTATGCTTTTGGCGTCGTAACGGTAAACTCCCGTTCATTTTTGATTGCGATTTCAACGGATATAGACCAAAATGGGCCGTGGTGCTGAAATTTCCCTAAACAAAACCCTATCGCGAAATTGGCAAACTTGTCGATAAATCATGGTCCCGCATTCGAAACATCGCAATGCATTATTGCAATATTGGCAAAATAGCTCCGGAGAGCAGATCTGGCCGCCCGAAAAAAAGATCAGACCGAACGACAGGAGCGAATTGTGGTGCCCACGGTGGCTCAAAATCCAAAAACCTCGGCTGTCAAATTGTGCAAGACCCTGCAAAATGCATTTTAAATCAATTTTAACTCTCAAACTGTTCGGAATATCCCATATAAGGCTGGGTATCATGGCCGGCTTCCTCGACGCAAACCCTTCATTTCGAAGGTAAATAAGAAAAAGAGGCTAGAATTTGCTAAACATCATTTAAATAAGCCCGACGCTTTTTGGAACGCCACCATATTTAGTGATGAACCAAAATTCAATTTATTGGATGGAGCATAAAAGATTTGGCGAAAGCCAAATAAAGAGCATGAAGGAAAAAACCTACTTAAAACAGTTAAACACGGTGGGGGAAATATGATGGTTTGGCGATGTTTTGCGGCATCTGGTGTCGGAAAGCTCGTGTTTATCCATTGTAAGCATGTGTATCGCCACATTCTTAAAGAAAATTTAAGTCCAAGTGTCGAAAAACTGGGCCTGAAAGGGACAACTTGGCAATTTCAATAAGATAATGACCCAAAACATTCGTCTTATCTTGTGCAGGAGTGGTTGATATACCATTGCAAACAGCTTAAAACACCCCCCTAATCGCCGAACTTAAATCCTATTGAGCATGTGTGGCATCTTCTGGAACGGAAGATACGATCCTACCACATAACGTCAAAGGGTTTTCTAAAAGAGGCAATAATTGCTGAATGGAATAAAATAACACCTTCTGAAACTCCAAATCTGGTAAATAGTATGAAGAGACATTTGCAGGCCGTTATTCAGTCTAAAGGAGGACCCATAAAGTATTAGCGCGTTACAGTTGCAATGGAGCAAGCTGATTACGCTGCCTGTGCCAATATTTTTTTAATGTGAATAAGGGACAAATTTTATCTATCAAGGTTGAGCTTGTAACTGTTGCAATGGATAATATCTCACAAATCTGGCATCACCTATATTACCCAGACTTAATGTCATTTATGTCAATTCATTGAATACACATTTTTTCACTTCCTGTTTGATCGAATAAAGAAGAACACGTTCTAACAAGACTCTGCGATTCAATACATATTTTGAATAGGTTATGGGCTCAGCACGCTTCCACTGCGCCTGGATAGTTCCCATTTAACCACAACTGCGATTCGGCAATTAATATAGAATGGATAAGCACGTGGAAATACGTGAATAGCAGCTGTATAAAACCGTAAGCGCCACCCGAAGCAGTGAACGAATAGATAGATAGCGATGCCAAAGCAAGATCAGATTTGGTATTATCAATCTCTCCAACCGAATTACAGCAAATTAAGCATTGTCGTACATCGAAGGATATATGGGATAAGCTTCATTCGGTATATCAATCCCGCGGACCAGCACGTCAAGCAATGTTGCTCAAATCGCTCATATTGCACAAAATGACACCCGGTGATGATATGCACGAAAATTTGCGAAAAGTTTTCGACATTGTTGATAAGCTTGTAGAAATGGATATGGTCGTCATAGATGAACTATTGACCATCCTGCTATTGCACAGTATTCCTAACGAATACGAAACGTTTAGAATTGCAATTGAGACGCAAGAAAAACTACCGAAACTTGAAATGCTGAAAGTGAAATTATTAGAGGAGTTCGAAGCACGGAAACGAAATTAAGAAGCAGATCCCAAAGACGTATTGTATGCGAATAGACGTAACTTAAATAAAAGCGGAGGTCGACCACCAAAAACAACAAAGGAAGATCAACAGAAACAATCTTTCAAATACGCTTGTCACACATGCGGAAAGATAGGCCACAAAGCAAGAGATTGTAAATCCAAAAATTTCAAGCACAGAAAGCCACAACAGAGGCAAGAACAAAACCATTCGTCGTGCAAAGTTGAAGAAATCGTTTTAGGTGCAAGCAGCGTAAATATGAGTGGCAGATGGTGTCTAGATTCAGGGGCATCGTCGCACATGTGTGCATTGCGTGAAAAATTTCGATATTTTGAAACCTTAAACGGCAAAACGTTAGCGTTAGCGAATGAGAGCTTTACGAAAAGAGAAGGGCGCGGAATAGTGAAAATCAAATCGAATACCGGTTGTAATGTTACACTTAACGAAACATTGTATGTGCCGGACCTCCGAACAAATTTGTTGTCAGCGCCAAAAATGACTCAGCATGGTCAAGCGACATTTACCGGAAACAAAGCTATTGAAAAAAATGCTTCGACAGGCGCAAGAATCTTCGTTTCGTTTCAGTTATTGGCAAGTAAAAAGTTATTGGAATAAACGCACATACGAAAACAAACTTAACTTCATGCAGTACTTGTATTCAGGGAAAGCAGACACAGAAACCATTTCAGAAGTCGACTTGTGAAGCCAGTTAGTTAAAGTTAGTACACAGTGACGTATGCGGGCCGATGAAAACGCAATATTTTGCTGACTCACGTTACTTTCTCACATTTATTGATGGCAAGAGTCGATGGTGTGTGTATTCGAAAATTACTTTCTAAAACATAAAAGCGAAGTTTTAGAAAAATTCAAAGAATATAAACGTTTAATGGAAAATCAATCTGGTAAGAAAATAAAATGTCTGCGAAGTGACAATGGAACTGAATACACAAGCAGTGCTATGAGAAGTTTCCTCAAAGCCGAAGGTATACGACAAGAGTTTACTATCGAATACACTCCACAGCAAAATGGAGTAGCCGAACGGAAAAACCGAACCATCGTCACAAAGTTTAAATGGTGAAGTTCCCTACCAAATATGAATGGAAAGGACTCCACATGTCAGCTATTTACAAAAGTTCGGCTGCACAGTGTACATGTTAGACAAAATTGCAAGTAAGTGTAAATTCAATTCGAAGTCCATAAAATGCATATTTGTAGGTTATTGCGACACGGCGAAGGGTTACCGCCTTTGGGACCCTGTAGCCAGAAAAATACGTCGAAGTAGAGATGTTGTATTTGTCCCACAAAATAATATAGACGCATACGAAGAATTTTTAACGAAAGACATCGAAATACATTCTCAGTTGGAACAAACGAAAGGAAAGGCACCAGCAAATTTTCCCGAAAACCAACAACAACAACTCCAAACAACTGGAGATTTGGGCGTTCAAGCGCCACGAGCTCTTAAACGAGGTAGAGGCCGCCGAAAGAGAATTAAGATCAAGTGCCGCGGTAGACCACGGTTAGAATACAATATGGCACCAGTTTTCGAAATGTCAACAAGCGACGAAAATTCCACCAGTGATCCGGAAGCGGTTCTCGAAGATGAACATCACAGTACAGCATTAGCCCATAGTACCGACCCAGAAACCAGTAAAGAAGCCCTTTCAAGTCCTGAAGCAACCGAATGTTTTCCAGCCATGATAAAAGAATACCGAACGCTTATGTCAAATAATACTTGGGAAATCGTAGATCGACCGGTTGGGAAGAAGATCGTCCAATCTAAGTGGGCTTTTCGAACTAAATACAATTCAGATGGCAGCGTTGATTATCATGAAACTTTTGCACCTGTCGCTAGGCTAAACACCATAAGGCTGCTAATGGCTTTTTCAGCAGAAATGGGTTTAGAGGTCCACCAGCTCGATTTTGTAAGCGCATATTTAAACGGAACTGTAGAAAAGGAAATATACATGACTTTGCTCAGCGATTTGCATGAGATATTGAGCGATACTGAAGCATCTCAATACACGAAAGACAACGCCTGTTTATTGAAAAAAGCAATCTATGGTTTAAAGCAGTCGGGTAGATTGTGGTACCAAAAGCTAGATCAGAAGCTACAAAATATGAACATGACAGGATCGAAATGTGATCCGTGTTTATATATGTACAGAAGCAAAAGCACTATTGCACTTATTGCCATATATGTTGACGACATAATCGTAGCGTCGAACAACAAGCAAAAATTAGAACAAATAAAAAATGAACTGGCATCTACTTTTGAAATGAAGGATTTAGGCCCGATAAAGTTTTGCCTCGGAATTAAATTTAATCAATGTATAAACACAAAAACTATTACAATGTGTCAATCGAAATATGTAAGTCAATTACTGAAAAAATTTAACATGGAAGAATGCAAGCCGGTCGCCACACCTGCAAACGCAAGCATAAAGCTGTCTAAGGCCATGTCTCCGAAAACCGAAGAAGAACGTAATTCTGCAAGCAAACTGCCGTTCCAGAATCTAGTTGGCTCACTAATGTACTTGGCTGTCTCAACAAGGCCAGACATCGCACACATCATAAGCGTATTGGTCAATTTAACACCAACTACGGAAGTGCACACTGGGTGGCAGCAAAGCGAGTATTGCGCTATTTAAAAGGTAAACCGAATCTTGGAATGACTTTCACTACAACCGAAAACAACACCTTAGAAGGATTTGCCGATGCCGATTGGGGGTCAAATATTGATGACAGAAGATCATATACCGGGTTCACATTTAAATTAGCGAACGGAGCAATAAGTTGGGAGTCCAGAAAACAGCGTACAGTGGCTATGTCAAGCACCGAAGCTGAGTACATGTCGCTTTCTGATTCAACCAAAGAAGCAATACACCTGAAGAGGTTAGTCAGAGAAATAACCGGCGAAGACAGATCAGTAATCATCTGCAATGACAACCAAGGCGCCGGTAAGCTAAGCAAAACTCCAATTTTCCATAATCGCACCTAACATGTCGATATACCTACGTCATCACTTTGTCCGTGAAGCTGTTGAAAGAAAAGACATTATTATAAAATATATTAGCACTGAAGAGATGCCAGCGGACGTTTTGACAAAAAGTTTGTTAGCAACCAAGCACATTCATTGTATACAAAATCTCGGAATGAAACTAATTTAAGATTTATATTTCGGAAATACGTACTTAATTTAATTACTAATTTAACACACTTGAGTATTTATAACATAAATTTGTAAGCGATGTCAGATTTGAGGGAAAGTGTTGAAATGGATAATATATCACACATCTGGCATCACCTATATTATCCAGACTTAATGTCATTTATGTCAATTCATTGAATACACATTTTTTCACTTCCTGTTTGATCGAATAAAGAAGAACACGTTCCAACAAGACTGCGATTCAATACATATTTTTAATAGTAACCCTAAATCGAAATAAATTTTTTTTGTTCAGATACGAAATAAATAAATACATTTAGAAAATACCGTTTTCTATTTTTTTATACTTTCCTTAGCACTGAAAACTTTGATTTTCGAGTGTGCCAATACTTTTTTGATTCACCTTGATCAAAAATAAAGATTATACCTATTTCTCGATGGACTCACAATCACTTCTGAAGCGTTCATGTCACTCGTTTTTTATGAAGTTGTTTTTTTAGAGTGTCATTACCATAACAGTTTTCGCACCATTAAATCTATTTTCAACGCAAAATTCAATACAAACTCGTTGTTGCAAATTCAAATCCATTTTTAAACCTGTAAAAAATCGCAAACATGTGCAGAGGCAAATTTACTCAAGACTAACCTTCACAAATGTCAAGCAATGGCGACAAAATTTTGGTAGAAATGGTAATCGCAGATGTGGCTTCCTAACAAAAAAAAGAAGAAGGTAAACAGAACTCAAATCAGTTGAGATTAGAGCGTCACCTGGCGGTTGTTCCGGGAACTTTTTGATCAAGGTGACATTTAAAATATTATATTTCGCATTCACTTTATAAGGCCTTTTGATTTTTATTTTTAAATTTGACCAAAAATTGCAGCAAATCCAAAATTCCAAAAATAAAAAAAATTGTAAAAGTTAAGTTATTTATCTGAACATAAAAAAGATCGACCTTTTTTGATTTGATCGATAATTCGAACATTTCACGAAAGAAATAGTGTGGAGTTGCGGGCTTTTTCGATATTTATAGGAATTGGATAATGTGCTTGGGTTTTTTGACTGTAAACCGGTGTTATAAAATTATAAAAATTATAAAGTTTAAAGCTTCGAATTACAAATATTTCAGCCTTGGCTAGTGAATATTTTTTGTTTTTGTTGTTAAAGTATGAGTTTCTTTGTATTTAATATCATAATAATAAACCCAAACTTACCTTTCTCCCGCCCAACCAACACGAGTGGTGCCGACCGCTTGACGTGTGCAATTTTTTTGTTTTTGGTTTGGCGTCGATTCATGAAAAGCAAGAATTTCTTAAGTTTCGTGTTGTAAAGTTCCATTATATTTACATTTTAGCACGAGTACTTTCTAGATAAAGTTCGCATTACAGAATTACAAGAAAAAAAGGTAATGCTAATGGTTTTTTATTATAATAAGAGACGGACAGGACAGTCAACGTCAAAAGAAAGTGTGCACCATATATTGACAAGTTTTGACTTTTTTTTATTTACTCTTTAATTTCAATTATTCTTTTATAAAAACATTTTTCATATAACAAAATCCATATAAACAAAATTTCGAACTTTGTAAAAATTCGTGAAATTTTCATTAAAAAATTGTCAAAAATTAACACATTATTATTCCAAAATTGACTGATCTATAAAACTGCATATCTGAAATTTTTCTAAAAATTTTGAGTCAAAAGTTTGAAATTTTGCTGAATTTTTATAAGTCCGAACCTTTTATATGATTTTTATTGGAGGGTTTTTTTTTTTAATTTATTTATATTATCCCATATTTTTTTGTTGGCAATCACAATTTTAATATAGAAAATACTTTATAAAAACTTCTTTTTATAAAAAAATTAATTTAAATTTTTTGTGTTTTTAAAAAATAAAAAGAAATTGAAACTTTTAACATACATTTTTTTTTTGATTTTCAATTTTTACATTTTTTTAACTTTTTCCATTTTTTAGATTTTGTTTTTGTAATTTTTGTTTTATTTGTAGAAAATTCCTTAGAAAGTTATTTCTTTTTTAATTGCTTAGAAAAAATTTTATTTTTTTTACATTAATTTTAAATTTTATTTTAGTTTTTTAAATTGTTTTTTGGTTGTTTTTTCATTTCTGGAAAATTATTTTAATAAATTTATAGAAAATGTATTTTTAATTTTTTAGAAAAAAGAAATTAAAAATTTAACTAACAGAAATTGTTTTTGAAGCATTTTTTATAAATTAAAAAAACTTAAAATAATAGTAAAAAAAAGAAAAAATGTAAAAAAATAATTTTTTTTTTCACAAAACCAATAACAAAATATTCCTTGCTTGAGTTTTCCAAATTGTTTACCGTAAAAAAGATAATAATAATTTTCTCTATTGAGACATGTAACAATTTTCTAAATTTTTTTCCCACAAAAAATTATCTCCACTATTTATTTATACGCACGTAAGGAGATACATTTCTGTCGAGTAGCCCCGACTTTCTAAAATTTGTTTTTTTTTTTTTAAATTATCTCTTTATTTATTTGTACGTACGTAAGTAGAGAGATTTTCGCCAAGGCTGGGTAGCGAAATGTTGATCGTTTAATACATTTTTTATAATATAATAATTTTTTTAAATAGTCCGACATTTAAGTTGCATCTTAATAAAGTATTACATAATTTTTGGAATGCTTACTTAGAAATTGAATTCGTTTTTCTGCGCATACATTTTTCATATAGCTAGCATTATATTAGTTTTGTGCTGTTTTTTATAAAATACAAAATTTTTATGAAACAAAAAATTGTTTCACAAAATATTCGCACCATCCAAATCACAATTCAGCAAAATAGATCTTCCTTCAACCACAGTTAACAACACCATTCCACAATATTCTATGTTTTTTTTTCTTTTCTTTTACCACTACCAACACCACCACCACCATCACCAATCTTCAAACAACAACCAAAACTACTGCGCAACAAACCAATCAACGCGCAGGCTTGGAGAACGAGGATATGACACCGACGCTACGTCAATTATGGACCGCCATTCGGCAAATGCAGCAGGAAATGTCGCAAATGAAGTTGCAAATGAACGAGGAGCGTGCGCTGCGAACGAGCTTGCAACAGCTGTTGATGCAACATTTGGAGGCGGGCAGCGCCGTGAGTAATACACCGAAATGTTGACTATGCAAGTGAGTTGGCGAGATTGCGGAATTGGCAACTTGGCTTCAGCAGCGAAAAAGCTTAGCAAACAAAGTATTTGAACGACGGTTGAAAGGAGAAGCACTTGAATCAACGCATAATTTAGTGAAAATTAAGTTGCAATCAATTATTCTTTAATAAGAGAACATAAACGGTTTTTTTTGTTCTTCCGATAAGTAGCTCTGTATTTTTTGCTTCTAGTAGCTCACTTAGGTACTTATGTAGATATACGCATACGTACACACATACTTGTAGAAAGTGTCATATTTAACGCTTATAAGTTTAGTTTTTATGAATTTGCATAATAAGCACAAATAATAAATAATTTAATTAGCATTAGTTTTTATGCAATTAGTGCATTGATTTATGAAAAAAGTGTGTAAGATATTTAAATGTATGAAGCCTGAAAGTAGGCAAACTAGATTAGACAAAGACCAGCAGTGAGATTTGTATTGCCTTAGCGCTAGGGCGAAAACGTCAAAAGCTCGGGGTACATATGGTGTGTAGGTATGTAAATTGCAAGCTTGAAATAACAAAAGTCTGGGCAATCTGGCTACAAGGTGTAGTTAAAAAGTTCGTGAAATTCAGAGATAGGGGAGCAAATTTTATATGAAATAAAGTCTCTTTTTTTGGCATATTATATTTATTATAACTCGTATACAAAAAATATTTTATCACAAAAAAAAATGTTGTTTCGGCCGCCAAATTCTACACAAACGGCTGACTCAATTTATTCATCAACAGAAAATGTTTCTGCTCAAGTGTCTTTCTCCATTTTTGGAAACACAAAATACTTTAGCGGGATGGCGCTAAAGCTGCAATTAGTGGTGCCGTAGCCATAACCATAGCCGCAACATTACAGCATTTGTCGATTAGTCATGCCGTAATCATAAACAGCTGATATTGGAGTAGAATTAATGACAACATTTGCATTTTGTCATAAAAACATGGCTAATTTTCCACTGAGTCAATTAATTTTTTGTCGTTCATTTCTAATATTCAAATTTTTATCGCAAATATCAAAAAAAAAAAAATGTCAACTATTTGTTTCTGCTTAGGGTTACGAGAAAAACCAAAATTCAATAGATGCATACGGCTCCGGTTATGGCTATGGCTCTATGGTGGGGCACCTATAATCGTTTACCGTGATGCTCACATGTTTGATCAGAAAGCTGATTGCTATGTTGACGGTTATTAACACTAATTGCAGCTTAACTCGGAACCATAGGGAATGTTTTCTTTTTCGAAGCATTACTTGTCTAGGAAAGTCAGCATAACATAACTCGAAGACGGGTGCTATGTGGGACACACTTCGTGCCCATTTTCTACTTAGTTTTTCTGTAACTACGTTTTTTAGTTTTTTTCTAAAAGCGTTGTGTGGCATAGAATCTCAAAACAGTAGCGAATACATTTCCAGTCGAACATCTTAGGCAACGATTCAGGTTCCTAGTGATAAACGACTTCATTTTCAATAAAAATCAAGCTCATGAATGAGTTTCTGTTTACGCAAAAAAAAAAAAAAAATCAGAAATTCGAACATCGAAAACAAATTCAAAAACTCGAATAGCCAAACACAACACGGTGCTCTAGAAGGGGGCTTAAATAAAAATGAGTTGGCACTTCGAAATTCCTTTTGATTATGATTCTTGGGTTAGTAGGGAATGTTTTAATATAGAATTTAAAATCAGTTCACGTGGCCGATTTTAAATAATTTGAGTTTGAAATTAGAAATAGCGCTATTATTACTATATTATATTTTATTCAATACTTTTTCGAAATCTCAAAACTGTTTTGAAAATTGGGATCGAAAGCCCTCGTTGTCTTCTATTTTATGCAATTTATTTGAAAAGAATCCGATCATAAATGGCAAAGTTATTCGCATTTGAATGTCCACCACAAGCGCACATTGTTCATTGCTTCAAATTGCTTGCTTTTAATGCGTATTAGAATTGATTTAATGCATAAATGTAATCATAAAGAAACAAAATAATGTTCATGAAATATTTTATTAAACTAATTTTATTAAATATAAATTAAAACTAATACATATAATATACTGCTCACAAAGCTATATATGTGTACTATTGTAGCTACGTACAGCTCGAAGTAGTTTTGCAAAGTAATTTTCATTAATTTTTGCTACCTTAAAGTTTTTCCACTTTTCGTTGAAATCGTGATGTACCGATTCTGTGGCTTGTTCTGCAAAAAATCCTAGACCTTTCTGAAATTTTGAGCAAAACTGTGGAACGTGGTTATAAATTGTGTGAACTTTTGGTGTTACCGAAATTCCTAAAAGTTCATAACTTTTCTGAAATTCGGTAACATGTTGTTGAAGCTTTGGCCGTAATTTAAAAGAAAAACAATCGTCAACAACTGTTTTAAACTTTCTAAAAGTATCTACGTACGCAAAGCAACCTGATAGACCACCAAAATTAACTTCGCATAACCGTTGAAGTTTGTCAACATTATTAAGTAAGATCTTACAAGCATTCCCTTCAAACGAAAAATTGCCACCATTTGTACAACTTTTTTGAACATGACATTCCTGCGCCCACTTTTCTGCAATATTAGGATGTAGTTTAAGCATGCTACTGTAAAGAGTGTTAACACATCCTAACAATAGATGCAGTTCAGGAGGAGGGATCACATCCAAAATTAATTGATCCTTATCTGAGCAAAACAAAGGTGGATGTATGCAATTTTTGAAATCCTTCACTTTATTTTTCACACTTCCTTGATGACACCAATTATTGTAATTAGACAGGCAGCTTGCAGTTGTCCTTAAAGTACCACAGGAACTTAAATCAGATTTTGTGACGTCACACCAAATGCATGGGCAAAAACTTGCGTTACTTGTCAAACCCGTAATAATATTTGCAAGTTTCAAGTCCGTCGTTACTGTTCCAGGATATTCAATCAAACATTTATTTATTTCCAATTTTGACCACAGAAGTTTAACATTATTGTAATTTTCTTGGGTATCTGGGGCAAGAGCAATGATAAATATTTTTTTCACTCCAGTATCCTTCCATTTTTCACTGTTTTTTTTAGTTTTCTGGTTTAAATCATCATTTTCTTGACTTGATTGTATAGACAAGGTGAATTTCAGGGAACCTCCGCCACCGTCGAGACCAAAATTTAAGTGAAAATCAAAAATTTCCCGTTTATCAATAATGTGCCTTACAAAGAGCATCAAGTCAACACAAACAACAGCAAAGTTTGTAGCTTTTGTCATTACGTCTTTTTTTGTTGTTTCAAAATCAAATGACTGCACTTCAAAAAAATCATCCAAGTTGTGGGACGTAAAAACAAATTTTTCTTGAGCATAAGGTTCAATAATATCTCTTGTACTCGTTTTTTTTCTTATGAATTTAGAAACATTCTTTACCTGACGATTCGATAAATTTAGGTCTGTTTGTAACTCACATAAATCATTAGATGATATCTGACGTACTACTTTTTTCGGATTTGCATTAATGAGTAAATCTAAGGGTTTACCATGCTGCTGCGATAGGGATGCTGGAATGGTTGTGCTTCCTTCTTTGACATTTAATTTGTCTTTAAGTATGTTCTTTTTTAACAGTCCAGATAATAATTGTTCGGCTTGCTTTGGCGATTGGACGCATTCATGAATATTTGTCAACGTTGAAGTTGCATAACATTTATGACTAACACCTTTAGCAATTAAAGTAAGACACTTTGAGCAGCGCCTACTATTAGTAGTAGTAGTCTTTAAAGATTTAGATTTTTTTTTAGCATTTACGGCATCCAAATTTCCTTGTCTTGATCTAATTTCGTTGCACAAAGTACACTCACATTCTTTTTCTGACACTGATGTACGGGTTTTTATTTTAAAATGGTATTTTGAGTAATCTGGCATTTGAAGGGAACCTTTCAAACTTGGATTTGCACTAGCTCTTATAATTTTGTGCCTACAAGCACAACAAACCACATCAGGAAGCCTTGAATCCTTTTCATTAAAATCAGGAAATAGTAGTTTGATTTGAGCTCCAATTGCGCCTGTAGTTTTATAATACTGTTTCTGCGGCTTCCTTTTGCAAATCAAACACATACTATGACGATTTTGTTCATGATTTTTGGAAGATTTACCTTGTGACTGCATGTCTAATGATTGCTATTTAAAAATGAATAATAATAATAATGTAATAGATTAAATAAACACTTTGCGTCAATAGTTAAAGTTTAAAATTTCGAAAAATTGACTTACCTAATCTAATTAATTTTTACAAATAATGAACATAATTATTCTCTGTTCTTGCTCTACTGCGCATTTTATTTTAGTGACTATAGGCTCCTGTGTAAAACTACGACGCAATTATTTTTCTACTATGACTATGACTCTGACTCCGATTGTTGCGCAGTTAGATTCGTGAAATATATGTAATTATTTTGATGTTTACCGTTATAATTTCGCATTGGAATGTGATGCCGCAAGGGTCGTCCACCAGTACAAATCCTATACGTCCTATACAATGAACAATGTGCGCTTGTGGTGGACATTCAAATGCGAATAACTTTGCCATTTATGATCGGATTCTTTTCAAATAAATTGCATAAAATAGAAGACAACGAGGGCTTTCGATCCCAATTTTCAAAACAGTTTTGAGATTTCGAAAAAGTATTGAATAAAATATAATATAGTAATAATAGCGCTATTTCTAATTTCAAACTCAAATTATTTAAAATCGGCCACGTGAACTGATTTTAAATTCTATATTAAAACATTCCCTACTAACCCAAGAATCATAATCAAAAGGAATTTCGAAGTGCCAACTCATTTTTATTTAAGCCCCCTTCTAGAGCACCGTGACAAATTCAACAAAAACTCGACGCGTTAATGGTAGACAGACAAAAATGATCATGGAAGTTATTCAAAAAAATCGTAGACGATCCACCAATCATTTCTTTGCTTAGTTGCTTTTTGAAACGGCCGTCTTTTTCGATTTTCGAGCGCCGATCGTCTCCAATTGACTTTTATCTTGGTTTTATAGGTCAGGTTACTAATAAAGCATTGCTTTTCTTGGGCGAGAGTCCCCGTATACAAATGTCATCCTTTTATAAAGCGCCTTGTTCTTTGTTAAAAAAAAAATAAATAATTACAGCGTACACTTCTGTTAAATGTTTGGCCGAGCTCTTTCTATTTGTGGTGTGCGTCTTGATGTTGTTCCACAAATTGAGGGACCTACAGTTTTGAGCCGACTTCGAACGACGAACGTGTTTTTTATGAGGAACCTTTTCATGGCAGTTTTTTTCTTTGTTTAGTAAGGAATTTAATCACTGCACCAAACTGAATGTGCTCCATAGCTGATACTTCCGAATTTACTGTTTATCCGTCATTATCTCAAAGGTTAATGAACGGTGTGACTAAAATTAATACTAACTCCACAAACTTTTTGACCTCCCGCTTAGCTTTATGTAGAATTCTTCAAATTTATTGTTAATTATTTGATACTTGTTTTTGGCGATACCGATTTAGCGGCTACGGATCTCAAAATGCCGCCGCTGAAGGCAACAATTTCAAATCTCGGAAAATACTTTGCAGCGGTTTTGTGTTTCAGCAGTTCCTCATTCTAAGTTCACCTTTAGAAAGTCGTATACATACAAACCTCTGACGTCTTCCATAAATCCGAGCTATCGGTAAGCATTGCCATTTTTGTTTGCAGTGAAAGTGCAGACTGGTGAACTTTGAAAAAGGATTAGGCATAAAGTTTCCATGAATGCTCAATAGTGGTTTCGATTTTATTTTGAGTTTTAGTAATTATAGTATCACTTAAAAATGTCCCACGTATTTTTACTGATTATAAATTTACAAAACAGGTCTCACATTTGTTCTGCTCACGAGATTGCAAAGCAAAATTATTTGAAAAAAAAAAAAAAAAAAAAAAAAAATGTACCACGAATAGCCAACGAAGGGATACTTTTCGCTTATTACGCTGCCCACATACGGTGGCTAGTGTTTGAATCTCGGAATAAGTGCGGTTGCGAACACGAAAATAGCAGTACCAAAAAAATATTAGTTTGGGGAAAATGAAATCCATTATTTTCTCGGTAGACGGCTGCAGTGATCGATATCTCGTAAAGTATCAGTCAAACAATTTAAAATTTATTCCTGTTGTCAAGGTGATATTTCACACTAAAAAAAATCTTTTGCTATTTTTTGTTTGTTCCATTCAGTTGAGATCACCCTGTTCACAAAGAGAGATTCCCCAAATAAATTTCCCACAGTTTTTGATTCTTACTCGGTTTGGCATTGTGCACACATCTCTTTTTAAGTCCCCCCACAGATTTTCTATAGGATTGAGGTCGAGAAACTGAGCTGGCCATGTCATAACCTGAATTTTATTTGCGCAAAACTCATACTGACTCGTGTGTTTAGAATCATTATCCTGCTGGTAGCCAGACCCCTTTTATTGACATTTCTTCTCTGTAATACGGCAACAAGCATGCATATTTGTGTACATTATTTCTCAGCTTATACATTTCGTCTAACGCAGCTTGTTGATCCATTCCGAATAATAGGATTTTTCCAAGTCTGAAAAATAGCTATTCGTTTCTGCAATTACCTGCTCGCTTGAATAAAATCTTTTTCACACCAGCCATTTCTTCAAGTTTGGGAACAAAAGGTAGTCCAAGAGATATGAGGTAGCCAAGTGTGGGGAATAGGGGAGATGTGAAACGAGTTGAAACCATATTTCCATTCATTCTGCGACCACAACTGCTGAGGCGTGAACACCAAATTCTTTTTGGTTATTTTTTTGAAAATCACTCGACTTCCTCAATTCAAGCGAATGCCAAACGCAAACAAATGAACCGATCTGCCTGAGACTTGGTTGATGTGTGTTCTTCCAAGAGATGCTACTAACTAAATATAGATTCGATACTCGCCAGTAGTGCCATCACTCTCACTTTGCACGAAATTTTCAAACGACCCTCATATAGCTCAAAGATACCTCTTTCCAGGTTCAAGCAACAGCCAGTATTCACTAAAATTTTGTGATCATCGCAAGCAATAACCGTCAAAGTCAAAAATCTGGCTTTTGAGGTAGAAATTTGCTACAAATATAGAATTTTGTTAGTCGCATTTAGCTAAGTTTTTTCTTAAGTGGACTTAGGTGCTTATTGCTCGTGGACTCAAGAGTTGTTAAAAAACACTGATATGGCACTGGTATTGCTGACGGGACTTCAAGCAAATCGACACTTCATGTAAATCGAGCTCAAATGTTTACTCTGATTATTTACTTCTTAATGAACTGTTTACGCTTGAGTCAAAAAGTATTGATACTTAAGGAAAAATATTTAAGCTAAAATCACTTATTAAATCAAGCGCACAACTAATCGTTTGCGTGTAAACGTAAACACGTACCAATACATACCAACATAAATTTAAGAAAAACGAAGCATTGACAACGACACTAAATATTCGCCGGAAAATTCATCCGTTGAAAGGCCGCAATACCAATTACGATTGTAGAAATAAGTTATTGAACCCAGTAAAAAAGTACTAAAATTAATAATTTAACTGCTATGAAATTTTTTTTGTTTTTGTATTGTAACTGTATCTATTTGCTATTTGATTATCGTTGTATATAAATAAATGTTGTTATCATTAGTATTTTTGTGCGATAAGGAGGGTTCCAAGTCTTTTATTGCTGTCACACAGTGCTGCCAAAAATTACTCCAATCACAAATTAGCAAAGATTAGTCTAAATGAGAAGCTTTATTTGTAGCTTTGCAAATTTATTGTTAGAATTAAGGCACAAACAGAATTTATACTGCTCTTCTGTGGCGCTTTGTTGCTATTGTCATTTCGATTTCGTCTATTGTTGGAAAAATGCTCATTAGCTTCACTTTCGATTGTGAATTATTTACTAAACATAAAGAAATATAATAAAAAAAGATCAGCTGAGCATTGAGTAAATATTTATAAGAAGAAAATGCGTGAGTATTACTACACTGACAAAGAAGAGAATGTATGTGAGTGTATACACAACTACGTACAAATAATAAAAAAAAATATTTTCTATCAATTTCGAATACGCTGTTGTTTCTTTTATATATATAAAGGGTGATCACTTCAGAGGTATCGGATTTTAAATTGAAATCATCATCGTCATCATAAATTCCTAAAGTTCCAGTAGGAAACATTGGGCTATATTGAAATAAAACAGCGCAAACTCAAATTGATATTTTGTAGAATCAATCATGACATTTATTTTTTAAAGATAATCCGTTTCAAATGTTGGCCGCAACTGCGCCGTAATTCGGGCCTCGGTAAACACAAATTTTGAATGACTCGCTGGAGGACTCCTGTCGGTATCTCTCGAATAACTTTAGGCTGCCAATGCCTTAATCGAAGCTGGTTTATCCACAGAGCATTTAGAATTTAAATTACAAATAAAAGTCCAAAGGTGTGATATCACACGATCTAGGTGGTCAATCCACTGGTCCGAGACGAGAGATGAATTCCTCACCGAAACTACAGTAAACGACGCAGTAAATCCATTGTTTCACGAGCTGTGTGGCAAGTAGCGTCGTCCACCGTCTTGTTGTAGATAGATATCACGTTTAACATGGCGCACACTGGGGATTTTTGTACAGAGATGCGGAAAAAAGTATGCATCCCAAAAAATATTTACATTTTTACTACTAACGAAGTTGTATATATTTGTGTATGAAAAGAACATGTCTAAAAACTACTTTTTAAAAAAATTAAAAAAAAATTTTTTTTTTTTAATTCATAAATTTTTTTTTTTTTTTTTTATTAATATAAGCCAGCAAATATTTACGCACAGGATACATGTAAGTTCATAATTCTGAATTACCCTCAAAATGTCAAAACAAAATTAAAAGTGTTTCGTTATCATTATACACACACTAGAAAGCGTTTAGTTATTATCATTGCCAAAAAATAATCAGTGGCGCCTGGTGGCACCTGCAATTGATTAAAACTGAAAGAGACGTTATTAAGCAACACGTTGATACTAGTTTCTGACCGTAGGTAAATGTAGCTCAACTTGCAGATACAAGAATATGAAGGAATATGATTTTTTTTTTCGTAAAATTAATTATAAATAGATAATCAAATGCTTTACAGCCTTTGTTCTTCCGGCTAAAATATATAAAAATATCGTACCCTAAATGAAAAATAAAAAATTGGAAGTCGGCTCAAGCAAAAAGAAAAAAAACCACCTTGGGCTTTGAAGTTTTTTCTTAGTCAGTTCAATACTATAAAAAAATTATACTTTTGACATATCTATAAAAAAAAACTGTAAGTCGGAGTTTAGTAATTCTTTTTGATTTTATTGTTGGTTCTATTCTGGAATTTAGAAATACCATTAAACATTGCGTAGGTGGTATGTTGCAAATTTGACTTTTTTCCGCAAAATCCCCAGTGTGTGGCGTCTCATCACTGAACAAAATTTGGGTCCCAAATTGCGAATCTGCGGGGAGTTTTTGAAGAGTCCAACGACTGAAATTATGATGCTTTGGAAGATCGGCCGGCTTCAAATCTTGGACTAGCTCTGTTTTATACACTTTAAAACCAAGATCTTTGCGTAAAATCACCCAAGTCGTGCCAAAAGATAGGCCAATTTGTTGAAATCAGCGCCGAATCGAATATTCCCGGTCTTCGGCAAAACTCTCATTTACAGCCGCACTATTCTCTTCTCTTCGGACTGTACGTCGTCTACTCGGTCGAGTATCCTCCAATAATGTAAAAATATTCTCAATTTTGCCGAATAGTACGTTCGGTAGGACGGTTATGTGCACCATAAGTTCGCCTGAGCGCGCGATGAGCAGTTTTCATAGAGCGTTGATTTTCGTAATCCAATTGCACGATTTGTAAACGTTGTTGAGGCGTAAGTCTTTCCACGATGAAATGTCAATGAATACTGGAAAACATTATGTATTTAGTTTGACGTAAGTCACGCGTGACCTGTCGTGACCCGAAAAAAGTTTTTACCAATTGTTGACACATTTTCTTCGAAAGAGAGATGTGTTTTTTACACAGCATGAAAAAACTGAACTCTTCTGACAAAGGAGTGTTATTGGTTTAGGAACAATACGTCTTTAGAAACATTCTACAGGAGGGCACAATAGAAATTAATTACAATAAAAAGCCATAAATTGAATTGTACTCAAAATTTATTATTTGTTTTCTACTTAACAGTGACAATAATCTAAAAATCAAGCACAAAATCATTTTTAAAATGATCAGCACAAACTTAAAACATACATAATGGGCATCAACCCAACTCAAGCAGAGTCAAATTGTTTTTTTTTGTTTTCCTTTTAATAACTAATAATTCTCAGTGGTTCTGACATAATTTACACCGGATGGCATCGACACCTTATCAAAACCTTTCGGAAACAACTGCTTGGCTTCCTCATCAGACACAGTGGGCAAAATCATGACTTTGGTGCCAGGCTATACAAAAAATATGCAGTTATTGTAATATCCAATAAAAATTCACTTTGTGCTCTAGAAAACTTACAGTCCAGTTGGCGGGTGTAGCTACAACCTTCAGCTTGTCAGTCAATTGCAGTGAGTCGATACAGCGTAGAATCTCACTGGAATATCAAACAAAATGTCGTTTATTAGAAACATTTCAAATAACGCTAAAATAACTGTGCAACTCACTCAACATTACGGCCCATGGACATGGGGTAGAACATCGACACGCGCACTTTGTGATCGGGGCTGATGATGTACAGCGCACGAATAGTTTTCCCGATTTCCGGGTCGCGCTTCTGTTCTTCATCCAACATGCCGAAGAGTACAGCCAAATCGCGATGAGGGTCGGCAATGATGGGGTAGGGGAATTCCCCGGGAATATCCAAGCAGTAAGACTTGATGTCGTTCACCCAATTAACATGGGATTTCAAATCGTCCACGGAGTGAGCCAAGCACTTGGCATTACGCTTGGCGAACTCTGGCTGATGAACAGCGATGCGACCCAACTCAGTGGTGCAGACGGGTGTGAAGTCCGAAGGGTGCGAGAATAGCACGACCCAGCTGTGGAGCGAAGTGGAGTAGAAGAAATATTGTACATATAAAGAAAGTGAGTAAGTAAGAAATGTTAATGAAATTATTTGGGTGCAGATTAATGTAATTTCCAAATAAATGACAGCTGCTAATACAATTTTATTTGCATATGTTTTGTGAGTCGTGATTGGTAGATTTCTTCAATTATTTGGATATACCTTTAACGCGCGGTCGTAGATATTTTAATTTAAGGTGAATTGGCGTAATTGTTTTTTCAATTTTTTATTATTTTTAACTTAACAGATTTAAACGCGTAGTAACATAAAAGATATAAGCTGCATATTTATCTGAATAGATAAAAAGCGATAAATAGATTTGTTTGAAATGTGAGATATAACACAGGGAGGGCTAAGCTGCGGCTAGCGAGTCACATGGGACTCTTAGAAGAGGTTTTTGATTTATTTCTTAATCTATTTGAAATTACATAATTCTAGTTGAGTTTTCTATTTCTAATATAATTATGATCCAAAAAGCATCTGGAGAATTAGAATTAATAGAGATGCGAGAAAATCAAGCTCTACACTTAAAATATTATATAATATAAGTTGACGTCGATGACTGAATTTTGGAAATTTTTTACCAAAGTAAAAGTAACCGGAGGTAGAAAAGGCGGCTTGTCGAATTATTTTAATAATAGGACTATGAATAAGTTCGTGCGGTTTTTTTCGAAATTTGAAACTTTATTGACGTAAAATGGTTACAAATTTAATATTCAAAGTATTGTCCATCGCTTGCTACTACTTTTTCCCATCTTTCTGGCAATTCACGGATTCCCTTTGTGAAAAATTCGGTCGGTTTTGCCGCAATCCACGAATCGATCCATTTTTTGACTTCATCGTAATTACGGAAGTGCTGGTCAGCCAGGCCATGTTGCATCGATCGGAAGAGATAGTAATCGGATGGCGCAAGGTCTGGACTATACGGCGGGGGGGGGTAGGACATCCCATTTGAGCGTTTCTAAGTATGTTTTGACCACTTGTGCAACATGTGGCCGAGCATTGTCATGTTGCAAAATAACTTTGTCGTGTCTATCGGCGTATTGCGGCCGTTTTTCTCGCAGTGCTCGGCTCAAACGCATCAATTGTTGTCGGTAGACATCCCCCGTAATCGTTTCATTCGGTTTCAGTAGCTCATAATACACAACACCCAGCTGGTCCCACCAGATACACAGCATAACCTTCAGGCCATGAATATTCTGCGCCGACGTCGATGTTGAAGCATGGCCAGGGTATCCATACGTTGCCCGACGTTTTGGATTGTCGTAATGGACCCACTTTTCATCGCCAGTCACAATTCGATGCAAAAAACCCTTTCTTTTGTGCCGTTGAAGCAGTTGTTCGCATGCCATAAAACGGCGTTCAACGTCTCTTGGCTTCAATTCATACGGCACCCAATGGCCTACCTTTCGGATCATTCCCATGGCTTTTAAACGTTTGGAAATGGTTGATTGATCAACTCCCAAAGTTTTTGCAACCTCTTCTTGCGTTTGAGCCGGATCTTGATCGAGCAATTCCTCCAATTCGGTATCCATGAACTTTGGCGGCGCACCCTCGCGTTCTTCGTCTTCCAAGCCAAAATCACCACTTTTAAAGCGTGCAAACCACTTCTGGCACGTTCGCTCAGCTAGAGCATGCTCACCATAAACTTCCACCAAGATACGATGACTTTCGGCTGCTTTTTTCTTCATATTAAAATAATGAAGAAGAATTCCCCGCAAAAACACATTATTTGGCACGAAATTCGACATTTTCAAGTGTGGTAAAAATATTGTTGTTTACGCTTCAAATAAAAAACTTATACTGACGTTTGTGCCTTACGACAGTAGCTCTCCAATGAATGTTTGGAAATGTGGATCGATGGAATAATAATCAAGTTACGCCATCTGTTGTAAAACCGCAAGGAACTTATTCATAGTCCTATTATTTGGAATAGAACCCTCGTATGTATGTGAATCATTTTATTCCAATTTAAAATTCTTTAAATCCAAACACCGATCAGTATTAACTAACCAAAAGATCAAAGAATTACTGAGCAGGGGAATTTTTATGATTTTACATTTCATACTTTTTCTAGTCTGTAAAGTATTTGCATCGCACAGTAATAAAAATTAAAATATGTAGGTAAATAATTTTAGAAATGCATACGCGATTTCAGAGGTAAACCGAATGAAAATTTATGTTTGTATAGGAGCTGCCACACCCCGTTTTTGCACACACACCACTTTGTGTGACGTATCAAATTCCATTAGCTTAGCATAAGCGGCTTCCGAGATAAGCAATATTCTCGTATGAGTGAGACGCCCCCATCTCCAATACCAATACCAATGCCCCTTTATGTTGGGGAGGAGAAAATTAGCTTCACATCGGTACTTATTTCGTTGAAATCGAATATAAGAATATAAGAAATACTCCAAAATTTATATTAAATTTTTGGATGTGGCGTGTATATGTGTATACATACATATATAATATATTTATAGATGTGTGTAAATGCTTATGAATTCCTTATATCACCGTCGACGCGAACTAAGACTTCGCAAATTGCGCGGCATTCGTTATGAAATATTTTTTATCATTTAATCTATCATAAAACAATTATCTGCGCTTGATAACTGGACTTGCTGCACTCGTAAAAATTAATTATGCACTCAACTTACTTTACTATCTTCATTGCACTTGCATACATTCAAATCCATACAACTAAACTTTCGCGCGTCTCATATGTATGTATGTATGCATTTATAAGTACACACACGAGTTTGCGTGCGCGTTTACCGTTTACTTGTAATTAATTGATACTTACTTGTAATAGATACTTACGAGTTTCCTTGCCAATCGTAAAAGCTAATGGGACCCTGAGTGGTCTCAGCTTTGAAATTCGGTACTGTTGCTCCCAAACGCATTTTTAAAAGTAGTTCTACTGTACTTTTTTCTCACAGATGATTTAGACGCGACTAAGCTCTTTCACAGACTGATGTCAACTCCGAGCAAATGCGCTTTTTATATTATACATATATCATTTAATGAATGCCTCTGCTGCTCAATGGCGTACGAGTAATGTTTGCCTCTCGCACTCGGCTGACAAACGATCGTTTGTTTGCGGTAAACCTTGATAACGCGTTTCCACAGCGGCAGAGGCGTAGCTATTTCGGTGTGTAGGTGCAAGTTTCATCCGCCGGTGAAGATGTTGGTATCCCGAAGAGTGTTTGATAAGCAGCTCTCTCTTTTCCTTTGCGGTGCATATGCGAGCGATAAGTGCTAAGTAGAAGAGTATTAAATAGTTATCACCAATCAAATAAACATACAGACCTTCCATGTATTACGTGAAACATAGGGAAATAAAGAAACAGCTAAAAGGTAATAAAATTTGAATTTTTGTCAGCTGAAGGCTGTGAACTCCAATCACACATCTTAGCACATGGGCTGAAAATATCCGGAAATAGCAAAGAAAAAGTGTTTTTTGTCTATTTCTTACCGGCGAGTCTTTTTTAGGTCTGCGAACAGCCTAGTTGCTGGGAGCCAAGTCTGGCGAATGTGGTGAATGTGGGAGTAATTCGAGGTAGTTTTGCCATTTTTCAGAATCATCAGCACGTTCTGGTTATTGGTCAACAGTTGTTATGTGACCATAGATGAGTTCCGGTAGGCTTGCCTGTGATGATGCTCTGCCACTGCGCCGTGTGCACTCGCTTGTGTCCCGGAGCTTCAGTATGCGGATTCGATAACGCAGCAGCAGAACCAAGCCAAGACCATCATAACTATCGCCTCAAAAGCTAAATTAAATAAATTGCACGGGGGGAAAATTAAAATCTGCCAACATATATAATTTCCACCTACATTCCTAAAGGCCTACGAATCCTTAAGCCTGACAGCGCTTACGGAGGTCGTGTGGCTTCTCTATACTCTCCCTACCTTGGCTTTGTAGATGTAAATAAAGCCCTATTAGATCATCAATACCTCCTCCGAAATCTGGCCAAAATTATGCAAAACCTAGTGAATCATTTTCATTACCATATTTATTAAAGACTCCATAGCACGACAATTCAACTATTCAAAATTAATATATATTTAAAACAATGGTATACCAACATTATTTTTCTGGGTGTATATTAACTCACTATAACTGGTCATGGACCAGAAAAAAATATTAACTTATATGAAAGGAATGAAATGGAATATGCAAAAAGATCAAATCATATATACGTACGTATGGTTGTACATCAATAATGATAGAAACAAGATTGCGCCCATCAGAGTGGGCGTGACCTCACTTTTGCCAAGTTGTGCAGTGTTGCCAACCATTTGCTCTTCACAATTAATTTAGTGCTTTTTATACCCAAAATGAGAAAATTTTTAAGTTTGGTGGTTGTTTCTTTTTGTTTTAATTTAAACCTACAGAAACTGTAAATTAAAAAACAAACTGACAAAAGAAGGTTAAAAAAAGGTCACTCTGAGAGGATTTTAGTGCCAATGCAAGTTTATTGATTCTTATAAAGTTTGATAGTTTGAAAGTGCAAAATTAATTTTTTTCTCCTTTTAAGTTAATGCAAGAATATTAAATGTTCTTCTCTCAATTCTTCTTAACACTGAAAACCTTTTTACACATTTTAAAAAGCGTTTGAATTTACTTAATGAGAATTACTAAAACCATAGAGGTGTAATCGTTTCGTCCGGTCGTCAATCCTTAGTGGGATATAGGGCATCAAGAGGTGTATTCACAGTAAAAATAAGCAACAAAATACCAGAAAATACTGAAAAAACCATAACGACATTTTTACAAAAAGAGTACCTTATTTTGTTACATAACCTGAAATATAGCAAATAAGTCGTTCCCTTAACAAAATAGTTTCTTTTAACAGAAAACTCATAAATTAAGTTGTACATATCCATAATTCAATATACCAATAATTCAATAAAAATTTGGTATTTTTTTTCTTTTAATCGGCATTTGAGTGCGTTTTTATATCCAAAGCTAGACAACACTGCCGTAGCGAGACTGCTGAAAGCAGAATGACACCAACAACAACTGCCGCGATTGCAATGTGACCAGATGTTAAAAAAAGTAAAGCTAAATAAAACTGAGTGAATTATTGAACTAATTTTTAAAAAATGTATAAACATTACTTTTAATTAGAACAGGCTAGAAAAATGTCATGAAGAAAGAACTAAAACTCCGGGACTAAATAACGAAAAAAAGGCTAAATCAAGTTACGAAAATGTTAATTTGGCCATACTGGTGCTAAAACGACGTAACTCATTGTCAAATTTGGTCAATTCAAAGTAACGGTACCACGATAGGCGCCATCTCATTATTCTTTTCATCATGGGTGTACATTATTGTGCTACCTATTTATGTACTCTCAAAAAAACAAAAAAAAAAACACTGTCATTGCAAATTTTTACATAATTCCATACATACGTCTACAAGAATTTAAATGAGAGGAAGAGTGAATACTCGTATTAACATAAAAAAAGAATATTAGCAATTGAACTTACATATTTTTGGTGTCGATATAGCAGTCCAACGACGCGTAGAAGGACTCCTCGCTATGTGGTTGTTGCTAGATTTTCGTGCTTTAAATTACTTTAGGTTATTCCTTTATTATGATAAATTGCCTTAAGCTTTTTTATTATTTAAAAACAAAAAAATATCATAAAAACAATCTTCCTTTTTTTTAACTCGATTCCGATTTCATTTACGTGAAATAAATATAGTTATGAAATATTTAAAAAAAGTGAAGAAAATAAAAAATAACAAAGAACTGTGTTGAGAGAGATGACTGTATGCAAAACAATTTAAAAAAAATTATTTAACTATTTGATAATTTTCACAAAATCCATAAAAATTCACTGTTAATTCAATTTTAATAATTCAATTTATTGAAGTTTCTTTTTGTTTTAACCGGTTGCTGTTAACAGTTAACAACTGTTAAGTATTATATAGAACGGGTGATTTTTTAGCTATTATCTCTTGGTATAAACAGCTGACGCACGTTTCGTGTTTTGTTTCACTGTCAAACATCTTCAGTTTGGTCTATAATTTAACCATGAATCGTCTTGCAAACGAACAACGGTTGTAAATTATTGAATTGTATTATAAAAATGCGTGTTCTGTTAAGAAAGTTTAAAGTCGAAAAATTGTGTTTAGCGACGAAGCTTATTTTTGGATCAATGGGTACGTAAATAAGCAGAATTATCTATTTTGGAGTGAAGATCAGCCAGAAGAATTGCAAGAGCTACCAATGTGTTCAGAAAAGGTCACAGTTTGGTGCGGTTTATTAGCTGGAGGTATCATTGGACCGTACTTCTTCAAAGATGGTGCGAATCGAACGTAAGTGTGAATGGTGAGCGCTATCGTGAAATGACATCCAACTTTTTTTTGTCCAAAATGCAAGAGCTTGACTTGCATGACATGTGGTTTCAGAAAGACGGTGCCACATGCCACACAGCAGGCGTATCTATGGACTTGTTGAGAGGCGAGTTCGGTGAACATTTTAGTTCACGTTCGGGACCTGTCTATTGGCCACCCAGATCGTGCGATATAACGCCTTTAGATTATTTTTTATGGGGCTATGTTAAAGCTCATGTCTATTCAGACAAGCCTGCTTCAATTAACGCATTGGAAGACAACATTAAAGCATTTATATGTGAGATACCGGCCGAAACATTGGAAAGAGTATGCCAAAATTGGACTAAGCGGATGGATCATTTGAAGCGCAGTCGCGGTCAACATTTGCATGAAATAATCTTCAAACATTAAATTATATGGACTGTACTATCGATTTAAATAAAAATTTCATGAATTTTTCTGAATTCTACGTGTGTTTTGTTTTTAAACTTTCCTATAGCTCATAAAAAATCACCCTTTATATACATACATATGTTATATACAATATATAGATATAACTGTTGTACGCTCGAAGAGCCGCAAGAACCGGCGTTAGCTGAAACCCGTAATGGTAATTTATTTTCATAAAAACTGAATTTCGTAAAAACCTATTTCTTGATAGTGTGGATGAATCCGGTGTGAAAGTGTACAGTGACGGCCGACTGCTTTCAACAAATTCTGTAAGGTAAAAGTATATACAGATTGATATACAGATATACTTTTATTAAAATTTTCTTAAAATTTACCCTGGGCAAAGGTTATTAATACGAAATATCGATGGAAATGAATATTACCCAAAATTATGATCCCTTAATTGATTTACCTATGTCCTGTATGATGAACTCAAATCCTCTATATGTTTATTGTCGTACTGACTTGTTTTAGCGTATTCTAATTCTTAGACTTGTGCGCGCCTCGATGGTTTTGTAGTGAAAAAAAAAGATCGGCAGGTCTTAAACTGGATAGCCCAAAAAGGAAACTTTCACTACTTTCCTTACTGTGATCATAATCGGGTGGGACATTTTCTCGCTGTGTTTAATTTGCATATCAAAGACATACCTGTATTTCTTTTGTGCGTATGAAAATAAGGAGGATGGAAAATAAAAGAAAAGAAAAATGTGCACATGTAGCATCACTTACGAAGTGATTAAGGTTATTACTAACTGAAAAAGAGGTGAATGCAATAAAACTAGTGCCATCTCTGTGCTAGGCCCGGAACTGAGCTCATTCAGATTTATTTTACCTATTATTCAGATTTATTGGTAAAAGTAGTCAAAAATTGGATTGATCGAATGATCGTAGCCGTGGCGGGCATTTGCCGGATATCATTTTCAGGAAATAAATGCCATGCTACCAGATTATAATAAAAAAAAATCATTCAAACAATATTTTTGTTTTAAATTATCATTCTAAGTTCTCAAGATTAAAAAAAATACCCTATACATTAAATACTTTGTGTAAATAACATTAGGAGGTACACTCAAACGACGATGTGGTACTTGAGCACGAGCAACTAAACTTTTAGTACGAATAAATACAAAGCATCACCTCAGCACCCAGCAGCAGATGCAAATTATGATCTTAATGTCGCTCTTGTGTCAAAATAGTTATACCAGCAATGGACTCGTCGAAAGTGGGTTATTCAGTGCTGCAAGAAAATCGAATTGCTCTGGGCCGAGTTGAGCATAGGCCAGCGCCTTTTTAAGTGGTCATTGTGAGCTTAGGTTAGAAGAGCTTTTGAAGAGACCCGTCAGAGGCCTCAGATGTCCACTATTTTACTCAGAAAAAAATAATTTTTTCAATCCCGAATGCTGATCTGTGCAAACCCCAGTACTCCTTGAGATTTGCATAAGAATATGGGTTTGGATTATGTTCTGACTTAGCAAGAGCCGCTATTGAGTGGAATCCCCAAGGCAGCCGTAGACGAGGAGGACCGTTGAACGCTTGGAGACGATTGTTGGATTCGGAAACGCGCGCCGTGAATTTAATCTGGAATGAAGGTAAGAGACTGGCGCAGAACAGATATGAATAGAAAGAATTTGTTATGGAAGGAATTTTCCTCCCTGGAAACATAGGAAATATAATAATAATAGTAATAATTATAATAAATAAAGTAATTTAAAATATCAATCCGAGATAGAAAGTAACAAAGTCGTTTTTGCTGAAGGAAAAATGTATAACTTGAAAACTTGTCATAGGAACTAATGCTCTTGTGATAGGAGCATTTAAGCATAAATAAAAGAAACAGACGAGCTACCCATCAATGAGTTTTACATACTTATAAAGTATACCTCATTTTATACTCTCTTACACCCTTAATTGGGTGTTTCGACGAGCTTCTCCTTCTATTTGTTGTGTAGCTCTTGATTTTGTTTCCCAATTGGAGGGGCCGACTCCAAATCGCAGATACTTTTTATAAGGAGCTTTTTCATGGCAGAAATACACTCGAAATGTACTTATTTTCGGTAATACGGTAATAATATAATAATTCATCGTTTACGAATTAAAACGTCTAAGGCCAAGAAAAGGGCGTCCTTGTAAACTAACAGAAAGCGAAAGCGCACTATTATAGGACTTGTGGAGAAAGATGCAAAAATAACTGGCTCAAAAGTGAAAGATGAAATAATTTTCAAAAGTATATTAGTGTACCACGCCCGGATGAAATATTCCCAGCACTTCTATCCAAAGGCGCTGTGGAACTGAGCCGAGTCATGGTGAAAATCTTCAGAGCTAGTCTAATATTGGAATACATTCCAAAGATATGGAGGAAAGTGAAGGTAATATTTATTCCTAAGAGAGGTAACAAATCCCCTGATTCTCCAAAGTCTTACAGACCAATCAGTCTATCGTCGTTTGTGTTAAAGACAATGGAAAAACTACTTGAATACCATCTAAGAGAAGAAGTAATCTTCAAAAAACCCCTCCATAAGCTGCAATTTGCTTACCAAAAAGGTAAATCCACAGTCACAGCACTGCACACACTCGTTGTCAATATAGAAAAAGCTCTAAATCAAAAAGAAATAGCCCTCTGTTCCTTTATGGACATCGAGGGAGCCTTCGAAAACGCAAATTACAAATCCATGGAAACATCACTCGAGAAAAGAGGTGCAAACCCCATACTAACACATTGGATAAGCCGAATGCGTAATCAGGGGATTATTAAAGCCTCGTTAGGCCAAGCTGAACTTAATGTAACAACAGTAAAGGGATGTCCGCAAGGAGGAGTTCTTTCTTCACTGCTATGGTCCCCACTAGTTGATGACTTGGTGCAGCACCTAAACAATAACCATTGGTTATGCAGATGACATATCTGTTATAATAAAAGACAATCATGAAAGGACACTAACAGACTTAATGCAAAATGCCTTGAACGCAACATGGGAATGGTGTAAAAAGGAGGGGCTGTCGATCAACCCTAACAAAACCACAATTATCCCCTTCACAAGAAAAAGAAAGTTGGAGTTTCCCATATTGAAAATAAATGAAACAGTGATAGAACTAAAGGAAGAGGTCGAGTATCTAGGTCTAACCTTTGATAAAAAACTCACTTGGGAGCCATATAAATACAGGAACTGTTACCTATTCAGAACCCCATAACTTTTTTGTGTGAAATTAGTTATTATTGATTTCAAAGACAAAATTCCTCAAAAATGATTACAATTTTAACATATATTCACTTTAGCTCGATATGACCACCTTTTGCCTTGACTATAGCCTTCAAACGGGCAAAAAACGAGTTGCATGCTGGACGAATGTGGTCTTGAGGTATTTTGGCCCATTCTCGTATAATCGCTTTTTTCAGCGCATCCATACTGGCATATTTTTTAGTCCTCACCTTGCTCTCCAAAATGGACCAGATGGATTTGCGTCTGGCGAATTCGAAAGCAATTGTGTGGACGAAATGAAGTGTGGAACATGATTTTTTAACCATTCTTGGTTCACACGAGCTTTATGAGACGGTGCTGAGTCCTGTTGGAACGTCCATGGTCTACGACCGAAATGTTTGCGTGTCCACGGCTCTAAAGCAGCTTCTAAAACATTTTCCCGGTAATAAGTCGCATTCACTTTAACACCAGGCTCGATAAAAACGATTGGAGAGCGTCCATCAGCGGTCACTGCGGCCCAAACCATTACTTGCGATGGGAAATTGCTTCGAGTGGCCATACGTAGGCTCAAATTCTCGTATGAGCGTTCGGTCAAGTAAACACGATCGTTTTGAGTGTTTATGAACTGCTCAATTGGGAAATTTTTTTCATCAGAAAACACAATGTTACGAAATTCGCCACGTTCGTGGAAGTGCAACAACTTCTTTGTTCTTTCGCACCGAACTTTTTTTTGCTGGGGTGAAAGGTCGTGTGCTTTTTGGAACTTGTAAGCCTTGACCTTGAGCTCATTTTTCAATATGCGTCGAATGCTGTCTTGCGAAAAAGCCACAAAGTCTCTGTGGACAACCAAACAATTACTAGGGAGATCCTGGGGCCTCAGCCCTAGTATGGCCCTCTGGATATACACCCAAATGGTTAGACCAATCATACTGTATGGGGCACTAGTATGGTGGAGCAAATATATTCAAAAAAAGCGGTAACCAAAATGGGAAAAGTACAAAGGCTTGCTTGCCTATGCATCACAGGGGCTATGAGAACTACCCCAACAGCTGGCATGGAAGCACTCCTTAATCTCCCACCACTATAGCAATCCAAGAGGAAGCAGCTACGCAAGCACTCATGCTACACATGAAAGAAAATTTCAAATTAGGTAACATCACCGGTCACCTAAGTATCCTAAATAAAGTCAAAAACACCATAAGCATGGCTCAAGTTACAGACCACATTGACCCAACCCTCTATTTCACAAAAGGATACACAGTTACCTTTCCTGAGAGGAACGAGTGGAAAACAAACCCGAAATGCGTGAATGATGATTCACAAAAATGGTACACTGATGGATCAAAAACGCTTTATGCTGTAGGAGCAGGAGTGGTTGGGCCCAGAATCCACAAATCATTCACTCTCACAAGGGACACCACCATCTTCCAAGCGGAATTATACGCAATAATGGATGCAGCAAACATCATGCAACGTAGAAACCACAAGAGAGTAAAGATTAGAATACTCTCGGACAGCCAATCATTTCTAAAAGCTTTAGATAGCTATGCCTACAACTCAAAAACTATCTTAGAATGCCACAAGGCACTCAATAACCTGGCATCCAAAAACAATGTCTCATTAATTTGGGTACCAGGACATGAGGGATATGACGGCAACGAAAAGGCAGACTTTCAAGCCAAAAAAGGGGCAGATGTAAATTTCATCGGACCTAGTCCCATGTTTGGATTTAACAAAAACAGCCTAAAACACGAAGTAAAATACTGGATCAAAACTCCAATAAATCAGCATTGGAACAACGTAGAGGGTCTTAGACACTCCAAAAAGTTCTTAAGTTTCAATGCTAAAAGAGCTAACATGGCCCTCACGTTAAACAAAAAGAGCACTCGCACTCTTACAGGCACCCTCACGGGTCACTTCACCTGCAACAAACACTTATAGTACATAAATTAGGCATAAATAACACCAGCACCTGCAGATTTTGCTGCGAAGATGAGGAGTCTATAGAACATCTCATCATCGAATGTCCGGGGTTGACGCATAGAACGAAAAAGTTTTTAAACAAGTTCATGCTAATAGATGAAGACCTACAATCACTCCCTCAGAAGGAGCTGGCACAATTCATAAGCATACTTAACAGTCAATAGACAGCATAGGGTGCACAATAGATCAATATGGTCGCAGTGCTAAAGGCCCATACCTTAACCCTTTACTACCATTAACCATTAACCATATTAGTGCTTGAACTGCCAGAAGGGTCGTAAGAAAAGCCAGCTCTCATGGAAGAGTAGTTAAAAGGAAGCCCTTTTTCTCCTTGATAAATACATAGTCAAAAAAACCATTGCTTTTGGAAATATCTCGTCTTCTGAGTTTTGGAATTTTTTTTTTCGGATGAAAGTGAATTTTGCATTTTTTGTACCAAAGAAGGAAATAATGTAAAGAAATTTTATTACCAAGAGAGAAACATAGTGGATGTGGGGTGATAGTGAGGGGATGTATAGCAACTGGTGGCGTGGGAAACTTGAAGTTTATTGATTTAACAATGGATAAGTTTGCTTATTTGGATATTTTACAACAAAATTTAAAGTAGGATGCTGAGATGCTGGGGTTATCAAATGAATACTGCTTTCAATGAGACAATCACCCCAAGCACGCGGCTCATATACTCAAGATATGGCTTCTCTACATAGATGGACACACTGCATTTTAAATTTACTGCTTTATAAATAGCAGTTTACAGTAAATATTTTACTGATAGTGCAACTCAAATTATATTATCAATATATTTACTGCAATTTCTATCAGTAATCAGTAAAAAAAATAAAAAATATAAAAAATATTTTTACTGGAATTTCTTTCAGTAATTAGTAAACCAATATTTTTTTCTGCGATTTGTTTATATATATATATATAATTGGCGCGTACACCCCTTTTGGGTGTTTGGCCGAGCTCCTCCTCCTATTTGTTGTGTGCGTCTTGATGTTGTTCCAAAAATGGAGGGACCTACAATTTCAAGCCGACTCCGAACGGCAAATATTTTTATGAGGAGCTTTTTCATGGCAGAAAGACTTGTGACACGAAGTGTATATAAAATCAATCAGCCGTCATATTTTGCGTCATGAAAGCTGAGTATTTCATTAATTGGAATAATTTGTATGTTGAATACCAATACGGCTCAGATATATATATTTAAATACTTGGAAATTTAGCGACTGAATAAAATGCAATCAAAAAATGATTAGATCTGAACACGGCAGACTACTTCAGGTATAAAACGCTTAGGTGCATGCAACTCCAATATGTAACATATGCACATACATACATGCATACATACATGCATACATACATACATACATACATACATACATATATGAATATGTAATTGCATTATGAGCGAGCATGCATTTTTAGAATTAGGTAAATACTACCAAATTATGCTTAGTAGAACATTTAGCCTTAACCAAATTTATAAACCAGTAAATTTTTCTTAGAAATCGATGCTACTTTAATTGATTCTGTATACTTTTATCAGTTTCACAATACCAAGGTCAGCATGCCCCTCTAATACTGGACACAGCCGTATGTTCTCAAAATACAAACATACATTTTTACAAAATTACTCAATGTTAGTTAAAATAGAATTTTACAATATATGGTATAAAAATACAAACATATACTTGGTCAGACATCTGCTGCAGTCGACTTTTAACACTCGATTTTAATTTTTCTATTTATTCATTGTTTGTTTGAAACTGATAACATGCGTAGTATCAAGTGAATTTCACCACAAACCGGGTTTTGCCGTTGGTTTATTTATGTATGTCGAGCGTGTGCCGCATAGTGGCGCTAATATAGGCGGATAGTATAACTTGGCCATCGCTCCGCGGAATAGCATATAAATTTTAAAATTGACGACATCTCTAAACACATATGGTGCGTATAGTCACTCTCACCTTATTTGATACGGATACGATTTTTTGTAAAGTTTGCTATATTTCATAACATTAGTTTGGGGGTAAAGAATACCATTATTTTTGCGTACAATTTTTGTGTAAATGGTTTAAAACTATTTTATGGTCGATCTTTAGCATTTGGGCGATGCTACGTCTACTAATATGTCGGTCAAAACTTTTCGAATAGTTTCTGAATGGCAAGTCTAAATCCTTTTTGACCATTTCAGTTAACTTTGGAGCGCTTGTTGCTGAACTTTTCTTCACTTGGCAGACCGTCGTCCTTTATTTAATACATGGGCTGCAAAGTTCCGGGCCTAGCACATGTACCATCTATGTGATATAGATTCATTGCATTCACCTATTTTTCAGTTAGTAATAACCTTAAAAAGATAGCTGTAAAAAAGTTATGATGCTCTATTCATTAGTTCGTGATTTATTATGCTAAGAGTGACGTTACTTTTGTTAATTTCAAAGAATGGATCAAAAAGAATTTCGTGTTTTAGTTTTACGCTGCTTCTTAATGAGAAAAAAAACACCGTTTAAAAATTGCAATGGCTTGAAAAGTGTTATGGGGACTCCGCTTCGTCAGAAACAACAATAGAACGATGGTTTGCTGACTTCAAACGTGGTCGTAGAGACACCGATGATGCATAACCCAGTGGACGTTCAAATGGGACGGCGGGCCCAGAAAGCATCAAAAACATACACAAAATTGTTTTGAATGATCGAAAAGTGAAGTTAGGTGAGTTAGCTGACTTCGTAAAGATATCAAAAAACAAGTTGGCTTTATATTGCATGAACATTTGACTACGAAAGCGCTCTGTTCTGGGGGCCGCGTTTGCTCACTGTTGATCAAAAACAAGGCAATACTACATCAATTGAAATACGAATTACTCCTGCATTCACCGCATTCGCTAGATTTGGCTCCCAGCGGCTACTTTCTGTTCGCAGACTTAAAAAAATGCTCGCCGGTAAGAAATGTCGCTCGAATGAAGAGGTTACCGCTGAAACAGAGGCCACAGATAAATCGTTCTACAAAAGTGGTATTGAAATTTCAAAGAGGCGCTGGAATGATTGCGTTGCTCTGGATGGAAACTACGTTGATGAACTTTTCAGCCCATGTGTTACTACACGATTTTATGCATAAGACATTCAATAATGTGCTGAACTGTTGATGCCGTTTAAATGTAAAAAATGCAGCTAACTCACGCTTTTCTATCGAAGTACGCGGCCCCATCGATAAAAAAAGAGGTTGTCTGTAAAGTCTGTAAGAAAATACTGATGGAATGGTTGCATTTGTTAAAAGAAAATTTTAATTTTATTTGTTTGATAGATGTTTTGTATGGATATAGATAAGCAGGTAAATGGAATCGTAATGGAATTGATCAAGTTACATTTACACAAACGCGAAAAATGACGAAACATTTATCAAATATATTATATGTTCAATTTCGATTGTGCGTCAGACGTTAATAAGTCAACAACAATAAGAGGCACCATCACAATTCACTTGTTGAAACTTGCACCGGGAATAGCGGTACTTTTACCTGCATCCTTTAAGATGCGGCGTGAATGCGCGTACGTCTTTGTTTTCTTTTGTACCACAGTGAGATTAGTGGACACTGTTTTGTATTTTATGTTGGGCAATGAAATAAAATAAAATATCTGCATACTCCGATTTTCCATTGTGCACAATGTTATGAAATTTCGTACACTTTACAAACAGATCGTATCTGTATCAAATAAGGTGTGACGGACTGTATGTGTGTGCGTGAATATGTATAATCATATACATACATATGCAAATATATGCGTCTGCGCGTCTGTGTATAAAAGCTTATTCGTTTATGTCGGACGATCGCGCGTTTTGATCCCAGTTACTCATACGAATTGGAAACGAAAATCTTTGCTCTTTGCTTAAACAGGTATTGAGGAAATTTCGTTAGCACGTGCTGTTGTTTGTAGGCTATATTTGTAACACACACATACGAGGTGTGTGCAAAAAGTATAGCGAATTTTGAATTTTCGCAGGTTACGTATATTCGAATTTCGATTTTTTTGTGGCGATATGTTGGTACTCATGTCTCTCACTCATGCCGACGAGTTCGGCCATTTTGAATGTTCAGTTAATTGTTGACAGCTGCTTTGCTTGCATGTGTTTCGGCTCGTCTTCGATTTTTATCTATTCAAAAAGATGGATCAAAGAACCTGTATCAAATTTTGTTATGAAAAACGAAATTAAGTGCGCGGGTGCATTCCGAATGTTGACTGTGTCATACGCAGAAGCTACTTTGGACCAAAGCAACGTTTATCGGTGGCGCAAAATGTTCTCAGAAGGCCGAGAAGATGTGAACGACGAAAAGCGTGCCGGACGCCCGAGCACCTCAACAATAGACAAAAAAATTTATGAAGTGAAGAAAATGGTATTGGTCAATCGGCGAATCACCGTTAGAGAAGTTGGTGAGGACCATTCGATTTTTCTTTTATTAGGTCGGGTTGTATGTATGTATGTATGTAACGGAATATTTGAGCTTAATTTTCACTGGCTTCTAAAAATCTGATCGACTTGGAATTTTGCACACCTATCAAGGACCGATGACAATGCAATAATTTGATAAAAGTTTTCCATTATCCTTATTGGGATTGCCAGGATTAATATTTTCTTTTTTTACCTGTGGGCAAAAAGTAAGGTGAATTTGGTTGTAAAATGAAAATTCTTTATTTATTCTTGTAAATCAATTTCATCCCCTTCAAAACAATCCCCTCTCGATGAAATACACTTATGCCAACGATTTTTCCAATCCCCGAAACATGCCAAATAGTCCATTTCCGGTATAGCCATCAGCACCTTCTTCGATTCAGCTTTTATCTCCTCAATCGACTCGAAACGCGTTCCCCGGAGTGGTCTCTTGAGTTTTGGGAATAGCCAGAAGTCACACGGAGCCAAATCAGGCGAATACGGTGGTTGCGGAACGATATGCGTGGAATTTTTGGCGAAATAGTCACGAAGAACGAGTGCACTGTGAGACATGTGAGATAAATTTTCCATTATCCTTATTAGGATTGCCAGGATTAATATTTTATTTTTTTAACACACTTTTATTAGCTCGGGTTGTATGTATGAATGACTGTAACGGAATCTTTGAGCTTAATTTTCACTGGCTTCTAAAAATCTGATCGACTCGGAACACACAACATAGATGACTAGATGGGAAACTCTTTTTCTCGTGAGAGCGCTGAAAAATGTGCATTTTTTATAACATTTGCTAACATTGCCATACCGGTAGAAACATGAATTGGGTATTTTTTTAAACAAAAATTGGGAATTTTTAGTTTCCACATCACCATTGAGGTTAGTATTTAGTGTGCGGTTGTGTAATAGTATATCGTAAACACCTACATATACTAAAAATAAAAAATAGTTAAAAAAAAAACTAAAAAACACGCTTTTATTGCTGATCGAACTAAAAAGTAGAAAATAAAAAATAGTTTAAAAAACTAAAACACGCTTTTATTGCTAATCGAACTAAAAAGTAGAAAATAAATTTTAATGACAAAGGGACCTATAATGAAGTAATAATTACCTCAGAACAGAATTATAACAAAAATTAAGATACAAATAGAGTAATTCAAATTAGAGTTAAAAGCGTGGGATGCATTTTGCTTCACTTTCATAACCCTCTGTACATAGGTAGTTGCCAATAGAATGATTGTAATATTTACTAATATATATCAAGCATCCCACGCTTTTAACTCTAATTTGAATTACTCTATTTGTATCTTAATTTTTGTTATAATTCTGTTCTGAGGTAATTGACTATGACTGATCGTTCGATTTGCTATTACTCCATTATAGGTCCCTTTGTCATTAAAATTTATTTTCTACTTTTTAGTTCGATTAGCAATAAAAGCGTGTTTTTTAGCATGAACATTGTTAATGAGAAGCGGGCAGACTTTTGAACCCTCTCCAGTTTCTCAGCCGACGCCGTCCTTTCCAGTGAGTTCCACCGAACGAGGGCTCTAGCCAGAATGTAACTCTAGACAAGAGGCTCCGCTTGCCGCTGGTGCCCCTGCATCTATACAAGGCGACTGTTCCCTTCCTAATTACTCTTAAATGTTGCGCTTCTATGTTAGCTCTCCGCCAAGGATCACTGCCAGGACCTTCATCCTATCAGAGAGCAACAACAGAACGTCCGCGAAGAGTTGAGCTCTAGGTGTCTTGAATAAATCGAGGCGAGAGGGTGTTTACTCGGTGTTTAAATAGTAAATACTAATAATAATTTACTAACTTGGCAAAACTCGCATTTCTCTGCAATACTCGAATGCTATACAAGAACTATAGGATATGCTTAGGCTGCTAAGTGCGCTTTCTGAGTTTACAATCCTAAAAACGAAACTCAAAATAGAATCCCAATCCTTGGCCATAAATCACAATCAATACGAAACACACAAACAAAAACGTAAATATTGAATTGATAAGTACGAAAATATTTACTTGACTACTGATTGCTGGTAGTCAGTAAGCGGAGGTTGACGCCCGGTTTGCTCTCATGATGAAATTCTCAACGCTAACAAACGTTTTACTCACATATGTACGTGCCTTTCGCGCCTCTACAGAGAATATTTAAAACAATCAGCTGCTAGAAGAGTATAAAAACCACGCCAGTGCTTGGGACTGGCAACAGAAAGTAAAAAACTGTGATTGTGCTTAATTCTTTTGAACATTTTCGCTTTAACTGCAAAACAATAATAATTTAAAATGCGTTTGGGAGCTACAGTACCGAATTTCAAAGCTGAAACCACCAAGGGGCCAATCAGCTTCTACGATTGGCAGGGAAGCGCGTAAGTTAAAAATAGTTTCCTAGTAATGAAGCTACTGAAGTGATTTTGATTAGCAGAGTGGGAAAGAGTTTCAAGATGATTGTCTAAAAATAATGACAAATAGTGCAGATTACAGAGTTTGTATAGTTTCCTTTTGTACTAAAAGTGTGTTAGTTTTCGAATTTCTATTTAAATTTTTTAATTTAAATATTTAATAATAAAAATGGCATCATAAAGCTGTAGGATCCTCCATTTGTTGGAAAAATCTAAGACGTTGAAAAAATTCAACCTACGCCTGCCTTCCGCTCAGAGCAGAGCGCAAATGCCTAGTTTTTGTAGCTTCAGAAGGGAGGTGTGCGCTGAAGTTGTAGAATAGTGTCGCCTGTTCCGCTTATCTTTTATTAGTTGTGTATTTACATATGTAGTTCATATGCACACAATTTCATTTGTTTATTGCAACGCAAATATCAAATTGCACATTGCACCCAATGCAGGCAGCAGTCGCATACTTATAAGTGGGTATGGCCATAAAACATTGCCAGCCACATTCCTTCAGCGTACATTTTGATGTGGGCTTCCATTATGGCATAGTCTAGTGAATTAGTATGCAAAGAATGTTAGACACGCGCACGCTTTATTAATCGATGTATGTAGGTATGTAAATGTTTCTAAGTAGCAGCATTTATAGAATTATCGACAGATTTATGTTTATAACTTTACTAACTGATTATGACATTACTGTTAAGTTATGGTATTCACGTTGTACATTTTTGTTCCACAGCTGGGTTGTGCTATTCTCCCATCCTTCGGACTTCACACCCGTCTGCACCACAGAGTTGGGTCGCATCGCTGTTCATCAGCCAGAGTTCGCCAAGCGTAATGCCAAGTGCTTGGCTCACTCCGTGGACGATTTGAAATCCCATGTTGATTGGGTGAACGACATCAAGTCTTACTGCTTGGATATTCCCGGGGAATTCCCCTACCCCATCATTGCCGACCCTCATCGCGATTTGGCTGTACTCTTCGGCATGTTGGATGAAGAACAGAAGCGCGACCCGGAAATCGGGAAAACTATTCGTGCGCTGTACATCATCAGCCCCGATCACAAAGTGCGCGTGTCGATGTTCTACCCCATGTCCATGGGCCGTAATGTTGAGTGAGTTGCACAGTTATTTTAGCGGTATTTGAAATGTTTCTAATAAACGACATTTTGTTTGATATTCCAGTGAGATTCTACGCTGTATCGACTCACTGCAATTGACTGACAAGCTGAAGGTTGTAGCTACACCCGCCAACTGGACTGTAAGTTTTCTAGAGCACAAAGTGAATTTTTATTGGATATTACAATAACTGCATATTTTTTGTATAGCCTGGCACCAAAGTCATGATTTTGCCCACTGTGTCTGATGAGGAAGCCAAGCAGTTGTTCCCGAAAGGTTTTGATAAGGTGTCGATGCCATCCGGTGTAAATTATGTTAGAACCACTGAGAATTATTAGTTATTAAAAGAAAAACAAAAAAAAAAACCAAGAAAAAAAAACAATTTGACTCTGCTTGAGTTGGGTTGATGCCCATTATGTATGTTTTAAGTTTGTGCTGATCATTTTAAAAATGATTTTGTGCTTGATTTTTAGATTATTGTCACTGTTAAGTAGAAAACAAATAATAAATTTTGAGTACAATTCAATTTGTGGCTTTTAACTAGTTCCGAGCTCGCTAACCATAAAGAGTGTAGTTATTCTTCCTCCTCCTTTCTTTCTTTGCTGCTGCTCTGCCCCAGCTGCCACCACCAGTCATGGCTCTTGGCCCACTGTCATCGTTAAAGATAGAGTGGACAGCGCGAACAAAGTGGCAGTAAGCGGTTATGTTTATGACGCACTTCCATGCAGACAAAACTAGACAGTCGAATGCTGTAACATATTTGCACACACTCACCCAGGCACTCGCGCATGTTTGATTGCATTTTGCCACCACAAATCGCTATAGAATTACAAAATTATGTCAGGTCGAAAACAGTATTTATGCGTTTGCCAGCACCTCCTCCTGCATTGCCTGCAAGGGAATGTTGCATGCATGAGGATACTGCGCCTTGGCTGGGAGTGCGTCCGTGCTGCTGCTGTTGGCTGTGAATTATATCGCATATTTTGTTGCTGATTTGTGGTAGCTCGTGTATTTGTGGATATGTGTGAGTATGTTGCATATTGCATGTGGAATGCTGCGTGCGGCAGGGTACACTTGTCATTTGGTCAAACAAACTGCTGCCCGACCGCAATCGGACGGACGGACGCAGATATGCAGGCAGACTGATAGGCCATAAAACCGGTTGGCGTGTAGGCAGCCAGTGGCTAATTCATGAGGAGTTGTTGCCGCAGAAGCATCACATTGCGTTCCTTAAGGAATTGCTGCTAAGTTGCAGCAGATTTATGTTGCACAAACACCTGCAGACATTCGTGGGCCGAAAGCCGCAAAATCGTTGACTCAATTCAGGCGCCCCTAATGCCCGAGACACTGTGGACAGATGGTGAGAAATTCATGCACAAAATGCAGATTTCTCATTGTTGTGGACGAAACGAAAAAATTGGGGAACAATTCAATAATTTTTAAATTGATTTGAATGGTGAAATTTTTAAAGTCAAATATTTTGACTCTTTTTAACATTTTTATGCATTTTGTTAATTGTTTTTTTAATTAGTTTTTAGGATGAAATGTACTTTTACAATTTTTTTTTAATTTTTATATTTTTGCTAAAAGTTATGAAAAATATTAGTAAAATAAAAAGTAAACGGAAAAAATTGTGCAAAAATTCAAAATTTTAAGATTTCTTCAATGTTGAAATTTTGTATAAACTTTTTTCATGTCAAATATATTCAGTCTTTTAACATTTTTATGTTTGTTTTTTATTTAAATTTTGAAATGGAGTTTTTAAAGTCAAACATTTTCCGTTAACATTTATATCTATTTTTTTGTTTTTGTTTTATTTATATTTTTACTTTAAAAAAAATTTTAGAATATTTTTTAGAAAGAAAATTTTTTTTAGAAATTTTTTATATATTTTTGCTAAAACTTTTGAAAATCAGTGTAATAAAAAGTAGATTCAATTATTTTGAAATTTATTCGATGCTGAAAATTGTGAAATGAAGTTTTTAATGTCAAATATCTTCGGCCCTTCAGAATTTTTATGCATTTTATTTTTTTGCTTTTAATTTTTTTTTTATTAAATATGGTTGGTTGGTTAGAGTGGTGATTCATCCAGAATCCAACTAGCGCTTCCGCACCATTTTGTTGCCACATCCTCGTTACCAAATTGTTTAACAGTTATTTGCAGCAGGACTATATCCAGTCTGTGCGGTTTAGGAACCTTATTAGGTTGTTGACGTCTAAGCCAGACAGCTGCTCGAGACTCTCGAACAGCGGTTTGCCCAGGGTTGACATTCTGTCCTTCCATAGGGCAGGGCATTCACAGAGAAAATGGAAGATTGTTTCTTTTTTCTCCGGTTGTTTACAACTATGACAGTATGTGTTGTGAGGGATGCCCATTTTGGCGGCTTGTTCTCCGATAGACCAGAAGCCAGTTATGACTGCCGTAAGTCTACAGGTGTCCCGTCGTTTCATGTTTATTAATGTCGACGATTGCTTGAGGTTGTAGGTGGGCCATAACGTTCTGCTGATTTTGCATTTCGTCTGGTCTCTCCATCTACACTCTGCAATTCGAAGGTATTTTAGGGAAATTGCATTCTTGACCGCACCTAGTGGGGTGAGTACTGTTACTGCAAGAGCGCTATTCATGGCAGATCCCCCTCTTGCCAGTTCATCAGCATTTTCGTTACCTTCTATGTTCCGGTGTCCCGGGACCCAAATTAAGGTTACTCTATGGTTTTCACTCAAGTTGGTGAGGCTATTCCTACTTTGCTCCACCACTTTAGAGGTTGTTATAGTCGCATCCAGCGCCTGGATTGCAGCTTGGCTATCCGAAAGAATAGCGATATGGCCCTTGAAAGAGAAATCTGCGATTAGTAACCTACAGGCTTCCCCAATTGCTAGTACTTCCGCTTGGAAGACGCTACTGGTATTAGGGAGACGCACAGATTTTTCAATTCCAAGTCTCTGAGAATATATACCAGCTCCGACACCACAATCCATTTTACTGCCATCTGTATAGACTGTGGTATCGAAGGTGTTTAGAGAGAATCCCTTATTCCATTCTTTTTTAGATGGAAATAGTGTGGCAAAATTCCTATTGAACGTTACCATCGGGACGATGTAGTCAGTCCTCACCGAGGTTAACTGAGCTTGTCGCAATAATAGACTAGCGTGACCATAAGTTTTTTCTTTCCAGCGACCCGCTTCATTTAACCTAAATGCACTCATGGTTGCCGTCTTCTTTATATGTAGGTCTATTGGAATAACGTGTGTCAGTGCATTGAGAGCCTCTCTAGGACATGATCTGATTGCACCGACCGTTATTGCACGGGTTGATCTTTGTATTCTGCCGAGTAATTTGGTATTGTACTCTCTCTCCAGAGCTTTCCACCAAACTACCGAGCCATACGTTAAAAGTGGCCGTATAACCGCCTTCTACAGCCATAATGTATGCTTAGGTTGAAGACCCCATCTTCTTCCAAGCATACGTTTGCAGGCATATAAAGCAATTTCTGCTTTCCTTACCCGTTATTAAATATAATATACTTTTCCAAAAAAGTTTGTTAAGAAAAAAAATATTTTTAATTTTGTTTGTGAAAAAACGTCTCTCCAATTTTTTTAAATCTTTTAATGGCAGAAACTATGCTCAGTAGCGTTACTTTTTTAATTTTGCCCAACAAATTTTGAGTGCGAAAATAGGCCAACGAATTACTGTAAAATTGAACATTAATCTTAGAAAAGCCGCTACTGAAACCTAAAATTTATTGAAGGGAGTGCTTGCATGTTTTTGGAGCGTTTTTCAGTAACCTAAGCGTATTTGAGACGGCCGCGAAGATGTTGAAATTTATTGGAACCCGGGTGGCTCCTCAAACGAGTGACAAATTGGTAAGCTGGTTCGATCCGACCTTCGATCAAGTATTTGTGTGAATGCTGGGTCTATAAGAATCGACCGAGAGTACGACAAGCTTTGCATAGTAAAACCCTTCATTGTACGTGCCATGAGTTTTCCGTCACGAAAATGCACCTGTTCGTTCCGTTTTGTCTGTTAAGAAGTTTTTAGCCAAGTACTGCATACTAAAGTTACTGTGCAAGCTGAATCTCTTTCTTGAGGCGAAATCTGCCTTAAAGGGAACAAAAGTTTAGCCTGTTGATAAGAAAGGGAAAACGGCAGGTATTGTGAAGGGGCTGCCAGAAGAATTTCACCACTGTTTCAAACCAGGGTGAACAAATTCAGAAGGCGTTGCCAATATCAGACCGCTAACTGACTCTCAGAGAATTTGAAAGAATCGACTTATTAGCTGACGTAAGCGGGGCCAAGACAGCGGGTTGTTTTCGAAATAACTGAGATTGTGTTGGTGATATACGAAAAAAATCAAGGCCTCATGTTACTGCGTTGTTGTTAGATTGGACAAGTGTGTGTGAAAAGTGCGGACAGAATTTTTGCAGACGAGTACCCGGTGATGTTGCAGCCGACGTTGCTCGCTCAATTTCGTTTTCCCAATAGCTGAAGGCCACATCTGGTAATCTAACATCCTTGGTTTCAAACGATGGGAGATTCGGTTGGGGTATTGTAGGGAGAGACAAGGAAGAGAGGATTTATATTAAAGGTGACAAAAGTAAATACAAGGCGGCCGCCTTAGCCGAATGGGTTGGTACGTGACTACCATTTCGAGAGTGCGTTGATTCGAATCTCCGTGCATGAACACCTACTAATACAACATTTTTTTTTTAATAGCGGTCACCCCTCGGCAGGCAATGGCACACCTCCTTGAAAAAAAAAATGCCTTATATAATACAAAAAATATCTGCCATTTGGAGTCTGCTTAAAACTGTAGATCCCTTCATTTGTGGAACAACATCAAGACGCACACAACAAATAGGAGGAGGAGCTCGGCCAAACCCCTAACAGAAGTGTATGCGTCAATTATTTATTTACCTTTTCAAAGTAAATACGAATGAATTATAAATGTTTCACTACATGGTAGTTTATTGGAAGTGCCCATTGTGCAGTGGATTAGCGCAGATGCGTGTGGCAGCGCATTTACTACTTTAGCTGCACGTTGGTCCGCTGCAACTCGTCTGCTGTCTGCGCCGTCTATTTACCGATTTGGCGCAAAAACGCACCGATTGCATATCGGTGAAGGAAGCCGAAGCAAATGTGGAAGTTTGGATGTGCATCCGTATCGCCAAAACGTGCGCGCATACATACAAAGGTTGAACTCACGCAATTTCGTGGCTATGCGGCATGCGTGCGCTGCTGGTGTCGAAAAATACCGTTTTAATTAGTTTGCCTTACGCAACGCGTCATGGCCAAAGGCGTTTCTAGCCTCGTTGCTTTCTGCATTACTCGTTTCTACTGTTGCATGCCACGCCATATAGTTGTGCTCAAACAAATGTAGAGAGAATTGAATGCGATTTTATGCTGTTAGTGGCAGCAACTTACTTTGACATTGTTGCAATTTGCTACGCGTATTTATTAGCCAACAGTGCGCCTGCAACTTTGCACTCATCCATACACACACAGAGATGCATTTTCATGTATCGCATCTGCACATTTGTAGAACTAGTTTGGGCATCAGATAACCAACCAATGCGCCAACGCTCCGCCGGTGGAAATCAGGAAGCATTTGTGGATGTTGCACTTGTCAAAGCTGCACGCACGCGTTTGCCCCGCCAAAGTACAATCTGAATGGAAATCGATTGCTTGCTTACATGACCGGCCGGCTGTTAGTTGTGGCGTGACGAATGTGTTGGACATGAGTAATTGCTTTGTGTTGGAAGGCAGACAAATTCCCACAATTTCTATTCTGAGGCGGTGGACATTTCCTTTTTGTGGCTGAGAGTGGCTACCGAGGCGCGTCTGCTGGCTGCCACAGGCAATTACGCTGCAACCATTCGAAATGTTGCAACAAATGTCATGAAGTGAAAAGGGAGAGAGTGCGAGAGAGAGAGAGAGAGAGAGAGAGGAGTGTAGGTAATGCTGCAACTAAGTAAATTTATGGAATGCTGGCTACGCAATCCAGGCAACGACTACTCTTACTTTTTTAACTATGCATTTCTATGCTATTTTAAGGTATGTACCTGTATGAATGTCTTTCTCTATTTTAGTTGTTGTTCACTACCAATGTCGTAATTTTTTTGGTTAAGCATCCATCATAAATGCCAGCAATTGTTTTCAATTACCAGAGCGATTTGTTGCGCATGCGCAATAATTCATGCACCAGATTTTTTCCTTTTTTGTTTTGATTTCTTTTAACGCAATCCAATAAAAATTGAGTTGGCAGTTGGCTGCCACTGCATTGCGGCAATGCAATTGTTCGCCTCCTGCTGTGGCGCTGCCACGTAAATGTTCTAACGATGAACTGGGCACTGCCAGCGGGGTTTCTAACGTTAAAAAATGCTTATGAGTTTACAAGAAGATGGAATTTAAAGATGCTGTAGCAAAATTGGGATGAGAACCCTATAGGGTAAGGTTACTGATTATTACGCAGCAATGGATAAGTATGACGGACTCGAGCCTTTAGTGACCATCAGACTGCACTGAACGCAAGAACGCCCTGGAGAACGCAAAGGAAACCTCAAAAGTTGTTCAGGAATGTAAGAAGAAGCTTAATTCTGTTGCAAGAAAAAACATTCGGTTGTTGGTCGGTATTATTAGAGGACGCAACCCATGGGTCCGCATATGAGCACCATTGGAATCATTGAGAACCCGATTTGCCTGTCTTTCTTAGAGGAGGCGGATAGGCTGAGTATTTTCTGTGAGTGCCCTACCTTTGCTAGAGCAAGGGTCCGAATTTTAGGTTCCGATGTCATGAGAACGAGTAAAATTCAGTCTCACAACATGGAGGATATTTTCAGATTTGCCAAAGAATCAGGAAAATTCTCACATGACTAGCTATCTCTGTCTCTTTTCCAACCTGTTTCTTTCTTCCTGTCACTTCTCTCTTTTTTTCCTTGACTATCTACCCCTTTACTTTCCTGAGTTTTGACTACAATGAGCTTTTTAAGAGTTACCATTCTCTCGGTGTTTCTTGACTCGCCTTTCTCAAATTTCAATTAAATTTTAATGGATAATTTAAGCCAAATAATATATATTGATATAAGCATCAAGGGTACTTAAACTTAAATTAAAATTTTTTTCTTTAAATTTTTATTTATTTTTTATTTAAGTTTATATATTTTTTAAACTTGTTTTTATTACGTTTTTTTTTTGTTTAAATGTATACATATTTTCTCAAGAGCATTGTGTAAATATTTTAAGTCAATCGTTGCAATGCGTATTTCAGCGTTCGTTGCTCCAGGCCAAATTTTTATACTCAACTTCAAAGTCCATTAACGCCATAATTAATAATCTACTTGACCAATCGTTTTCAAATTTTGCACAATATTTCTTCTCATAAGCCTGATATCTCTGTACCTTACAAAGTGATGCGAAAAATTTAAATTTTTCACAAAAAGTCGTTTCTTTCTCGCGCTAACCGGCTCCAGTTGGACACACCAAGTGAGGTCAGGTCCTTCTTCACCTGATCTTTCCAACGCAAAGGAGGTCTTCCTTTGTATATGTCTATGTCGCCGTAAAGATCATACAGCTCAATTTTTCATCGCCTACGATACTGGTCAACGTACTAAGGTCCAAAAATCTTCCTCAGAATCTTTCTCTCAAACACTCCAAGGGACGCCTCATTGGATATTGACATCGTCCAACCTTCTGTGTCATACGTTTCGATGGACAATTCCATCATTATCCGTAAATTTTTGACCAAGAACGAAATGAATACCGTTCAACAGCCACCGAATTGACTTGATATGGCTCCCTGCGATGTTTTTTCGTTTGGTCAAGTCAAAAAACCACTACGGGGAATGCGTTTTAACAGTCGAGTGAAAGTAGTGGATGGATAGCTATACCGAAAATAGAGTTCCTTAAATGTTTCGAGAGCTGTATCAAAAAAAAAATTGTGTAAACTTTCCTCTTTCATGTCATAGCCACAATCTCATATTATTGTATAATTTTGGATTTAAACGACGTTTGTTATTGTTTTTTGAAACCACTCTGCTTGTTGGAACTTTAAACCCTCTAGAAGCGCAAATTTATTGTAATGAAGTTTTAGTTTCGCACTTATATCGACTTCCTCGTGTGTGATTTGAGTCACCGCACGATTTAATACGACAAAATATGTCAAAACAACTGTGAGATTGAGGCCCCTGCCTAGCTTATGAGAATTTATTAATGAAATAAAAAAGGAATGAATTTTGTATTCAGCGGTACTAGTAGAATTTTTCGGAAACCGGGTCAAAGTCGATCCACTTTTATGCACTACAAATGTTTTCACATAATCTTAATATCAGTAGCCCTAATTGCAGAGTCTGTAATCAGATTAAAAAGCAAAAGAAGAGCTACATACCTACATACCCATAATAATACCTAAACACATATCTACATATCAGAAAGCAAAAGTAGATGTAACTAAAAGTATGAAGAGATGTACCGTAAACTATACTATGCGATTGAGCTGATTACGTGGGTGGTGAACGCAGCTACATACTTGACACACTTACTCATAATAGCGTCGGTTGGTCATCAGAAATGCATTAACTAAGTAAGTTAAAAAATACTAGACAAAGAAAAAATATGAAAAAACAAAGGCTACTTTAAGATGATGGCACGCATGCGCGTGCGGCAGTAATTACATCAGTTAATTGTGAAGCGAAATGAAAATGAAATTTCACCAATGTGCAAAAGAAAATCATTGAAGAAGCCAATATACACAAGTTCAAGCACGAGTGCGTTTGTATGTGTAACGAAATTATTAAAGCATTATTGAGATACTTTTTCGCACTATTTTTTCATGGTTTATAATGCAAGTAGCAGCATCATTTTCACGAATACAGGGCAATGCTGAAGATCGAGTTGGCTTTGATGAATGAAGCGTGGAAAAAGACGACCATTTTAGTTGTTGCCACATGTGGCAAATATCTTTCAACTCTAAGCGCTGGAATGCAGACCGCTCATAATAAGCTGTCTAGATGATATCTAAATAGCGGTTTGGGTGTGAACCCTCAGAAAACAGAATTTGAAGCCAATTTGTGAAGCCATCATTAGAGATAGCGCCAAATATTTAGGTGCGACTCTCGACAAGAAACTAAATTGGAATGTGGAGGACAGAGTAAGGAAAGCTACTGTAGCTCTGTTTTCATGCAATATAAAATCAGACCTATCCTTCTTTGCGGGATTGTAATCTAGTCGGCGGCTCTCGACAAGAGTACAATTAGAAACAGGCTTCAAAAGGTTCAACGTATGGCGTTTATATGTATGAGCAGCGCTCTTACAAACACACCCTCTGATGCTCTGAATACTCTTTTCTTCTTACCTCCGCTAGACTTAGTTGGTAAACAGAATGCAAGCAACACTACAGCGCGGCTTGCCGCAATTAATCAATGGCGCGATTAAGGTGTTGGCCACTCAGCCTTAACACTCGATCTGTGTCCAACCAATCCTGTTGACTATTATTTCAATGAACCATACATTAATCGGTTATTTAGTACTAAAATAAAAGCTAGACGTGATTGGGTTAACAATATACCTGGTCGGAAAAACTGCTTACGTTTCTTTACCTACTACTGAAAGCTGGAAGATAAAGTTGGCTTTGGTGTCTATTGTAAGGAGTAGGCGTAAAAGTAAGCGTTTCGGCTCGTCTTCCTATTCCTAGCGTATTTCAGGCTGAAATTCAAGCCATTAAAGAGGTAGCTGTCTAGTTAAGCCCTAGTATGGACAGTGTAGGGATACGCCTACAAGAAGCATTGTCACTTCAGCCAAACACGAGAAGGGTTGACAGTCTGACGTGTAACGCTACAAAAGAAACTTGGCCAGAATTGGTCGTCGGGCGCTCAAAAGCGCTACTTAATCGGTCAAGGAAAAATGTCTCTATGTTAGTTGCTCTGATCACAGGCTACTGTCTCCTAGATTGATTGTACCTCACTTCGATTATTGCAAAAGCAGCAAGAATGAGAAGGAAGAGGAGGAGCCTACTAGACATGTGCTCTGTCACTGCATTTCGTGGCATGCCACTAAGTTTACATACTTCGGTTGACCGTTCTTAAATGATACTAATAACCTTAGGGTGATTTTGTTATCCTCAGAATTCCCCTCGACCACCCCCGCTCCACCCGTGGCCAGAAGGATTTCGCGACTTTACACGTTTGTGTACTGCCCAGAGCTCGCTGAGTTGACGCGAAGCCCCTCTTTCCAGGAGTAGAGCGCAGGTTGTCAAGGGGATCCCGATCCTCTCTTTTAGCGGGGACAATACCTCACAGGACCCTTGTCTGGCCAGCTCGTCCTCTTCGCAGTTTCTCGCAATGTTACTATGACCAAGTACCCAGATTAGCCTTATGTCAAAGAGTTCGGATGTAGTCGAAACTGAAAACAGGCATTTCCTGACCAGTTTCGAATGCATCATGATAGAGTCCAGGGTCCTAATTGCCGCTTGGCTATCGGAGTAGATATTTACCTCCTTAACAGTTATTTCGCAAGTAAGTAGCCAATCAGCTGCTTCTTTGATTGCGGCCACCTCGGCTTGGAACGCACTACAGTGAGCCGGTAACCTGAATTTGTGTCTGATGGGAAGCTCTTTGCAGAATACTCCTCCTCCAATCCTACAGTCCAACTTCGAGCCATTCTTGAACAGAGTAACCAAGCCCTGCCCCCAAGTGTTGCACCCGACCCACTCTTCCCTTGATGGGATATGAGTGGAGAAAGTTCCGCGAGGGCACACACTGGGCCGTTGTCTGAGAATACTTGAGTGTCCGCAAGTGAGGTCGAGCCTGAAGCCCAAACCTCTCAGCTTGAGTGCTGCACTTCCAGCGGCAGTTTTGCTGGCAATGTCTACAGGTACCATATTTAACAATACTTTAAGCGCTAAAGTAGGAGTGGTTTTAATTATTTATATTCTGAACTAATGGATGTGATGACACAGGGTGACAATTGTACATCATACATCACCTTTAGTTATTGGTAATTGATAGGATGCCCACCCACTAAAAATTTTCAGTATGGCGCTCCCTGTAAATCTTTCATTTAAACATTTCTGCATTCGTTTCTTTTCCATCAGAGACTTTTATGTGATGCAGCATGCAATTTGCTAAATTCCAAATTCAATAAATAAATCATAACTTCAGCCGCTTATCCACGAATACAAAGTGATTTGGTAACGCTTTCGTTTTCGAATGCATCACGCCACTGGTCTATACACATTTTCATTCTGCATTTTCATCATAGCTTTTTCCTTAAGCCGCCATTCCAACATTTTGCGCTGTAATAAATGCTGTATAATTTTTCACGCAATTATCGACGCTTCTAATTAAAACATTTTCACGTACATATATGTACTTATACATATGCACATGTTGCTGTTTGGCCACATTGGATGACTTGCAATTTATTTGTTTTTGTTATTGGGGAACTTCGTTGCATGCCTGCAACTATTAAACTTCCTCTTTTACTATTTTTTTGATTTTTTACAACAATTTTTTTCTACTAATACGAGTTTATGTATATTTGTTGTAGTTCTTGAACTGAGTTACACAGCAGCTGGATTGGCAAGAACAGCAACAAAAGCAGCCACAGTATGTTGGCAAGAATGTCCGCCATGTCGTGCTCTTGTGGCAACTGACGGAGTGATGCAACTTCATCGTTAGTAATCACTTCATGGCTGTTTGCGTTGACCAACGTTTTGCTTCGTTTATTCTTTCACCACAATTTATAATAGAAAACTACTAAAAAAATGTTCATCGCAATATGTTTGCCATTGCAGTATTTAAAGAATGTTTTTCCCCCCACTCTTAATGTTGTCGTTGTTGCTGCTGCCGTTGAAAAAATTTATGCTGTACGTGTTGCTGATTATTCGCGATATTTGCGTTGAGTGGTGAAAGTGTTGCAAATGATTTGAAAAATTGCCGGTCAGTGAGGCATTCAGCCGATAGTATTATTATGGTTTGAGTGATTATTTAGTATAGAAAGTAGAAAAAATTAAGGCAAATGACTCGCACGAGATGCAAACCTGGCTGAAGTATAGTTTTATATTTCATGCAAGAAATTGAAAACATTAAAGAATTTTTATGTATTTCGTAAGCTAAATATTATGAGTAGCTTTGCGTCTTTGAGGCGTAAGACTTCAATTTTTTTTGATTCTTCATATATTTGAAAACGCATTTTACCATTTCTTGGGGTGTATGAAGAAGCTGAGGAGTTTAAATGGTATTTATTTTCAAAGAATTGATATTAAGGAAATTTAATAAGTAATTAAAAATAATTATGTACAAATAAACACAAGCAAGAGAAATTTAGATACATTTCTTTTTTGAGTTTTTATTGTTACGACCGGCGGTTTGGCCGCGCTTCTATGTTGCACGCTTTATATAGTCACAAACAAGAAATGGACTACTCTATTCCTAGACTTATCTTCGACAAACTCTTTAAAACGAGCATACCGTCAAGACGCTCCCGGCAGACCCCAAAGTCATGGACCAGGGAGAATTAAATTTCTCTACAGATGGTTCCAAGCTAGACGATAGGGTTGGCTATGGAGTATTTTCGAATTAGAACTTGAACTATCCGTTCGACTACCAAACTACTGCAGCGTCTATCAGGCAAAAGTTCTAGCTCTAAAAGAAGTGGCTACGCATCTAAATACGCATGCCGTAACAAAAACTGTACAAAATAAAATCTCGATTAGCCGGGCGACTATTAAATCAATGAATCCGGCCATACTAAGATCAAAAGTTGCACAGGAATGCGGGGCAACTCTAAATGATATTAGTGTCGTATTAAATGTCAGCCTTGTTTCAGTTGCGGGGCACAGAGATAATGAGGGAAATTGTAAAGTCGATGAGCCAGCCAGGAAAGGTAACTACTCTTCAACAGCTCAGTGATAGAAGTACCATTGAAGTACCAAAAACAACATTATCCAAGAGGCTAATAGGGCATGGAGAGATGAAGACATATGCGAAACAGCTAGGCTACTATGGCCGCAAACAAATAAGAAAAAGGCAAGGGGACTGCTCAGCCTTTCATAAGAGGATATATCGAAAGCCGTGTCTTTTACAACCGGTCATTGGCTATTTGACAGGCATTCCCTGACACTAGCATTTTTCTCCCATAAATATTGTAGAAGTTGTAGAGACGAGGAAGAAGAAGAAACACTTCCTTTGAAATTGTTCAGCCTTAGTTAATCGGAACAAGTTTTCTAGGCAGATACTTTTTCAATTCTCTGTTTGACGTGGGGATGGCATGAATCCCGCGCTTCATAAGAGTCACAAAATGGTTCAACCAAGAAAAATAAATGAGATTCCCGTATCGCATAGTGGTATCTCAACTTACCTGTAAGATCTCATCTAACCTAACCTAAGCAAGCATTTACATCTACTTGCATACATCTACAGTGCGTTCAATAGTTAGTGTAGGCACGTTTTGATAATTTATTTGTTTTTTAATTAATTTCAATAATTTTTGTATAATATATAAAAAATATATAATATATCTATACTAATATTATAAAGAGGAAAACTTTGTTTGGTTGTAATGAATAGGCTCAAAAACTACTGGACCGATTTTAAAAATTCTTTCACCATTCGAAAGCTACATCATCCACGAGTAACATGGATTATATTTTATTTTGGAAATAGGGCTCGAGATATAGGTCAAAACGTGGACCCGGGTAACCTTCGGATGTGTTTGTACAATATGGGTATCAAATGGAAGCTGTTAGTGAATGCTTTAGTCCAGAGTATTTTTCATGTCGCTCCGTGACTAGGGTCTCGAGATAGAGACCAAAACGTGGAGCCTAGAATGTGTTTGTACAATATGGATATCAAATTGAAGCTGTTGGTGAATGCTTTAGTACAGAGTATTTTTCATGCCGCTCCGTGACTGTTGTCTCGAGATATAGGTCAAAACGTGGACCCTAGAATGTGTTTGTACAATATGGATATCAAATGAAAGCTGTTGATAAGTGCTTTAATACGGGGTACTTTTCATACCTAATGATGACTAGGGTCTGGAAATATATGCCAAAACGTGGACCCGCCGTGTCTTTGCTCGAATTAAACCAAACTTACACACATTGTTAAGGAGGTATTGAAGATGGTTTCCGTATAGTTTGGATATCTATTGGTAGATAGGGTCTCGAGATATAGGTCAAAACGTGGACCCGGCTAACCTTCGGATGTGTATGTACAATATGGGTATCAAATGGAAGCTGTTGGTGAATGCTTTAGTTCAGAGTATTTCCATCCGCTCCGTGACTAGGGTCCCGAGATAGAGACCAAAACGTGGACCCTGGAATGTGTTTGTACAATATGGATATCAAATGAAAGCTGTTGATAAGTGCTTTAATACGGGGTAATTTTCATACCTTTAATTCGGAACACCGGCAACGCGTACAGCGTTTTTGAACCAGCCATAATGTCGTTTACTTTTTTAACGCTTGGGGCGGAACTGAACTGTCAAATTGACAGTGTGAGTTACAATGTGTCAATATTTCTTCCCGATTTGAACGCCATAAGGAGAAGACGTAAGTGCAAAGTGTAAACATTTTTTGTGAATTTTTTTGGAGTGGATTTTGAAACAGTGAATAATTTCTTACGAAATTTGAGAATTTAATGTGAAATCCGAATGAAATAATGTGTTCGTGGAAAACAATTTTTTTTCGTTTATTTTTTTTGAAAAATATAAATGGATAATGGTTAAAATAGCTCCAATGCTTAATAAAACATATAAATTGAAACGAAAAATTCATGGATGATCAGGAAAAAAGACGATTGTTTATTCATATGC